>NW_004444174.1:2418022-2438407 GCF_000243295.1 Trichechus manatus latirostris
CCTGGAGAAGGACATCTTGCTTGGTAAAGTAGAAGGTCAGTGAAAAAATGGAAGACCCTCAATGAAATGGGTCAATACAATGGCTGCAACGAAGGGCTCAAACATAGCAACAACTGTGAGGATGACATAGGACAAAGCAGTGTTTTGTTCTGTTTTGTATAGGGTCGCCATGAGTTGGAACCAACTTGATGGGTACTAACAACAATAACAGATTATTAACAGATGCTTATCAGTTTCAAGCCAGGCTGCCCAAAAAATCCCACCTTTCAGTTTTAGAAGGAGCATCACTTTCATGCCTGCAGAACACTAAATTCTTTACCTACTGTCCTATCCTACTTCTCGGTCTTGCTTCAGCAATTTCCTGTATTATCAACCTAAAAAAACAAGTCTTAGTCTGATTCCTGCTGTCCTCTAGCTACTAATATATATGCTCCTTTACTTCAAAACAAAACTTTAGGTTATATTCTTTAAACAAACTCTGTTAAAGTTTTTTCTTTTTTTTTGTATTACACAAATAAAACTTCCTCTTTATAGACAGTTTAAAAAATAAAGAAAAAGTGAAAGAAAATCCATAAAAATCCCACTATTCGAATACCATGACTGGATAACATTTTAACGCATTTTTTAATAGTTGTTTTTAGTTTACATAATCCTATGTAGTCTATATATTTTACTTTTCAGCTAGTATTATAACAAATGCATTGTTTGTAATGGAAATCTCATCTACACTTGATCTTTGTCAAAAGGCCAAGAAGCAACTGAAATATCATCTTAAACATAGTTTTAAAGGTTGTACACTATTATTTACCAACTTGCTACACAACAGATTTTTAGTTATTTAATTAATCCATTTTCTTCAAGTGGAATTAAAATATCTAAAGATATTAATATTTTAGGCACTTGATATAATCTCTATTGTCAATTAGTTTTTAAAAGTTTTCACCAATTAAGGGTAAGACAGTACACATTACCGGGGAAGCCAGCACAACTTGTACAAGGAAAGATGATGGAAACTCCATAGACACTTCCAAACTTCCTGAGGGACTGAATTGCTGGGCAGAGGGCTGTGGGGACCATGGTCTCGGGGAACATCTAGCTCAATTGGCATAACACAGTTTACAAAGACAATGTTCTACATTCTACCTTGGTGAGTAGCATCTGGGGTCTTAAAAGCCTGTGAGCAGCCATCTAAGATACTCCACTGGTCTCACCCCTTCGGGAGCAAGGGAGAATGAAGAGAACAAGATAGACAAAGAAAAGATTAGTCCAAAGGACTAATGGACCACAGCTACCACAGCCTTCACCAGACTGAGTCAAGTACAGCTAGATGGTGCCCGGCTACCACCACTGACTGCTCTGATCGGGATCACAATAGAGGGTCCTGAACAAAGCTGGAAAAGGATGTAGAGCAGAATTCTAACTCACACACAAAAAAGACCAGATTTACTGGCCTGACAGATTGGAGAAACCCCGAGAGTATGGCCCCCAGACACCCTTTTAGCTCAGTGGTAAAGTCAGTCCCGAAGTTCACTGTTCAGCCAGGGATTGGACAGCCTCATAAAACACAACAGTACTAATGAGGCATAGCAGTCCAGGGACAAGGACTAGAAGGTAGGAGGGGACAGGAAAGCTGGTGATAGGGAACCCAAGGTTGAGAAGGGAGAGTGTTGACATATCATGGGGTTGTTAACCACTGCCATAGGGCAATATGTATACTAACTGTTTAATAAGAAACTGTTCTGCAAACCTTCATCTAAGGTACAAAAAAATAAAAGAAAATCTATGTGAGATCAAATTGACAACAGCAACTCAAAAGGTTTGATGGGAAGCCTAGGGGATAGTGTGTTGAAGACAATGGTGGTGGAATAATTTGGAAAAGGATAGTAAGAACAGCAGTACAACTGGAAGAATTAATCGATGTCACTGAATTGTACATGTAGAAACTTTCGAAATGGTATAACTTTGGCTATGTATATTTTCACCAAAAAAAAGGTCCTCAAGGTCAAGAAGGGAGTGTGTTGACATGTTGTGGGGTTGTTAACCGATGTCATAAAACAATATGTGTACTGACTGTTTAATGAGAAACTATTTGTTCTGTAAACCTTCATCTAAAGTACAATAAATAAAATTAAAAAAAAAAGTTTTCACCAATTAACCACATGTTGTATGAGGTTTTTCATTTCACTGAATCCCTGTTCAACATTGATTTTAAATATTTTGAAGTTGTCAATAATTTAAGAGAACAATATTCTCTAATTATGGTTTTAATTTATGTATCTTTACTGATACAGATATTGAACATTATTCTGTCTGATTATTTAATAATCATAGGTTGTATAAGAAGCCCTGGTGGAACAATGGTTAAGTGCTCGGCTTCTAATCCAAAGTTTGATGGTTCAAACCCACCAGCCTCTCCATGGGAGAAAAGACCTGGCGATCTGCTCCTGTAAAGATTATAGCCTAGGAAACCCTATGGGGGCAGTTCTACTTTGTCAGATGGGGTCACTATGAGGCAGAGTCAACTTGATGGCACACTACAATAACAACAACAGGTTATATATTGTGAAATATCTTATTTATTTTCCTCGTTTCTCTACCAGTTTATAGTATTTCCCTTTTTGCTGTCAAATAACCATTCATAACCCTTTATCTGTTATCATCAGTGCAAATATTTTTCCCTTGCCCTTTTTGTTTCTACCCTAATTTCAAAAGGGATAACTTTTTTTTTTTTTTTAATAGGTGTACAGATTTATATATTTGTTAAGTATCTTCTAAACTATAGGTCATCCCCCCCCCCATAATTTACAGGTTGGTGTCTTCTAATTCAATATACTGTATGAGATATAAGAAGATTTAGGGACAAATTCTTCATCCTTCCAATATTTTGTCTTTGACACTACAAAAAATTTGTCAACAAAAATTCTTTAAGTTTACTCCTTTTCTCTACTTCCATTCTTAATTTACAGTAAGTTGATTCTGACAAATTGAAATTGTCCTTATTAAAGCCTTAAACTCTCTTATCTAACAAATGCCTTTATACTTTATCTTCATTGACTTCTATGCTGAATTTAACTATACCGGCCATTTCCTTTGTCTTAAAACTCTCTTCTCTGCAGGACTTTGGGAACCATACTTAGAGCGAACCCTTTCAGGATCCTTTAAAAATTCCTTTAGATATTGGTACTCCCTGTTCTACACTATCAAGTAGATCCTACTCTATGCCTAGCACTGTACTGGCTGCTGGTAGTAAACTAGATAGGCATTATTCCTTACCTCATGGAGCTGGCTCCCTAGAGGACTAGGTATCACCAGCTTCCATCTTATTCTCACATCTCATATTTCCCACTCAACTTCAGAATCACACCTTATTTTTATTTATTTATTTTTCTTTCTTTCTTTTTTTTTAAAAAAAAATTGTGTTGGCTTCCCAATTTTCATTGCCTTTGCTCTTACCTGAAATCAGGCTCCATTTTGAACAGGTATGAGCAAGCATGTGTGTGGTGATATATATGCAAATGTACCTTTCTTACTTATCACAATTAAAGAAATACCCCTTCTCCTAAGCCCAACACCCTCAACTGTGCTCTGGATCTTCACACTTCCATTTACTCTGGGGTCTCTCCATCAACTTTCCCTTTTCTCCTGTGTTTTCAGTCCTACTCAAAAATGGCTCCTTTCCAGCTTTTTTTTTTTTTTATATTCTTAAGTCTTTCTCATTTTAAAAACCAAAAGAAAAAAACAAACAAACAAAAAAAGGAAATCCCTTAATCCCCTTTGTCCCCACCTTCCCCTCCAATTAAGCTTCTCTCTCTCCTTCCCTCATCAGATAAGCTTCTTAAAATACTAACAAAGCTCAGTCTCTGATTTACCTCCCATTTTTGCTGGCCCACTGCAGTATGGCTTCCTTTGCACACCACTTCACTGGAATCTTTCAAGATCACCAATACTGCTAAATCTTTGTGACTTTTTAAAGTTCTTATCTCACTTGACTCCTTTACAGTATTATACACTGTTGTCCACTCCTTCCTCCTTGAAAGGCTTGTTTCTTTTGGATTTTGTTTCATTATACTCTTTTGTTTCTTCTCTGAGCTCTAGACTACACTACAATCTCTTTCAATGTCTCTTCTTTCCTTCTCAGCCCCGTAAGTCTCGGAGCTCTTCTCTGGGATTTTCTCCTGGCCCTGTTTAATTCTTAGGCTACATTCTCCCTGTATGATTCTGTTCACTGAAGTTCTTCAATCCCTTTCCCTATCTCCTTCTGCATTCAAAGCCTCTCCACTAAGTTTCCACAGATATTTCAAACCAAGTATGTCCAAAAGTTGAATTCATATTTATCATCCAACCTTTTCTCAGTTTTCCTGAAATGGTAACACTATTATCAATGTACAACTCAGAACAAGAATGTCATCATAAACCCTTATTCTTCTTCACCCTCCAACTCCATAATTTTTTACCTCCTAGAATTATTTTGAATCTGTCAAATCACTTTCATTCCCACTACCGCTATTTGAGCCCTGGCTACCGTCATCTCTTTTCTGGATAATGGTAACAGCATTTTCATTGGCCTTTTTGATTTTGGTCTTGCTCCCAGCTTATATCTCCGCATACTGCAAATGATCTTCCTAAAGCACAAATATATTTCATAGTTTAAACCCCTTCAATGGTTCTCCAGTGCTGCTGCATAATGTTCAAAGATTTTTGCATACCATACAGGCCTTGGTTTATACCTTCAGGTACATCTGTTAGGTTTCTGCCCCAATCTCTCAGACACATTGTAATTCCCCAAAGAACCACACTCTCATTTGCCTTTACCCATGCTTTTATCTAGGTTTGGATTGTCCACTTCACCAGCCTAACTACTGCTCCTGTTTCAGATCTCAATTTAGAAATCCCATTCTTTGGGATAAGCTCCCTAATCTTCTAATACCCTATTCAAATTACGTTAGGTTTGCCCATTCCGAAAGATACAAAATGGCAGAAAATTGATAGTGCTCAACAAATTTAGTGAAATAAATGAATAATTGTCAAAGTGGAATAATATTCTCTCAGGTACCCTGAGAATGTAGATGTTTTTAGCATGTAGCCCAACCTGAGCATTGCAGAGGAAAACATGTATCTAAACCTGATACATTTAATTCTTGCAATAGAAACTTCAGTTCTGAAAGTCAGAACTAGATTTGGATAAAAATTGACAGAAGTATCAAAATTTAAAAAAAAAAACCTCCTTAATACACAGCTATTTTATAAAATTTCCACCATGTACACCATCTTATAGGGAAGCAGTTCAGCTTTAAGAAGTTCACTAAAAGGAATGAAGTCCTTTTTTTAATTAATGGAAGTATTATTCTTTTCGTCATGAAAATCAGAGTAAATGTTTTCATTAAACCCATATGCTTCAAATAAATTAGCTTTTTAAAATTTTAGTATACCACAATATCCTAGACTGTGGTAGATAAAGATTCAACTATCATTTAGGGCACACACATAAAAAAAGAAGCTAATTATTTATATTTTTAATACATATGGCAACTTTCCCAATATTATATTCTTTTCCTTAATGGCTTTTCTCAGTAATATAATAAAATACTGTTGGTTTCATGATTGGAGATGAGTCCATTTCTGAAAGCTTTTGGAAGAAATGATCTATGCTGAGCAAAACTCTTATAGAATGGAAATATTTTTGGTAACATTGATAAATGGCTGATTCTATGTATCTGATGCTAGAAACTCTAAGAATATAATTTATATTATAAAGCATAAATGGTCTACGTGTGTTTATTAAAAGAAGCTATTTGCATCATACCTCACAAATAAAATTGTATTTTGGCATATATGTTACACTAACAGAAATTTAATTTCATTAACATCTGTATAAATGCTTGTTGATAGGCTGTTTATTGCTTTTTCCTTAACCAGTCCAGTCTGTTGAAAAGCTCACAGCCCTGGCACAAAACCAATAACTCTCTAAGAGCCATTTGTGTGTGACAAGCAACATCCCTATTCTTTTTAGATATATTTAAATATATATGTAATTGATCATTTAAAAAAAATGACTTCATGAATAAAGAAGAGGATTGTTGGTGCAAAAGTTTAAAAACAGAAATGTTGGGAATAGAGCCAAAGCTACATGTAACGGTTAAAGGGTAACTGCAAGAGTAATCATTCCTTTACATATTTCACTATATTTTATGGCAGAGAAAGTTAAATAAGAAAAAGTACTAGAATGAAAGATACTTGCTAGCTTCTGACATTTAAATTCATTTTCAAAATGGGTATGCTTGGAGGATGGAGGGTAGTACCTAAACTGTATGGATGAGTTTTATAAAAGTAAAGAATACTGAAAGTAAGTTACCAAATTATATCTTTTAAAATATATGGATTTTGCTTGACAAAATTTTCTATACTATCGAATGGCTAGAATTATGTCATTACTTCTGGGATGACAGAAACATCTTTTAACGAAGCGAATGAATTGTTTTTATTAGCAAATTATAATAAGGTTTGTATTCAACTTATGTATATTTCTACTTGAAAGGAAATATGTTTTGCCATTTATATTGTCCAGTTGAACTATATCTCCTCACTAATATATTTGTATTGGAGTACCAAGTACCACATAAAGAGTGGTTCTATGGTTTCTTATATGAGCGTCATATACCTCAGGAAAATTCTAGTTTGTTAAAGTCACATGATATACATTAACATGTAATGTGCCTCCATGTTTGTCGTTACCAGGGCTGGGACTAGGGTGAGACAAATACTTGCTTTAGGCACACAATTTAAGTGTGTCAAAAATCTCAGTAATGAAAAAATAATATTTAATGCAATATTTTAAATTCTAAATTTGTAAAAATCCATGATGCACAAAATATCAAAGTTTTAAATAAAAATCAATAGTAGTGCTTTGCTGAGCCATATTAGAGTCTAAGGCAAAAAGAAAAATCAATAATACTGATCCTGTCTCTGTCCTTGTATTTCCCCATTTCTAAGTAATACCTTCACAGTAAAATCACCTTTCCTATAATAATAATAATAATAATAATAATATAAGGTCATTGGGATTCTTTTCAGAACTACACAGTAGCCATGGTCTAAGACTGATTTGAGATGTGGTAGACAATATTGTTTTTTTAAGACTATGGCACACCATTTTATTTTTCATTACAGGAGGCCATGGAATTGTGAGATATTGGCAATATATTATACAGTAAATTAATTGAGTCCATGAGATTAGGGGCTATACTTATACTTTGTTCATCTTTGTATCTGCCTTGTAATCAACTTGCATAAAGTAAGCTGGCTTTCCATTTACTTGTTTTGTAATCTTGGGCAAGTTATTTACTTTCTCTGTGCCTCAGTTTCCTCCTTTTAAAATGCATATACTAACAACATAAAACAACTGAACACATACAGTTCCATATATAGTAAGGATTTAATAAATGTAGCTATTTTGTTATTGTTTAAAATAAATGAAATTGATTCCATTATGCATGGCTTTAAGGCTATCTCAATGCCACAGGCTAGCACTTACCTATATTGGAAGTGAGGTTATCTGTATGAGTCTCTAAATCCATGCCAAGTCTAACGTTCCAGGGGGTCACTGTTAAGAGGGAAAGAGTCCAGGATTAACCACAAAAATAGAAACATTTTTCTGGGGGTGAGTCCAGGAAGTCCTCCTAACCAAAATTCAAACCTGTAACAGTTATTTTCTTATGTATTTATTGTATGAGGATTTTAGTGTGTCTTTTATTCAGAAAAATTAATTTCTAAAAGACGAGGGGTAGACAGACCTAATTGATTTTAAGTTATTTCAAATAATTTTTAGCACTTGCTTAGTAATAACCATGAAGGAGGATCCATTGACATGATTCTCTCCTATTTCACCCTGTCAACTTAATTATCCATAGAAAATATTCTTCTCCCCACCCTAGACTCCCTTAGGGAGTGTTAATTAATATCCTAGGTCATAAAAGTTAGGGCCCACCCAATAGAATAATGAAGAGTATGATGATGTGAGTAGGCTGGCACTCAAAATAAAATGGACATAAGGGCTATATAAACACTCCAAACCCCAAAACCAAACCCACTGCTGTCACGTAGATTCTGAGTCATAGCAACCCTATCGGATAGAGCAGAACTGCCCCATTGGGTTTCCAAGGGTGTGCATCTTTACAGAAGCAGATGGCCACATCTTTCTCCTGCAGAGTGACTGGTGGGTTCGAACTGCCAACCTTTAGGTTGGCAGCTGAGAATTTTAACCACTGCTCCACCAGGTCTTCTTATAAACATTACAGCCACCTATTTCTTCTTTGAAATAGTTTCAGTCTTCAGGTTCCTTACTCTTTGGTAAGCAGACATCTTTAATTCTATTCCAGGGATATGATTGCTGATGTCAGATGGATCTTGGCTGAAAGCAGAGAATACCAGAAAGATGTTTACCTGTGTTTTATTGACTATGCAAAGCATTCAACTGTGTGGATCATAACAAATTATGGATAGCTGTCCTAGTTATCTAGTGCTGCTATAACAGAAATAGCACAAACACATGGCTTTAACAAACAGAAATTTATTATCTCACTGTTTAGAAGGCGAGAAGTCTGAATTCAGGGTGCCAGCTCCAGGGGACGGCTTTCTTTCCCTTTCAGCTCTGGGGAAAGGTCCTGATCATCAATTTTCCCTGGTCTAGGAGCTTCTCAGAGCAGGGACCCCAGGTCCAAAAGACACAATTTGCTTCCAGCACTTCTTTTTTGGTAGTATGATGTCCCTGACCTCTCTGCTTGATTTTCTCTTTTGAATCCTGCCTCATTAACATAACTGCCTCTAATTCTTCCTCACTGATGTCATACCCAAAACCAAACCAGTCCCTGGAGAATATCATGCTTAGTAGAGAATCAGCGAAAAAGAGGAAGACCCTCAATGAATTGGGTTGACACAGTGACTGTAACAATGGGCTCAAGCACAGCAACAATTGTGCAGGTGGTGCAGGACCGGGCAGAGTTCTGTTCTGTTGTACATACAGTTGCTATGAGTCAGAACTGACTCGACAGCACCTAACAACAACAACGACAATTCTATTCATTTATGCATATTTATGAATTGAGGGCCAAATAGGTGGTTTTATTACCTTTTCTGGTTTTATTTGAAAAGAAAGCCACTAAATGGTATTATATTGATACATTAATCATAGAGGCTTAAAAGACCTAAAAAACAGTTTAATTGTTGGTTATTTAATATAGGTTGTTATTGTTGTTAGGTGCTGTAGAGTCGATTCTGACTCATCACGAACCTACGTACTAAAGAATGAAACACTGCCCGGTTCTGCCCCATCCTCACAGTCGTTATTATGCTTGAGCCCATTGTTGCAGCCACTGTGTCAATCCATCTCGTTGAAGGTCTTCCTCTTTTTTGCTCACCCTCTACTTTACCAAGCATGATATCCTTCTCCAGGGACTAGTCTCTCCTGATAACATGTCCAAAGTACATGAGATGAGGTCTCGCCATGCTTGCTTCTAAGGAGCGTTCTGACTGTACTTCTGCCAACACATATTTGTTCATTCTTCTGGGAATCCATGGTATATTCAATATTCTTCACCAACACCATAATTCAAATGCATTAATTCTTCTTTGGTCTTCGTTATTCATTGTCCTGCTTTCTCATGCATATGAGGCAATCGAAAACACCATGGCTTGGGTCAGGAACACCTTAGTCCTTAAAATGACACCTTTGTTTTTCTAACACTTTAAAAAGGTCTTTTGCAGTAGATTTGCCCAATGCAATGCATCATTTGATGCCTTGATTGATGCCTCTATGGGTGTTGACTGTGGATCCAAGTAAAATGAAATCCTTGACAATGTCAATCTTTTCTCTGTTTATCATGATGTTGCTTATTGGTCCAGTTGTGAGGATTTTTGTTTCCTTTATGTTGAGGTGTAATCCATACTGAAGGCTGTATTAACTGTGTGGGTCATAACAAATTATGGATAACATTGCAAAGAATAGGAATTTCAGAACACTTAATTGTGCTCGTGAGGAACCTGTACTTAGGCCAAGAGACAGTCGTTCAAACATAACAAGGAGATACTACATGTTTTAGAGTTTAGAAAGGTATGCATCAGAGTTGTTTCCTTTCACCATACTTATTCAATCTGTATGCTGAGCAAATAATCCGAGAATCTGGACTATATGAAGAAGAATGTGGAATCAGGATTGGAGGAAGAGTCATTAACAACCTGTGATATGCAGATGACATAACCTTAACATCAGTATATAACATAAGTGCTCAAGCACATATCTATACATTCACAATGCATTTCCCATTATCTTTATTGTATTACTTTTCTGCATATGATGATTTCTGTATTTGGTAAACTTAAGTACACCCACTCCTCACTTATCAACTATCTCATTGTCTGACATTTCACATTTACAACAATAATAAAAAATCTTCTATTTGACAATTTTGCACGTTAATGACGTACTTCTGGAAGTAACAAATGCCAAGGTGCTAGGTAAGAATAATGCTGGCTGTAATCTGGCAGTTATGTAATGATGTAATTTGGCAGCTATGTAATGCTGTAGTTATCCTCCAGTTTTGTGATCTGATGTGGTCATCCTCCACTTTTGTATAACATCAATTTTTGCATAATGACTTGGTCTTTGGAACCTAACTATGTCGATAAGTGAGGGGTGGGTGTATACAGATATACTTTTGTATAGACAGAGATGACGTCATATGACATACTCTTTATATATTAAAAGATTGCTTGAATTGTAAAAAGCAATAATAAAAATAAGTTTTTTTCACAATTTGAGTAACAACGTATTAGGTACTAATAAATCTGTGCCAAATTGTCTTAGTCATCTAGTGCTGCTCTAACAGACATACCACAAGTGGATGGTTTCAACAAACAGAAATTTATTTTCTCACAGTCTGGTAGGCTTCAAGTCCAAATTCAGGGCATCAACTCCAGGGGAAGGCTTTCTCTCTGTCGGCTCTGGAGGAAGGTCCTCATCGTCATCAATCTTCCCTGGACTACGAGCTTCTCTGTGCAGGTACCTCAGGTCCAAAGGACACGCTCTGCTTCTGGCACTGCTTTCTTGGTGGTATGAGGCCCCCCACTCTCTGCTTGCTTCTTTTTCCTTTTATCTCTTGAGCGATAAAAGGCAGTGCGGGCCACAGAAACTTCCTTTACATTGGATCCAGGATGTGACCTGGGTACGGGTGGTGTTACAATCCCACCCTAATCCTCTTTAACATAAAATTACAATCACAAAATAGACGACAACCACACAACACTGGGAGTCATGGCCTAGCCAAATTGATACACACATTTTTGGGGGGACACAATTCAATCCATGACACAAATTTACTGTTTTTCATAGACAAAGTTAAGCAAACATCTTCATTGCCTGGTGAAGATTTAAGAGTTTTCCGTGACCGCTTAATTAATGCAAAATGTTTACCTTATATTGTATTCATTAGAAAGACAGAATCTTATTCTATTTAGCAGAATAACTTCACCAGTAAGTGAATCAGGTCATCCATTCACAGATTTAACTTTCCATTGAAGACAGGTGAAAACATCATTGTTCTAATTAAACTCTAGTGGAGAAATAAGTAAATATGCACATAACAGGTCTTCCCTACAAAATTAAGTTTCAGCTTTAAACTATTGTTTGTGTAAATATTGATTTGTGGAAGCTCTCTTTAATCTCTTTTTATTGTGAAATATTACATACATACAGAATATTGTATATAGTAATTTTAATGTATGGTTTTAACTTGCATTTCCTTGCTTGTTAATGAGATTAAGCATCTTTTCATATGCTATGAGTTATCTGAATTCTTCTTTTGTGAAATGTTAGTCTTTTGTTCATTTTTCCATTGCATTGTCTTTTTCTTAATTATTTTTTAGAAATATTATATATACACACACACATATATATATATATTCTGGATGTGGGCCTTTGTTGGTTATATGTGTGGAAAATAGCTTCTCCATCTCTGTGGCTTGTCTTTTCACTACTGTGATGACATTTTTGGATGTATAGAAGTTCTTAATTTTAATGTAAATAAATTTATCAATATGATTAGTACTTTTTGCATATTTTAAAAGATATTATTCCTGTGGTGTGATGGATAACTTTTATATGGCTTTTTTAGCCATGGTCTTGTCACTCCCACCAAATGACTAGGTGGGACTATGCAAATAATGTGTTTGTGGTCCACCAAGGGGATTGGACAACTTGCTAATAATTCAAATAAGGTATATGGCACCCTTGTAGAAGTGGGATCATGAAAATAAGGTATATGGAACACTAACAAGGGGATTGGTCAGTTTTGCCATCCCACTGGGCTTAAAATGAGCCATCCCAGAAGTGGGAATGGGGGGACTTCACTACTACCAAGAAGAAGAGATGGGAGTAGAGAAAATCCTTTGGACCCATGTCCCTGCCGTGAGAATCTCCTAGACCCAGGAGACAAAGATAGCTGTAATACTGGAGATGGTGCAAGATGACAAGAAGCAGTGGCAGAGAAATGGTGGCAGTACAACCAGGAGACTTGTGCACAATGGCGTGGTGGGCTTTCTAGCCCACGGAGCAAAGTAGCTACAGTGAGTATGTTGCCTCACAGAGGGAGAGAGCTGAGTGCCTTCCGGTAGGAGGCTTCCTAATGGAGTGAGGTGTCTCTAGGCACTTGCCGGCTAGGCTTGCTGATCCACAGAGTAAGAGAGCTGACTGTCTTCAGGCAGGAGGCTTCCTGGTGGAGTGGGGTGCCGCTGGGCATTTATTGGAGGAGGTAAAGAGCTTTTTAACACTTTCCTGAGCAGGGCAGAGGCTGGGCAAGGGGCTGAGGGGTCGAAGGCCAGAGAGAGGCCTGCCTGCAGGCACGACTAAGAAAAGGCTGTCCTGATAGAAGAACTGTATCCTGAGTCCTTCCAGATTCTGAATTGTAACCTGTTACTTCCCTAATAAACTTCATAACTGTGAGTATGATCTGTGAGTTCTCTGTGGCTATTGCTAGGAATTATAGAACCCAGCAGAGAAGCAGAGAGTGCTGTAGGAGGGAGGGCTAGATTCAGAACTGGTAAAAAGGTTGGAGAGAGGAGGTGTGTCTGACCTCCACCTCATAGGAATCAGTCTCGGGCTGTTCTTGATTCTCCTTCTACCTTGTGTAGTTAGATGAGGAGGCCAGATAACACTGCAGCCAAGCCATTTTTACAATTCCAAATCCAGGGTTATGAATATATTCTTCATATTATCTTCTATAAGTTTATATTCCTTCTTTTAACACTGAGGTCTTAAATGCTTCCAGAATTTTTTAATGATTATTGTTTATTTAGGATGTATTACCCACCGATTGGGAAAGACACCTCAAGCAGGTATCAATTGAGCATATATACATGGGCCTCTATCTTCGCTCTCCAGTTATCATTTATTATATCATGCTCTATTCCACTCTACCCTTCCATAGCATACCATACTACACCATACCACAACACACCACACCACACACCACACCACATCACACCACACACCACACCACACACCACACCACACCATACCATATTCACTATCTTATATGCTTAGCTCTGTAATAAGTTGTGGTATCTGGTAAGGCAAGTTTTCACACTTTATTCATCTTTGTATATGTGTCTTGCTATTCGTGGACTTTGACTTTTCATACACATTTTAGATTCTGTTTGTCAACTTCCATAAACACGGAAGCATACACCTGTTGAGATTTAACTGACATTGCATTATATCTTCTAAGTCAATGTGGGAAGAATTTAAATCTTTGACATTTAGTCTTCCAATTCATAAATATACTTAGTGCTCTTCATTAATGTTTTCAATAATGATTTATAATTTCCCCATAAAGTCTTACATAATTTTGTTAGATATATTCTTAGATACTTGATTTTAAAAAAACTACTTCACGTTGTACTGTTGTTCCTTCTTGATTGCTTGCCTATAGGGTTAAGCTTAAGATTAGGGTTGGGATCAGTTTTGGTAAGTCATATTTTTACAGGATTTTTTTATTTCTCCAGATTCAAAATACATTGTTCACAATATTCTCTTACTATCATTTTAAAGTCTGATACACCTGTCATGCCACCCTCTTTTCATTCCTGATATTGTTTTCTTTCTGCTATCTCTCTTATTTTCATGATCAGAATAGCCAGAGGTATGGTGTCAAATTTATTAGTCACTTAAAAGTAATTCTGGCTTTATTGATCCATTGTACTAGATTTTTTCTATTTCATTAAATACTGATCTTATAATGTGTAGTATTTCTATATTGTTCAGGTTATTAAAAATCATTATGATTACCCTTATATGAATTTTTTAAGTGTTTTTAATTTTCAATTTCGATCAAATGAAGATTTTCTAGTTATCTTACTATTATTCTTTATCAAGTTTAATAGCATTATATTCGGAAAATACACTGCACATTATTTCAACCTTTTAAAATTTTTTGACACAGATTTAAGGCCGGTATAACATCTTTCAATGCCCTGTGGATGCTTGACGATAGCACTCTCTAGTTGTTGAGTGTTCTATATATGTTCCTTGTTGTTGTTGTTATTGTTAGGTGCCGTCAAGTTGATTGCAACTCATAACGACCCTATGTACAACAGAACGAAACAATGCCCAGTCCTGCGACATCCTCACAATTATTGTTATGCTTGAGCCCATTTGTTGCAGCCACTGTGTCAATCCACCTTGTTGAGAGTCTTCCTCATTTTCACTGACCCTCTGCTTTACCAAGCATGATGTCCTTCTCCAAGGACTAGACCCACCTGATAATATGTCCAAAGTATATGAGACGACGTCTTGTCATCCTTACCTCTAAGGAGGATTCTGGCTGTACTTCTTCCAAGACAGATTTGTTCATTCTTCTGGAAGTCCATGGTATATTCAATATTATTTGCCAATACCATAATTCAAAGGCATCAATTTTTCTTCAGTCTTCTTTATTCATTGTCTAGCTTTCACATGCATACGGGGCGACTGAAAACTCCACGGCTTGGGTCACGTGCACCTTAGTCTTTAAGCAACATCTTTGTTTTTTTAACACGTTAAAGAGGTCTTTTGCAACAGATTTGCCCAATGAAATGTGTCATTTGATTTCTCGACTGCTGCTTCCATGGGTGTTGATTGTGGATCCAAGTAAAATGAAATTCTTGACAACTTCACTCTTTTCTCTGTTTATTATGATGTTGCTTATTGGTCCAGTTGCGAGGATTTTTGTTTTTTTTATGTCAAGGTATAATCCATAATGAAAGCTGTAGTCTCTGATCTTCATGAATAAGTGCTTCAAGTCCTCTTCACTTTCAGCAAGTAAGACTGTGAAATCTGCATATAGCAGGTTGTTAATTAGTCTTCCTCCAATCTTGATGCCCCATTCTACTTCATATAGTTCAGCTTCTCAGATTATTTGCTCAGCATACAGATTGACTAAGTATGGTGAAAGGATACAACTCTGACGCACACCTTTCCTGATTTTAAACCATGCACTATCCCCTTGTTCTGTTCGAATGACTGCCTCTTGATCCATGTACAGGTTCCTCATGAGCACAATTAAGTGTTCTGGAATTCCTATTCTTCATGATTTTATCTATAATTTGTTATGATCCACACAGTTGAATGCTTTGCAAAGTCAATAAAACACAGGTAAACATCTTTCTGATATTGTCTGCTTTCAGGAAATATCCATCTCACATCAGCAATGATATCCGTTGTTCCATGACCTCTTCTGAATCCAGCTTGAATTGCTGGCAATTCCCTGTTGCTGTACTGCTGGAACCACTTTTGAATTATCTTCAGAAAAATTTCACTTGTCTGTGATATTAATGATATTGTTCAATAATTTCCACATTCTGTTGGATCACCTTTCTTTGGAAAGGGCACAGATATGGATCTCTTCCAGCCAGTTGGACAGGTAGCTGTCTTCCAAATTTCTTGGCATAGACAAGTGAGCTCTTCCAGCGCTGCATCCATTTGTCGAACCATCTCAATTGATATTCAGTCAATTCCTGGAGCCTTGTCTTTAGCCAATGCCTTCAGTGCAGTTTGGACTTCTTCCTTCAGTACCATCAGTTCTTGATCATATGCTACCTCCTGAAATGGTTGAACGTCAATCAATTCTTTTTGGTACAGTGACTCTGGTATTCCTTCTATCTTCTGTTGATGCTCCCTGCATCATTTAATATTTTCCCAGTAGAATCCTTCAATATTACAACTTGAAGCTTGAATTTTCTCTTCAGTTCTTTCAGCTTGAGAAATGCTGACTGTATTCTTTCCTTTTGGTTTTCTAACTCCAGGTCTTTGCACATGTCACTACAAATAATTTACTTTGTCTTCTCAAGCCGCCCTTTGAAATCTTCTGTTCAGCAATTTTACTTCATCATTTCTTTTTTTTTTTGCTTCAGCTATTCTACATTCAAGAGTAAGTTTCAGAGACTCTCTGACATTCATTTTGGTCTTTTCTTTCTTTCGTATCTTTTTAATGACCTCTTGCTTTCTTCATGTATGATGTCCTTGATGTCATTCCACAACCTGTCTCGTCTTTGGTCATTAGTGTTTAATGAGTCAAATATTCTTGAGATGGTCTCTAAATTCAGGTGGAATATACTTAATGACATACTTTGGCTCTTATGGACTTGTCCTAATTTTCTTCAGCTTCAACTTGAACTTGCATATGAGTAATTGATGGTCTGTTCCACAGTTGGTCCCTGGCCTTATTCTGATTGATGATATTGAGCTTTTCTCTCGTCTCTTTCCACATAAGTAGTCAATTTGATTCCTATGTATTCCATTTAGCGAGGTCCACATGTATAGTCACCTTTATGTTGCTGAAAAAAAGTATTTGAAATGAAGACATCATTGATCTTTCAAAAAATTCATGCAAACTCTGTCATTTCTATCACCAAGGCCATATTTTCCAACTACCAATCCTTCTTTGTTTCCAACTTAAGCATTCCAATCATCAGTAATTATCAATGCATGTTGATTGCATATTTGATTAATTTCAGACTGCAGAAGTTGGTAAAAATCTTCAATTTCCTCATTTTTGGCATTAGTGGTTGATGTGTAAATTTGAGTAATAGTCCTTTTAACTGGTCTTCCTTGTAGGCATATGGATATTATCCTATCACTGACAGCATTGTACTTTAGGATAGATCTTGAAATGTTCTTTTTGACAATGAATGCAATGCCATTCCTCTTCAAGTTGTCATTTCTGGCATAATAGACCATATGATTGTTTGATTCAGAATGGCCAATCCCAGTCCATTTCAGCTCACCAATGTCTAAGATATAAATGTTTATGCATTCCATTTCATTTTTGATGATTTCCAATTTTCCTAAATTCATATGTCATACATTCCATGTTCCAATTATTAATGTATGTTTGCAGCTGTTTCGTCTCATTTTGAGTCATGCCACATCAGCAAATGAAGGTCCTGAAAGCTTGACTCCATCAATGTCATTAAGGTCTACTCTACTTTGAGTAGGCAGCTCTTCCACAGTTGTATTTTGAGTGTCTTTCAACCTGAGGTGCTCATTTTCCAGCATTCAATCAGACAATATTCTGCTGCTATTTATAAGGTTTTTGTTGGCCAATTTTTTCAAAAGTAGACCACTAGATCCTTCTTCCTAGTCTGTCTCAGTCTGAAAACTCAGATGAAACCTGTCTATAATGGTGACCCTGCTGGTATCTGAAACATCAGTGGCATAGCTGCAGCATCACAGCCACTCGCAAGCCACCATAGTACGGCAAACTGACAGACGTGCGGGTATATGTTCCTTAGGTAAATTTGTTAATCAAGTTTATTAAAGTATGATCTACTAATCTATTGAGTGCTTGTCTATTAATTACTGAGATGTGTTAAATATCTCCCATTATTCAGGAATTTTCCACTTCTCCAGGACTTCTTTAGTTTTGGTCTTATATTATTTTTGAGGCTATGTTATTAAATATAAAATTATTAATTAAAATTAAAAGTATTATATCTTCCTGGTAAGTTAAACTTTTTATCACTAAGAAATGACTCTCTTTATATCTAGTAATATTTTATTCGTCTTTCTCCTTCCTTCCTTCTTTCTTTCCCTCCTTTGTTCCTTCCTTCCTTTTTTTCTTGGCCTTAAAGTCTATTTTTATAAAGAAGGTAGCAAGTTAGCCTTCCACAGTTTTATGAATGCTGGCAGATGATACGAGAGTCCTAGATCAGAGACAAAGAACTTTGTTATTCATGACATAGCAAGCATTAGAATATTTGAGCATTAGAAAATTGTGGTGGTTTCCTTTTCCCCTGAAGTCCCACAGGGGGAAACTAAGGGGTCCAAATGGATGCCCCATGCATGGTAAATTTGCATGATAGCTGGGAAACCCCAAGCTTAGGGAGGTCAAATCTTTTATATAGGATTGCTAACAAACCTTACCTTTGCACTGGAGGAAGGCATTTTCTTTATTACACTGAACAGTAGGCAAATATTCCCTTTAGAGGGTGCACTATTTCAAGACTATTTTCTATACCAGTATTTTTGATAGTCTGGAACAAAAGTTTAGTCAGTGCCACACTCCCAGGACATTCAGAAACACGAGAAACCCTTGGAAAATTGTCTCCTAACATTGCCACAAGGTCAATTTTAAATGTAAAACCAATGACCTACCTCCCCTTTCCCTTTTACAATTCAGACTGAAGTAATACTATAGGTAAGTTCATCTAACAAAAATATTATTTTTATTTTTTGTCTATTATCTTGAATGTTCAATTTGTAAATATTGCCTTTAAAAAAATTGTCTTACATTGAAAAACACACAAACAAAACCTAAGCCAGAGGAGGCGGGGCCAAGATGGCGGAGTAGTCAGATGCCTCTGGCGGTCCCTCTTACAACAAAGACCTGAAAAAAAAAATCGAATTGATTATATATGACAATCTAGGAGCCCTGAACATCAAAGGCAAAGTTGAGGAATCGGACTGAGTGGCAGGGGGAAGGAGAGACAGTTCAGAAGAAACGAGGAGTTGTCAGATCTGACCCAGTGGTAGCTGGAGCCCTTCAGGCTAGATCAGCTTGTGGTGAGGCAAGCAGCCATGCTCGGGAGACGTTTTCCACCTTGGGAGAGACCCAGAGGCAGAGAGTCTACTTGGTCATCCAGATCCAGTGAGAAGCAGCCCTCGATCGGAGAAAGATAAGTACTTGCATCCGGCCAACTGTGTGGATCAGAAACACCCACATTTGGAAGAACCTCTCTCCCATTTACCTCCCCGTTCCCTGCTCTGCACTGGATCTGGGATGGCTTCAGTGATTGCTTAGTCTCCTGAGGCAGAAGTCGGACCTGTCACATGCCCTGAGCCATTTTTCTGGCCTTGGAGAGGGAACAAATTAACAAACTGTGGAAATAATAATCTGCCGGCTCCCCTAAGCCAGGAAGTCAGGGTAGGCACAACATCTTTGCCTAGGCACAGGCATAAGGGGTCCATGGACTTTGAGTGCCTTTCCTCCTGCATAGACTTATGTGGGACCATTTCAACAGCATAGGCCCTCATTACCACAGTAAAACAGGGTATATCACTGAAGTCTAACTTGAACTGCTTTCAACTGTGAAGTGGCAGGTTCGTGACATTTGACACTGCTCTGCCATTAAGCAGGGTCTTCACCTACCTACCCACATCAGGGGCCTGAGGACTTGTGGCTCCACCCATGCCACCGAGCCACCTGTGACAGGGGCCCAAGAATAAGAGTTGCCCCCCTCTCCTTACAGCCAGCAGCACTGGGTGCTCATAGTTCAGCTGTAAAACCCACCCACCTATGCCCTCTAGGGAACAGGGACACGCTTCCCTCCTGAACACTCGGGGGTGGCCATTGGCCCCCTGCCTTGCTCAGCATGTGTCCCTCTGCTGCAGCCAGATGTCTGTGCCTACACCAATCATCCATGCCTGTCTAGTACTGTAGGTGAGAGCCTGCACCACACATCTGGTGGCCGACTACATGGATACCAGTGCTGAATCCATACAAGAAAAGTAAATGGACTCCTAAGCTCACATATGAAGTACAGCTCTAACCTCCTGGTGACAGAACATGAGAGCTCAAATGCACCAGAAATCAAACTATCTCACAAGAACAGCCTATTTGGGCATATCAAAACAAAACAAAACAAGATGCTAGGATATAGTAAACAAACATAAAATAAATAAATATAATAACTTATTGATGGCTAGAGACAACAGTCAATATAAAATCACATAAAGAGGCAGACCATGATGGCTTCAGCAAGCTCGCAAAACAAAGAATCTAGAAATTTTCCAGGGGAAGAGAATTTCTTGGAATTACCAGAGGCAGAATACAAAAGATTAATATACAGAACTCTTCAAGA
>NW_004444174.1:2439099-2440402 GCF_000243295.1 Trichechus manatus latirostris
ACAAAGTTTAGTGAATTTGCAAAACCAAACCTAAATTACAAGCAATACTAAAGGGAGTCTTCCAGCTAGAAAATCAATAACATCAGATAACAACCCAAGACTGGAACACAGGACGGAGGAACCAGATATCAACCCAGATAGGGAATTCACAAAAATAAAGCTAAAAAACTGAAAATAGGGAAACAGAAGTCAATATATAAAAGATGACAACATTAAAACAAAAAAGAGAGAATGAAAAATGTAGACATAGATTTTTCATATGGAAAGGAAGTCAAGCGAATATAAAGAAATAAAAAACTGGTTTAAACTTAGAAACACACAGGTAAATACTAAGGTAACCATAAAGGAAACTAACAATCCTACACATTGAAATAAAAATCAGAAAAATAAAAAGCCTCAGCAAATATAAAATCAACAGCAATGAAAACACATAAAGAAAAACGACTCAGCACACAAAATTAAGTGGAACAAAGAAACTATGAACAACACACAAAAAAACACATCCAATGACAGCACTAAACTCATACCTATCAATAATTACCTGAATGTAAATGGACTAAATGCACCAATAAAGAGATAGAGAGTGGCAGATAGGATAAGAAAACATGATCCATCTATATGCTGACTACATGAGACACATCTTAGACTTAAAGACACAAACAAACTAAGACTCAAAGGATGGAAAAAATATACCAAGCAAACAACACTCAAAAAAGAGCAGGAGTGGCAATATTAATCTCTGAAAAAATAGAATTTAAAATCCACCACAAAGGATAAGGAAGGGTACTATATAATGATTAAAGGGTCAATACAGCAGGAGGACATAACTATAATAAATATCTACCCATCCAATGACATGGCTCCAAAATACATAAAACGAACTCTAACAGCACTGAAAAGAGAGATAGACAGCTCCACGATAGTAGTAGGAGATGTCAACACACCACTTCAAGAAAGAAGCTCAACAAAGACACAGAAGATCTAAATGCTACAATCAACCAACTAGATCTCATGGACATATACCAAACACTCCCCCCAATAGAAGCCAAGTATACTTTCTTTTCCAATACATAGAACATTCTCCAGAATAGACCACATATTAGGCCATAAAGCAAGACTTAACAAAATCTAAAACATCGAAATACCACAAAGCATCATTTCCGACCACAAAGCCATAAGAGTGGAAATCAACAACACAAAAAGCAAGGAAAAAAATCGAACACATGGAAACTGAACATCTTGCTCAAAACTACTGGGATTTAGAAGAAATTAAGGATGGAATAAAGAAATTCATAGAATCAAA
>NW_004444174.1:2451357-2518087 GCF_000243295.1 Trichechus manatus latirostris
GAAAGCATACAAAAAAAACCCTGGCTAAGGAAAAGTCTTTGAATTAGTTATCTGCTTATCTTTTACTGCGAATTTTTGCTTATTTTGACTTGATCTTTCGATCCCACAAATTCTGTGCCTGTCCTTCTTTGGATTTGAGTTTCTCCACCTTGTTTTGTCTCTATCACTTAAGGCATCAGAGTTCAGAAAGAGGTTGGCAGAACTGGCTAGGTAACTGCCTTTCTAAACTTTATTTCTTCTTCTATAAAACTTGAGGATCATAACAATTGATCTGACTTCTTTCAGAGTTGTATCATGATGAAAATTCATGTGTAATATATGATAGTTAAATATTTAAGCTTTATGACATGGGCATTGACCAATCAGAAAGGACACTGACTTTGAACTGGAGCAGAATTCTGGAGGGCCCTTGCTGTGCGGGACACTGACCCATTAGTTACTGCATATCATAGACGTTTGAAGGGAGCAATGGAGGAGGAACTAGGGCAGCCATAATATGGAGGAAGCTGGTGATGGGGAGGGACTCAAGAAAGCACCCATTTACCAATCAGATAAGAATGTATTTCAATATTTTAACAACAATTTCAGTCATACGTGTACACACCAATCTTATCTAAGTCCTATTTAAGTGCTTTGCAAACTTCACAGCACTATCTTATTTCATTGGATCTACAATGCTTTGATTCTGGCTTTCTTTATCTTGCTGGAAATGCCAATTGAAAGTCTTCACATAAGTGGTCACACAACCACCTGGCTGACAGCAAGCCTAATCTGCTATCTATTGTAAAATACATTGAGTTCAGAGAGGGTAAATGTGAAAAAAACGTATATCTTGGAATCAATGAAATATCACATAATTTATTAATACTTTTATTAGCATACTGTATTCTGGAATATGAAATGTAATTATCCCTAATAGTCAATCTTGGATCCTTAAATTAGCCTACCTAGAACAAGAATTAAGCAGTTGTTACTGCAATATAAACTTGATGGATTTGGAGTGAACTGCTTGATTTTTTACTGAATGCCTTTTATGTTCCACACATTATGCTAAGTGCTGAGGATCCAGAAGTAAACCAAAAACAGAGTCCTAAACTTCAGGCAGTATATAGTATACAGATATTTTAGTTACAGCTAATAAATATACTTCTTCATGTGAGAAACACTAAAGACAGGTAATCCCTGGGTGCAATGGGAGTGTATAGGAAGGGGATTATTCCTTGGTAAGGTCTACTCAGGTACAATGGTTTTAAATTGTGCTCTGTGAAGCCCTAAGAGGTTTTGTAGATGCATCTCAGTGGCTGTTATGGAAAGTAGCCAAGAGATCAGACCCACTTCCTGAACCATAGCAGACGTACTTTTACCTGTTTTACACACTACAGTGAATTTGGGGCAATATTTCATTTGAAGAAAGAGGTTTTCTCTTAAAATATGAAGTTTGAAAGCCATTAATCTGGTGGACAAAGTACTAATCTCAGCATGAAAATATTTAAATTTAATTTCCAACTCTACTGCCCAGTATAATATGATTTCAAGTAACCAAACCACATCTAAACACATGACTGACAAACATATAATTCAGGAATAATTCTGATCGTAAACTTCAGTTAAACTGTAAACAGAGCTATGTGAGTTATTCTCTTCAGGTTGCTATGCATGGACAGGCTCCATCCCATGCTGTGATCACAAGAATACTAGAACCATCCCTTATCCATTGCTGTGTAGGTATACCAATGTTTTTCCTTCCTTTTGGGGGCATATAAAAAAAGGAATATCATAATAATAATAATTACAACATGTTCTGGGAGCTATGCTATACACTTTACATTAATTTTAATTTAATTATCATAAAAATTCTGAATGATGCTCCCTATTTTTAAAATGAGAATATAGAGGTTGAAAGAAAATATGTAGTTTGTCCACAGCTACATAGCCTGGAAATTATGAAGCTGGGATGTAAAAGTAGGGAGTAGAGGTCTGTCTTCTCTCTGTATGAACTTTCAATATCCTAGATACAGTAGGATTAAGGAGGTGAGGGATGGGAAGTAGTGTATACATCTCTGAGCTAGGAAAATGTATACAGGGCAAGGAATTGATATAAATATAAACTTTCAAAATACAATAAAACTGCTCCAAAATAAATGAGCATTTGTTCTAAGAACTAATAAGTTATACAAGACTCTCCTAATTAAAAAAAAAAAAAACTTGCATATTTCACTAGATGTGTTATGTTACTATTAAAGTACATAGAGACAGATACACAGAAAATAATACAGTATTATACCATGGCAGGATAGATAGTATATGTAACTCAGACTAATGGATCTGACAAATCTATGCAGGCAGACCAACCTTCCTGGCTAAGACCCAGGAGTCACGCTTGTTACATAGAACTCTCCAGGGTACCATGCAATCAGAGGTCACAATCGAGGCAACAGAAGCAATGTCACCATATCAGAGAATGGGCCAATTCAGATCTGCTCACTGACAGTCACTGAGGTCAAGGCTTGCGGCAAATAATTGTATTAAACAGGAATAGTCCCTGCACACTTTTAGAATTGTCATCTGAACAAACAAGCCCAGGTCATCTACAGGTTAAATCTGAGTTCTTTTCCTGGTACTCAGAGTTTACTTTCTAGTCTTAATCCTTTTCCATTTTTAATCTTACAACTGTAATTTTCTTTTGATCAAATAGATACTTAATATTTGTTGTCTGACTTTAAAAACAACAAAAATTGTCGATTGAATGCATTCATTTGTCATTAATACGTATTAAATGCGTTATTATTTGCTGTCAAATATTTTAAATTTCTAACTACACTGATCATTTTTATCATTTAAACTTCATAACTTTAATGTATAAGGTACACCAATACTTAAAATAACAAGGAAAATAGTTTTATATTCAAATTAAATACCACAAATTTTGTCAATTGTCATTTATATATCATCGAATGAACCCTGTATACAAGCAAATAAATTCAGAAAAGTAATTTTGATAAACAGTATAAAATTTTACAAATAATAACCAAAATATAGCAAAAGGTGTATTTATATGTAGCTGAAAATTAATTTACATAAGATAGTAAAAATAAGGAGCCCTGGGGTGCAGTGGTTAAGAGCTCGACTGCTAACTGAAAGGTCAGCAGTTCGAATCCACCAGCCACACTTTGGAAAACCTATGGCGCAGTCCTACTCTGAGCTGGAATTGACTCAACGGCAACGGAATTAAAAATAAAATGTACATGGAACAGAGCTGCTTTTATATGAGACATATGATATACAATAATAGTTCACATTTTCCTCACAGCAATTTCATAGGATTTATCAATTCTTACTGCTACTTTTTCAGAAACCTAAGATCACACTTGAAAATTTTCTTTATTCTTAATTTTAGTCCATATTTTAACTTAATAATAAATATTTTTAAAAACTCTAGCTATAGTACTATTTTAGTTATAATGCAATTTGAACATATAAACCTTGAGCTTATTATTTTGACAATAAATTTTATTTCTATACATGTTTGCCACAAATCACACTTTAAAGGATTATATCCTAGGGGCTCTCCTTTGTTCAAATACATTCCAAAAAAATCAGAAAATCAAGTTTCATGCTTGGTTTTATTTTATATTGATTGATATTTTTCCTTTTTAAAATCATTACATTATTATTTAAATTACACGTATATACACTCCCTTATATACACAATTCCATGACATATTTTCAAATGAAGCACAATAATAAACCAAATTATAAAATCGTAGGACTGAAACTGGCAATAGTTCAACATCCAACTGAATAGTGCAATTCTATTTTTTTTCACGACTTGTATACTAAGTATGTTATCAATAGAAAAGCACTGTCCTTATGTGTAGTATGACACATCACATTCTAAAGTTTCTAAGATAATACTTTTTAACCACTGTTTAATCAGTGTAATAGCTTTTAACTGCTGTTTTAATAATCATCCTTTAGACTGTGTGGGATCAAAACAGAGAATTTATGCTATTTGATAAATTATATGATCTTCGTGAAAAGTATAAATTTCAGCTTAAACAGCTCAGACTTAATGTCAAGTTCAGAGACTTTTCTTAATATTTAGTTTTTTAATTTTTATTTTTATCATTAGTTCTAGCATATTTTTAATCCATAACTTTATTAACTGGTACAAGGAGAAAAAATATCCAATGTATGTTAAACACTAAAACTGTTATTATAAGGAAAAACTTCTTAACCTCATTAAAATAATTCATGTTTCATAACATTATATTTCATATCCAAATTGTAACAAAGCAAAAAATTATCAAAATAAACTATAGTCAATTACATTTTCAGATCAGCAAAATGAACTTGTAAGAGTCTTTCTTCCCTTAATCCAATTGCCAAAGGCATTTTAATAGCTCAGATAGGTGGTTAAACACATTCCCAGCACAATCTCTGAAATGTACAGTTTGCATTTTTTTTTTCCTACCTTTCATGATTTTCATCTTTCTGTAACTATCAATTCAAATAAAGACAGAAGATATCACACACACACACAATTGGGATTAATTTCTAACATCACCTGTTATCAAACTATTCTGGTGAGTTATTCAAATAGCAACATTATTACATTAGCTTTACTTAATTGCTAATTTATTTTAGAAAGTGAATGATCTTAAAAGAAAGGAAACGAGGCATTGTACTGCAAGTAAATCTTTTAGAGACCTGGCAAGAGTTCATTGCATTTATCATCCTAATGGACAATATAATCAATAATTTTGATGGTTTTAAATATGATGAAGAAATAGGTTATGCATTTTATTTCTTTCCACTTTTAAAGGAAGAATTTAAACTTTTCACTTCTTTATTCTATGGCATTTGACTTGTTTCTAAAATTATCCGTGTTTCACACTCTAAGACCTGGGTCACAACCTTATTTAGGGACAGGAAATAGTTAGCAGGTCACCGAGTGGTCAAATGGAAAGGGATTTGAAATGGTTCAGCACTTAGGACTCTATTCATTGAAATGATTGACTTCTAAGTTGTGAAAGGTTGAAGTTTCTCTACCGGCCCTAGTCAGATTATGCCTATATGATTACTTTTTTTTTTTTAAATCTACAGTTAGAGTATAAAGCTGCTAAATTGAAAACTGCCAGTGAATTCATATACTCAATTTTTCTGCTAAACAGCCTTATGCCTTATAAATCTCCAAAAAAGGAGAGGTCTTTAGGACATGACAGATATTGTAATTGATAACTTATCTGAACTCATATCAGTTGGTTGCAAGGTAACTGGAGCCAGAAGCAAGGAATACATACAAGTTACTTCTCTATGCTATTTTTCTTCTAGAATAAACTTAAAACTTGCTGTCATAATTTAGAACCACATTTTACTATCATTCAAGATAAAATAATTTATTCATGTACTAGTAACCATTAACCTAAGCCCACGACAGTTTTCTAAATATATTTTTACATTCACCTGACGTTATTTCAAGTGAATATATCTCTAATGATAGAAATAGGAAAAATAGGGAAAAATTGGGGAAAATGTATGACTATTTGAGTGAAATTATTTAGCACTAGATTGGTTTCCCTAGAGTTCATGATCATTATTTATAACCAAAATGATCATTTCACAGTCTCCAAAGCATGGAGTGTCAAAAATTTTCTGCAAAGAGAAATTCATGCCTGGAAAAGAAATGCTACAAAAATGTATGTAAAATGACTGAAGAGAATTAAGCCAAAGCATCGCTTAAATAACTCACCCTTAGAAGTTTAAGAATAGGAAATTATGAAAATTGCACCACATAAAGGTGTCCTATACTTACTTATACTTTTCCATATGATCACTAATGCTTAAGAAATTGATACTGTATTCTACAAATGTTGAAGGACTCAACACTATCACTGCTGGACAGCAGGTTAGAAAATTAGGCACAGATTTTATTTTTAAGTTTTATTTTATAATAAGAAACTGGGCTATTAATACTATGTAACCAAAGTTGAAGTAAGTGCACTGGAAGGCCCCTGCAGTCTTTTACAACTTTTCAGAGGCCGCAGTTGTGAACTGGGTTTGCACTCTGCCAGTAGAGCAGCTCTGACCCATGGAGAGCACTCCTTCAGATCAACACTGCCTCAGGCCTTTCTGCTTTCTCCAAGAAGTCTTACATTTCAGGCATCAAGTTGAATTTCTTCTGGAGATGATTAACCCAAACGCATGACAGATTTTTTCCAAGATATCCAACCCCTTATGTTTATTTTATCCTGGCTCTTTTTTGAATGTACTGGACACAAGTAACTTACTCATTTTACATGTTAAAGGGCTGGTGGAGAGCCATTAATTCTCTTAAAAAATGAGAAAATATTTCAATGTGCAGGGCTCTATTTCATGATCTCACATTAGCTACACGATTAAAACTTTTAAGAAATATATTTCTCCTCTACTATACGTACAATTTTTTAATGCATTTCATCACATCTCAAGATAGAGATCTTATACTTTTTGGGAAATGCATTCTCGTGGTATATTAAAAAACACAATGTTAGAAGGATCAGTTACTGTTTCCAAAAGGCCAGTTTGTAGGGGGTTTCAACTAACCTAAAATTTGGCACACACAATTTTAGTTAACAGTCAAATAAAAATATATAAAAGGGTCTATTCTCCTTTTTTATATCCCATCCTCTGCAATTGTTTCTATATCTTTAACATTTTCTTCTTCTTATAGGTGAGATGAATTGCAGGGAAATAATTCAGATGCTTTAGGTATTTCTTAAAGTAAAATATAGTAAACTCAGAGGTGATTAGATGACTTTTTGTGGACGAAACTATTAGTATTTTTTAAACAAGAACTTTTTCTTCTTGAAGAAACTCAGAGCAAAAGGCTAAGATTTTTGTTTTTGTTTTTTAAACATATTCAATTCCCTAAGGGCCTAAGTTTCCAATTGCAATGAGATTTTTATTATAAAATTCAAGTTACTTTTAAATATTAAAATGCTTCAAATATGTAAACTATAAACACACACATATATAACAGAAAATATTACACAATAATATATTTGAACATTTACTCTTCTCATAGTAACAGGAATACATGAAAGGAAAAACACAAATTACATTTTAGGGACATTTTAAATATAAAGTCTGGCTTTCAATATAGTGTCTGATAAGCAAGGCAAGCAACTTTAGGAATAGGGTATAAATTCCAATTTAACATTGCATTCCAAGAATAAGAACTCATTTCATCAGATGGAAATTTGCATATCTGCACATGTGCAGATACATGAGAATGTACACAAGCACAGCATGCGACTGGAGAGCAGCTTAAGTACATACACAACCACAGACACAAATAATTTCATTTAAATATAAGTGTGTCATTCACAAGTGACAATTTTGAGCAACTTGCAACTTGAGTTTGATATAAACTTTGAGTTTAGCATTTGTGTGATGATAAAATGTTGACTGTATGGTAAATAAGTTTTAATTTCTTAAAATTAAGTCTGAATATTACTTATAATAATAACTAATTAAACTAATTTTCATATAATATTTGGTATAATCTATTCTCTTTAAACAGAGAATCTTCATATATAATTTAAAGTCACTGGTGCAAAGAATCATTGTATATATTGTTGAAAACTTTCAGGGATAATGTCATTTCCATATACTATTTACAAGAACTTCAAAGTTGCTAAAAATGATAAATTCTAGAATCACAAAAATTATAGAAAATCAATTCACTGTTGCAGCACAGGAATTCTAGAATTGTTAGGTTTTTTTCTATTTTTCTTGAATAAAATCGCAAAAAGTCATTTTATCTTCACAAAGCATATATCAATATCTGAATCAAAATATTTTATCTCTAAGTTGGAGATAAAAACTAAGTTAATTTTTATAATTAAATTTATTAGTGGACTGTTTAAAGAGATCAGTTTCTTCTTTAATTCACGCTTCAGTAGGCTACTTAAGTTCAAGACCTTATATAGGGTGAAGAAAAGAAATGACACAGAAAGCATATGTATTGAGGGTGGTAGGTTAATACCAGAAGTGTGACTGATTGACTGACTGATTGACATCACTTTGAGAGAACTGGGTTAAAGCTGCCTGTCAAATGTGTCCATCTAAAATTTAGAATAGAATGAATGGACCAGAACCTGTATCTTGCCTCCTCACTGAGGTAAACACATTTACCATCACCTGGAAAAAACTTTTCCTTGGAAAAATGATTGACTAACTGGAATAATAAATTACCCCAACACATACACACACAAACACACACACTATATTTTAATATATAATGTTTCAAAACGTATCCAGTTACTATAATCAAATTCTAAATTTTAACAAATATCATTGCAAAGGTCTACTGCTTCTGATAATAATAAAAATAGCTAAAATTAATTGAATTTACTACTCATCAGGCATCGCTTCAGCATTTTTCATGTCTTGATTCTTTTAATCAATTCCATGAGATACACATTATTTCAGTGCACTGTAACAAGTTTAAAAAAGAGGAAACTGAGACACAGAGAGGTTAAGTGAGTGATTAAAGTCACACGTCTAGCAAGGAGAGTTGTTGATTGGAATTTAAATCTAGGGCGGCTAGGAGTCATAATCAACCCAAGGCATTTTTTTTTTTTTTTAAGCCTGACTCCCATAGGATCCTTGGTGGCACAGTGGTTCAAGCACTTGACTGCTAACCAAAATATTGGCGGTTCAAACCCACCAGACACTCTATGGGAGAAAGATGTGGCAATCTGCTTCTGTAAAAGTTTACAGCCTTTGAAACCCTATGGGGTGGTTCTACTCTGTCCAACAGGGTCACTATGAGTTGGAATTGACTCGATGACAGTGGGTTTAGTTTGGTTTTAGCCTCACTCCAAGGAGCCCTGATAGTGCAACAGTTAAGTGCTCAGCTGCTAACTGAAAGGTTGATTGTTTGAACCCACCCAGAAGCTCCATGGGAGAAAAGACCTGGTGATCTGCTTCCAAATAGATTACAGTCTAGAAAACCCTATAGGGCAGTTCTACTCTGTCAAAAGGGTCATTATGAGTTGAAAAAAAATTGACTTAATGGCACCTAACAACATCAACCTGACTCCATAGACCACTCTCTTACCCATTAGGTTGAAGTGTCAGTTTCAATTAAAATAATGACCTTGAAAAATAATGCAGAAGGTATTGAAGCTTGGAAAAAACATAGTGGGATCACACAGTTCTATTAAACTACTATAAAATCTCAATGGAAAAATATAAATTGCTCAGTTTTCTAAGAAACAAAGTCATATATATTGATTTTAATATACTACCTATCTCTGTTCTTTCTGAAAATGTTTCAAAACCTCTAGAACCTTAAAGTGAAGAGATAATGTTTACAATGATTAAGTTTTTCAAGATTCACAACCTCACAGCTGGTTGAGTTTAAGTAGGAAATGATGAAATGAATTCTAAAGTTTGCTAAACAGATCTCAGGGGTAGCTGAGATAGTGGGTCCTAAAGCTTGAACATGAACATTAAATAAGTTGTAAGTTTAAATTGGGAATAGGCCAATGTCTGACTTTGAGTAATAGCAATTGGCAGGAATAGTGTTTCTTCAAAGATTTTTTTTTTTTTAAGTCAGACTTTATTAATTCAACAAACACTTATTGAGTGCTTAGTATAGATGAGTGTAATACTGTTGCTAGGTTCTGGGGATAGGAGGAAACAGAAATATAACTAAGACTTGGTCCCTGGCCTTGAGGAGATTAACAGCAAGGGAAGGAGATAGATAAAAACACATAATTACAGTACAGTGCTACAGAGGCATGAACAAAGGCCTACGGGAGGCTTGGGGGTATTAGGGATGACTTATAAATGAAATGACATTTTTGTGAGTCCTGAAGTAGAAGTCTGAAACTAGAAAGCTGAGGAAGGGTATTAAAGACAAAGGAAATAGCATGAAGGTATGAAGAGCAGGACATGTTTTGCAAAGAACAAGTAGTTCATTGTAGTTGGAGATACTGAAGTAGTTCAATATAGTCAGAGAATATTCAGGAGGTGGAAAGGAATGGTACAAGGTGATGCTGGAAAGGTGAGCTGAGACCAGTGTACAAAGGGCATTATATACTGAAGACTTTGGAATTTGTACTAGAGGAAACAAAAAGGCGGTCCAAGATTTTAAACAGAGGTGTTCTATATGCAGAATTATGACTGAGAAAGACATTGCATTAGAAGTGTAGATGATAATACTGACAAGATTGAGAGATATGTGGATACAAGAAAATGGGCTATTACAATACTTCAAGGCAAGAGATATTGAGGGCAATGGTAGATGTGGGGATAGTGCTTATATGAGGGAGAGACTAGAATTAAGAATGATTCTAATTTTTTGTAGGTTAAGTGAATGAATCACTAATGATACTATAAACAGAGACAAGGAATAAAAAGAATCAAGTAGATGGGAAGAGTGGGATGAATACAGTACACTTTATGTTGGTCATGATGAGTTTGCGGGACCTAGAAAAAAAATCAGTGAGGGCAAGATAGAGATAGAGATTTGGTTATCATTGCCTGCAAGCATAAGTTACATGAGATGACTAAGTGTTCACCTTTGATCTTTCCTTAATGCCATGGGGATAGATCTGATATTGTACTTCCACTATGTTTTCCTTTGCCTATTTATGTAAGTATCCTAAAGTGGACTCAAGTGCACTTTTTTTTTTTTTTTGTAATAATGAACAAGGACTAAATTTTATTCATCTTTTTATCCCTATATTTATCTCTAGAACGTAGTATAATATTGTCTGACAAAGAAAACACTTGCCGTATGAGTAAATGAATATGTGGATTGAGCAGAGGATAGGGTCAGAGACAATCAAAATTCTAAAGGATATTGATATTTAAGGGACAGGAATAGGCCAAAAAGAAAAACTAAAAAGGAGAGGTAAGATAAATAAAAGAAGACCCAGGAAAGAGTGGAAATGAAGACGTAAAGAGAGAAGATAAATTCTGTGAAGAGTGAACAAACATAGTAGAAAGGGCAAGTTGAATGAGGTTAGAAAAGAGGTTCCTCAATTTAACAATTAGTTAAGAGGTTAAAATTGAATACTGTAATGAGTGTAGTTTAGTAAAATTATGGGAACATGACCAGTGTATACACTGTGTATAACTTTATAAAAAATATTGTCACATCAGATTATAAATTTCAATTTATTAGTTTGTCTCACTAGATAAGATTGTCTTGATAACAGGACTGTTTTGTACTTGTGCCTCCAGTCTCAAGTACAGTGGAAAATAATGGAAGCTAAAAAAACTTTTTGAAGGACTAACAAATGCAAAACGAAGAGAAGATGAGGAACAAAGACACTGATTAGGCTGCTTAGGAAGGCTGGCAGGGAAAAAAGAGAAATAGAGTAGTAGCTTGAGCAAAAGGTAGCGTTACCTTTATCATCGGTAAAGAATCAGTTTGTTCATATGTTAATTTTAAGAAGTTAGCAGAGATACAGGAGGCAGAAATTTAAGATACGAAAGATACAAGATAATTAAACAAACAGAATATCATGGGGTAAGGCAGGAAAACATAGAAGGCAAAGCTGAAAATTATAACCTTAGAAACGAAGTGGAAAACCATTTACTGAGAGAAGGAAAGAAATGAAGTTATAGAGAAGTTTGGAATGAAAAGGAAAATAAAAACAATGCTTGTTACCACATAGTGAGCCCTGTGCACTGTGCTAAGCACTTCATATGCATTATCTCACTCCTTATAACTACTCTACAGATAAGTATTATTCTCATTTAGTAGGTGGGAAGCAAATTGGACAAACTCATACTTTGTGACCACTATTTTTTTTTTCCCCTGCATGTGCATATTTACTCTGATCACCCTGGTTCAAGCTGGACTAATGTAATGACCTTCTAATTAGTTGTATCATGTTCACTCTTGCTTCCTTCCAATCTGTACTCCACACCACACCTTCAGTAATTATTGTTTTAAGAATAAATCTGACCCTTTCATCTTTTGCTTACAATCCTACATTGACTGTTCCTGGAATATAGAAAGCCAAATCCTCACTGTGATCTAAAAAGGACAGACTAAAATTATTCTGTCCCCTGTCAACTTCTCCACCTTCATCTCACTTCTTGTTCCCTGGCCACACTAGTCTTCTTACCATACCTTGAATGATCAGGTTCCTCTTGTCTTTAACATAGACCCTCAGTTTGGCCTGGAACACACATTCTACATTCATTCTGCACCACTTATCATTTTGCCTAGTTACTAATCCTTCAATCTCAGCCCAAGTGTCACTTCTTCCCTTATTCGTCTAGAATAAACGAGGCTCCCCCGTTAAACATTCATAATAAGCTACCTTTACTTTCCCCCCATAGAACTTTCCTCAGTTGTGTTATTATACACTACAGGAGTATATATACAGCAGTATCTATAGTCGTCTTACGCTCTTCTTGCCCTGTTCCCTTCAGAAAGTAGACTCCATTACTCATGTTCTGTGTTTGTTTCATTCACTACTGTATCCTTAGCTCCTTGCACAGTGTCAAACTCATGGTGGATAGCCAATACACATGCTTTGATAGACTAAATAGGGAAGATATGAAATTAAGCCTTAGTTTTCACATTCTAAATGCCAGTGCATTCTAGTATCTTCTAAACATTGTATTCAATTTACTCATAGAATGTATGTGGTAGGTATTATTGGCTCCAATGAATTGATGAGGAAAATTAAGCATTAAAAGGTTAAGTAATTTAACCAAAATCACATAGGTTTGGGCTGGGACCCAAACTTAGTCCTATCTAACACCAAGCTACGTGTTTCTCCTGCACCACGTCTTTCTGCTCTACCACTAGGGTGGTGACAGAAAAAACAGGGAGGAACAGATGAATGTAAGACTAACTAAAAAAAAAAAAAAAATCCTGGCTATGGCAAGTCATGTGATGCAGAGTTAAGAAAAACAGCAGTGTATAAATGTTATAACCTATCAGAAATTATTATTGTTAGACCACCTGGATTAGTCATCGTTCACTTTGATTTACCAATATATTTATTCTTTGTTCTTCATTACTTCCTGCATCTCCAAGCTTTCATCTGAAAATCTTTTTCCTCTGCCTGAAGAATACGCTCTAGTATTTCTTGTAGAATTGGTCTACTGGGGATGAATTCTGTTTTTGTTTGTTTGAAAATGTCATTATTTTAACTTAATATGTTTTCTATTTTATTAACTTTTCATTAAAAATCAGTCCTCTTAATAGGTGATTTCAAACCCATTCCATTTAATTATTTACAAAATATATTTTCATTAAGGTCATATATGTATATGCTTTAAAGAATGAAAAACAGCAATCCCCTTGTTTTCCCCTTCCCATAGCCAATTTCTACTTTTCAAAGGAAATCGCATTCCACTATCTTAGTCATTCCTTCTCCTACTAGACCCCACATATATTGATTTCTCAATTTTTGTTTTTTTTTAGATCACCTATTGACTTCACGAAGTCCTGGTGATGCAGTGATTAAGTGTTCGACTGCTAACCAAAAGGTCAGCAGTTCAAATCCACCAGCTGCTCCTTGGAAACCCTCCTTAGAAACCAGTTCTACTCTGTCCTATAGAGTTGCTATGAGTCGGAACAGACATGATGGCAACGATTTGTTGACTTCACAATATAAAAGACAAAGATTTAGCCCTCTTACCACCTTTCTACCACACGCACATATACCTGCTCTCCCCATTTCCTAGATAAATAGTAAGTTTGGTTAGATAAATATTGAGTGCTTACATAATTATGATTATGTAAATATTATTGACAGCTGACTCATGCAGGGTACTAGAATGGAAGGGTTAATAACTTGTTCTATGGCTTTCCTTTAGTTGCAGGGAGGGTTACAGATTTAATCCTCAGGTCAAGGAATTTTTATAATTTAATCTATACTAGATTTAAGATCAATGAGAATTCAACTGTACCAGATCAAGCACTTTTACAACATTTTTACTCAGTTTATTGAGTAATAAGTAATGAGTAATGATGAAATGTAACTAAATTGGGGAATGGGAGCTGGTTATATACCCCTAAGTAGACTGGGTAACTGGTTAATCATGTACCTGAGAAGATTACATGACTAAATAATCAAAAAAGTTGTAGGGATCCCAGAGTTGATCCTAAAGTGAAGGTTGTCCATACATTTATAGCACTTGTCTATCATGCCCAGGCATTTCCTATGTGCAGAATAACTGAAACACCAGATGCTGTGCCCGGTTATAACGATGCCCTCACTATCCTAAGCATGATGTGTGGTTTCTTCTCATCTCCCCATTCTTAACGTGAAGTAGATTTGGGATTGTGTAAAGGCTATTTTGTATTTCATGAGTTTGGTTGTTAATTTGAACTCCCAAACACAGCTTCTATTAGAAAAAAGTGACATACCAGTGACAGATTTCATATTTCTTTTCTTGTGTAATTTTTCTTGTTTTCTCAAATTTTGTATTTAATTCATTTTTTACATTTAGCTAGCTTTCTATGTCCACATCAATAATTCATCCCAACTCTCTTCCAAATGAGTGTTATCTCCTTTCAATATGTTCAAGCACATCAGATAATTAGTAAAGTTTTTTGTTTTTTGTTTTTTTTCCCTCAGAGTGATTGCTCATGTTGTTCTCTGTCATCATGGGGTGGTTAATCTCTAAACTGTATAAGATGTCATTCGGGAATCTCTCTTCACCATCATTAGAGGGATTCTTTAGCCTCTTTCTCTTGCTGGATCTCATGTATCCCTTTTTCTTGGTTTACTTCCTAGTTTTAGCAGAGGAGTTTCTCCAGTAGCTTCCTGAGAAAAGTTGCAAGGAAGATAAATTGTTTAAGACTTGACATGTTTTTATATTTTATTAATAGTTTGCCTGTTTATAGGATTTTAGGTTGGAAATAAACTTTCCTAAGAATGTAAATATACTGTTCATTATCTTCTAAGTTCTAAGAATTAATGCTGGGAAATCTAACACCTTTTAGATAACCGATTCATTGCACAGGACTTGTTTTTCTTTCTGGAGGACTTTTAGTCTCTTCTTTTCGATACTGGTATTATGAAGTTTCACTAATGTCTTAACTAGCTAGTGCTGCTATAACAGAAATACCACAGGTAGGTGACTTTAATGAACAGAAATTTATTTTCTCACAGTTCTGGAGGCTGAAAATCCAAATAGGATCTTGGTCATGTTAATTCCTTCCTTATCAGTAGCCCTGGGCATTCCTTAGTTTTTGGTGATGCTCACATACCATCTGTCTTCCCCAGGATGTGCATGCATCTGTGTTTAATATGCTCTTTTTATAACTCAAGAGTGTTTAGATTTAGAACACATCATACACTGATATGGCCTCATTAACACAACAAGAAAACTCTATTTCCATGCATGATTATACCCACACGAATAAGGGTCAGACTTTCAACACATGTTGGAGGAGGGGGGTGTCTCAATTCAATCCATAACAACTAAGATGTGCCTTAAAGATGGGTTTGTTTTCATTCATTTTCCCAAAATTAAATGGACCCTCTAGATCTAGAAACTAGTATCTCTCACTTTTTGGAATTTTTTGGAGCGATTTCTTTGATAATTTCCTTCAGTCTATTTGTTGTTGTTGTTTATATTTTTGGATTTTCTATTATTAATGAAGAGTTGAAACTCCTGGGCTAAGGTTTTTTTTTTTTTTTAATATATTTTCTTTCTTGTTTTCCACCACTTTGTACTTTTGCTCCAGTTCCTGGAAATGTCTTTGTCTTCTAACCTTTCTGCTATCATGTTTTTATTTTCAAATAAATTTTTTTTGTTCTCTGAATTCTTTCTTATTATAACAACCCATTCTTATTTAATGAATGCAATATTTTGTCTATGAGAATATTCATAATATTTTTGAAAATTCTTCTACTGCGTACTGTTTCCTTCAAGTTGATTTTTATGTTTGTTACTCTTCTCTCTACTTTTCATGTTATAGGTTTCTCTCAGATGTTTAACAATCCTCATGTGTGCTTACGTTTTAGAGTGTGAGACAATAAAGTCGACAGAAAACTTTGCACAAGTGGGTGAGGTCCATCACCTGAGAGCTTCACTTTAAGGGAATCTACTTACATCTGATGTCAATATTTAGGTCTTTCCTCTTAGGATGATAAGTCTCCAGGAAGAGTCGACTAATATCTTGCCTAGAGACTAAAGGCTTGGCTATCAGCATTCTGAGAGTTGCATGGGAGAAGGACAAGGGGTGTTAGCACTTAGAGTATACGTTGTAGTTGTTGTTTTATGCTGTTGCGTTGATTTCAATTTATATATGACCTATACGTTGGGAGAGTAAGGAGCCATGATGGCACAGTGATTAAGCTCTTGGCTGCTAACTGAAAGTTCAGAAGTTCAAACCCACCAGCTGCTCTTCGGGAGAAAGATGTGGCAGTCTGTTTCTGTAAACATTGCAGCCTTGGAAACGCTATGGGATGGTTCTATTCTGTCCTATAGGGTCACTATGAGTCAGAATTGACTCGACAGCAATGGGTGTATATGACATTATACTCATTATCACTCATATATTTATTTTCTAGCCTACAAAATTCTGTTGCTGTTTGTCTTAGTTATCTAGTGCTGTTATAACAGAAATACCACCAGTGCACAGCTTTAACAAAGAGAAATTTATTCTGTCACAGTTTAGGAGGCTGGAAATCCAAATTCAAGGCGTCGGCTCCAGGGGAAGGCTTTCTCTCCCTGTTGGTTCTGAGGGAAGGTCCTTGTCATCAATCTTAGGTCTCAGCTCAGGGATCCTGGGCCCAAAAGACACTCTCTGCTCCCGGCACTACTTTCTTGGTGGTATGAGGTCCTTCTGCCTCTCTGCTTGCTTCTCTCTTATATATTTCAAAAGAGATTGACTCAAGATACAACCTAATCTTGTAGATTGAGTCCTGCCTCACTAACATAACCGCCTCTAATTCTGCCTCATTAACATTATAGAGGTAGGATTTACAACACTTAGGAAAATCACCTTAGATGACAAAATGGTGGACAATCACACAATACTGGGAATCATGGCCTAGCTAAGTTGACACACATTTTGGAGGGACACAATTAAATCCATAACACTGTTATGTCTTCCTAATCTTCCCATCTTTGTATTTGTCCTAAAAATACTCCCTCTGAAGTTTTAGTGGGGTTTTCAGATCCATCATCTTTATGTGGAAGCCTTTAGATTCTAATTTAATTTTCAAAGTATCTTGAGAAGTAAAGATTAGTGTCCTACTTTATAACTGAGAAAACCAAAACTATGGTTTTTCTTCACTTATGGTAAATTCTCAACCACTAACTCTTCAAATATTACTTCTACACCATTCTCTCTCACCTCTCCTTCTTTGACTCTAATTACATGCGTGTAATGTTATACCTGGTGGTGCAGTGGTTAAAGGCCTCAGCTGCTGAGCTGCTAAACAAAAGGTCGGTTGTTTGAAGCCACCAGCCACTCCATGGGAGAAAGATGCAGCAGTCTGCTTCCATAAAGATTACAGCCTTGGAAACCCTATGGGGCAGTTCTACTCTATCCTACAGGTTCTCTGTGAGTCAGAATTGACTTGAAGGCAATGGGTTTGGTTTTCTCGGTTGGGGTAATGTTGTACCCAGGAATCCTTCCTTCTTTTTTATGTATTTTCTATACTCTGTCTCTCAATGTTTGCTTCTGGATATTTTCTTGAGAGCTATCTTCCAGTTCACTAATTCTCTCTGCATTTTTGTTTAGGTTGCAGTTGAATCTGTCCATTACATTCTTAATTTCACTTACTGTGCTTTTAAGTTATGAACTTTATGTTTAGGTGTTTGTATAGGTTTAATATCCTACTGAAATTTTAAATCTCTTCTTCCACAGCCCCAAAGATATTATGCATATTACTTTTAAAGTCTCTATTTTCTGAAAACTCTAAGTTCTATTTATATTGTTATTGTTTCTCTTGGTGTTTGATGATGTTGTATTGTCTCCTTCTATGCCTATTTATTTTTTAATTGCATGTCAAATATTGTATATGAAAAATTGGAGAGATGATTTAAAGTCTAGGATGATTTTGTCTTTTTTTGGAGATGATTTTTGTCTGTTCTGGGAAGCTAGTAGGTCTAGACCAGTAACTTTATTAAAAGCTTTGATCAGCTTCTCAACTTTCTGAATTTCCTTATTGATTCATAATTCTTTACTTACGTGTTAGTTCTCCATTGACTTTAGATTTTTTTAAATGAATTTTTCCAGCTTTTGTAGTTGTTCTCTACATAAGGGTTAGTATGAATTACATAGTCCTCCATTACTAGATAGTGGAACTCTTCTGGTATTTTTCCAGGAAAAATAAACTAATAATATTTCACAGGCTACAGATCATAATTTATTTCAAAGAATTCTAAGAGCCCTGAAATCAGTTCCTATTTTTTAACTTAACCAAAAGTTTTGGAATGGTTGTTTTATTGTTTATTATGAAGTATGATATATATACATGTATATATATGTGTATATATATATACGTATATATGTATATATACACATATATATACACACACACACACACACACACACACAGAGCCCTGGTGGTGCAGTGGTTAAGAGCTCGGCTGCTAACCAAAATGTCATTATTTCGAATCCACCAGCCGCTCCTTGGAAACCCTATGGACAGTTCTACTCTATCCTATAGGGTCACTATGAGTTGGAATCGACTCAACGGCAATGGGTTTTGGTTTATATATATGTATATACTTAGAATATATATACATACCAAAAAAACCCAAACCCGTTGCTATTCAGTTGATTCTGACACATAGCGACCCTATAGGACAGAGTAGAACTGCCCCATAAGGTTTTCAAGGAGCGGCTGGTAGATTCGAATTGTCAACCTTTTGGCAACTGCCTATCTCTTAACCACTGTGCCACCAGAGCTCCATATGTATACATGTATATATATATTCTATATATGTATATATTCTATGAGGAATTATAGAAAAATATGTGCTATTTATGATCAATGATGATAAAGAAGAGTTTAACAGGCTGCTCTCTGACCCTGAATTGCTATTCCCTAATTTTTTTTAAAGTTTGTTTTATGCTTCAGTAAACTGAATTACCTAGTCAAAATTTTGTTTCTGTAAAAAATTGAAAATTGAACCCAAATCTTATATTAGTAAATGGTGTGATACTGGCTAGAATGCATTCAGAAAGTTTTTACTATTAACATGTCATATACATTTATTTTCTTTCTTACTCAAATATTTCTTGAGTACCTACTGTGTACTTTGCTCTGCTCTAGGTGCTGAAGATATAACAGTGAACAAGACTGACATGGTTCCTCCTCTTGTAGAACTTATATTCTATTGGTGGGAACATACATATAAGTAAACAGTTTAAATTAATAAACGAAAAATGGCAGATAAACTCTGTGAGTATAACAGGGTGCTGTAAAATACGGTAACTGCGTAGAAAGGGAAAGAGCTACAGTAGATAGTGTGGTCAGGGAAGTCCCTCTCACTGGTCTAGAAGTGCAAGCTAAAGAATGAAAGTGGCCATTTGTGCAAAGTGCTAGGGGGAAAGTTTCCAGATAGAAATAAGATGAAGTGTAAAAGCCCCAGAGTTAGAAAGTGCTTATCATATTTGAGGAACAGAAAAGAGGCCCAACATTTACCGTCAAGTAGGTCATGATATGGAGTTTAACTTTTATTCTAAGTGCAGTGCGATGCCATAGAAGGTTTTAGATACTTAGTTACATAAAAAGCTACAATATTAAATAAAAAACAAATTAAAACATACTCCTTATCTTCAATTATGTCTTTAGGGGCCTCCAACTTATCAATTTGATTTATTTTAGCTACTGACCCATTTCCCAGGAATTTTTATCCCTACTGGTCAAGTTGAGAAACAATCATACAAAAGATAGAACATAACACATTAATTGCTTGTAAGTGCAGGCCAACTTTCACTTATAAAATAGAACGGAGTTATATCTATAATTAGAGAATATTAGCTTCTACCTCAAAAGGTTGTTATGAGAATTATATTAGTCATTATCGATAACGTGCTTGGAATAATGTCTTGAACAAATGGTAAATGACAAGCCAGAGTAAAGAGGCTATAACGTTATGTTATGTTATGTCTGGTTGCCGTTAGAGTTGATTCTGACTCATAGCAACTCTATAGGACAGAGCAGAACTGGCCCATAGGGTTTCCAGGGAACAGCTGGTGGATTTGAACTGCTATCCTTTGGGTTAGCAGCCGAGCTCTTCACCACTGTGCCACCAGAGCCCCGTGTTATGTTATAGGGTAGATAAAAAGTTTATTCAGGATACTGTGTGAATACAGTGAAAGGTGCTTCAAGCTAGAATAAGAAGAGTTTTTTTAAAGAGAGAATGCAGAAATGAGAAAAAATAGTTTCTGCAATGCATAGGAGACAGAGTCCACTTTGGCAAAGGAGGCAACATGTTCAAAGCCATTATGTAAGCATCTTTATCCTCATCTATACTGGAAGCTATTTAGGGAAAGGGTAATTTTTATTTATTCATTCAATCAACATTTATTAAACATCAATTATACGTCAGGCATTATGCTTGGAATACTAAGGGCTTACATGGAGCTTCCACCATGTATCTTGTCAATTTGTCGTACAGTGGTGACTTGCATGTTGCTGAGATGCTGGAAGCTATGCCACTGGTATTACAAATACCAGCAGGGTCACTTATGGTGGAAAAGATTCAAAGGAACTTGCAGACTAAGAAAGACTAGAAAGAAGGACTTGGCAGTATACTTCTGAAAAAATTGGCCAGTGAAAACCTTATGAACAGGAGGGAACCAGTCCTTGGAGAAGGACATCACGCTTGGTAAAGCAGATGGTCAGTGAAAAAGAGGAAGACCCTCAAGGAGCTCGACTGACACAGTGGCTCCAACAGTGGACTGAAACACAGCAACAATTATGAGGATGGCACAAGACCGGGTAGTGTTTCATTCTGTTGTACATAGTGTCAATATGAGTTGGAAGCAACTCATATGGCATCTAACAACAACAACACGGAGCTTGAAATTTAGTAGAAAAATACTAATTCAAAGTATAGTGATGTTGGAACTGAAATACTAATAGTAATGGACAGAATAAAGCTTTGTATCCTTGTCTATTTTGACTAATATTGAGTCTTACTCAGTGGAAATAAGATTATGAGCACATCTTATTAAGAGGAAGTCTTCAGGTAGTCTGTGGTTGCCTATACATACTCTGTGTCATTTATTCTGCCAATTCTTAATTCACAGTCAGTGGCACTATTGGCAAGTACTATATATAGCTCTGGAAATATCAGAACTAATTGAAAATGGTCTACATAATGTGACTGTCTGCTCCAAGCTGGTATTACAGGAAGAAAGAGTAGAAAATTCTTGGCAACCATAAACTAAAAAAGCACCACAGAAGGAGACAGTCTTTGATTAGAAATGCTCTAAAGTAAAAAGTATGGAAAGTAAAGGTCATTTAATACCTTCAAAACTCAAACATTTAATTCAAAAATATTTGAACATCTATGATGTGTAAGAACATATGTTATCTGTATATTTTCTGCTTTATAAGAGAAGAAATAGCAAACATTAGAGATGACAGCAGCACAGATTGGGAATTAAGAAAACTTGATTTTACAATCAAGTAAAATTGTCCCAGAGAATGGAGAATCTGAGACTAAAACCTTTATCCTTCCTGAAAATGTTGTTGGGTCACACCCAAGTTTTTTTCCTGGCTTGTTTAGCTTCCTTTTTGTGGAAGGTCATAAGTCTGAATTTGACATTGGCTTCAGGAGTAGCAAATTTATAATTTTCAGCAGATAAAGGTAGGAAATCCATTTAATTTATGAATAAATAAAAACATTTGACTCAATGAAGCAAAAATATGAGTTTAATTTTGGGCCATTTGTAGAGGTTCTCATATATTTGAGAAGTAAAATATGTGATTAAAATATAACTCTTTACATAGAGTCTAATAGATTTGGTACTTAAAAATATTAGGTAATGATAATAATATTAACAAGAATATTAGCTGAGGAACCAGGTTACTATGGGATATAAATCAGATCTTGATCACTATGTTGGCACTAGACTGTTAAGGATGGGGAAGAAACTGTTTTTTGAAAAATTTATATTAATGTAAGTTGTGATAAAGGAATAAAGAATGAAAATAATTATTAGTGTCCCAAAGTTTTGCCTAATTTAATAATTAGCCTTATTTTTTTTCTTAAATATTTTGATTCTAAGTTTCTGCAAAAATTTCAGGGTTATCTAAGAAACTTTGTCCTTCAAAGTGTGTATTTTATTTGAAGTTGGCTAGCTTTGTATTGACAAAGAAATTTTCCCTCTTGCCCCTCAGCCATTTAGTCTTTGTATGATCTTGGGTAAGTCATTTATTAAAATCTCAAAACCTCAGTTTACTCATCTGTAAAATGTTGACAGAATGCCTTCCTCAGAGTTTCTGAGAACACTGAATCAGAGAATAAGTAAGATTCTTGGCACAGTACTTAGCAAGAACTACAACAAAGACTACCAATTGTTAATAAGAGACAAAGAATAAAGACATCCTTAAAATGACTATTGCCAATGATTATATTTATTAAGTACTTACTACGTACTTAATGCTTTATGTTCCAAGCATTTCACAGGTAAGATCTTATATAAAGCTGAAAATACCCCCAACAACTAGTACTATTAGTATCCGAATTTCCAGATGAAAAGCAATTAGAAACAGAGACATTAAATAACCTTCCCCAAGGTCACACAGCTAATAAATGGTGGAGTCAGGATTCAAACCATGTTAGACTAACTCCAGAGACTATACTCATATTTATTAAGCTATGTTGTCTCTTTTACCAGAACTGAATATAGAAGAGTGATGTCAGGGCTCCAAATTGAACACTTGAAATAGACAAAGGAAATCAGGTTGGAAATCTTAAAGATACTAAATAAAAACAAATTAATAAACCAGCAAACAAATAAAGTAGGCCATTGTTGGATCTACAAAGTTCTTAGGCTATCAGTCTCGTCTCATAGGAAGAACTGATACATGGCACATGGCTGAGGTTAGTGTAGAAGCAGGTGTGGTCAAAGTCTCCTCAGCATTGATTGGGTCAAAGGTCTACATTGTCATGTATAAATGTACCATGTTCTATAGGCCACTTTGAATTATTTGAATTATTCCTAGCATATTTTATATTAGTACAAAAATCAATAAATACATCCTATACACATATATAGTATTCTACATGGTATCATATCTTCATATTTCATAGCACAAGAGAATGTACTAGAACGTGTTAAGGAGCTTTCTCCTTTCCAATTCTGAGATGTGTGCTGACTTAAAGTGTACACTTCAATTATCTCTATTTCCAGGTATTCCTTTTCTAAAATAACAATCTTACTATTTAACAGACAACATCTGTGGAGTTGTTATTGATTTTAGCAGAATTTTCACTCTTTCTATTTAAAGTGAACAGGGCTTCAAGCTGGTTCAAAAGGTTCAGTCACAGTCCACGAAGTGAAACTGAACAGACTTGAATTTGTAAAATTTGGGTGAACTGGAACAATAACCGGAATGGGAAAAGTTATGAGTTGAAGCCCTGGAATGGGAGACTTGGAAGAGGCATAGTGAGCCCTTTCAGGAGCCAGATGTGTGAGACTGGATTATTGGCAAGACTGTGGAGAGTGACATGCATTCAAGCGACACGACGGGCCACCATCTTTGAGCAGGGCTCTGCTGTTTTTGACTCTGCTGAAAATCCAACAGCCAAGAGATCTGATTGCTATGCAACACATATGCTGCCCTTGTTTTCTAAGAGGGAGATTGGGTTTCTAGCAGGGCTTTGACCTGTAATTGTTCACATTCCGGTCATCATTCTGGTTGCCCAAATTTTAAAATTTCAGATCTGTTCCGGCTCACTTCCTCAGCCATGACTGAACCAGGACAAACTGGTTTGAGGCCCTGAAAGAGAAATAGTAAAGACTGTAACAAGGAAATGAACCCTGATTAAAATCCAAGCCTTACTGTATATTGGGGAAATATTTTAGTCTTATTAAAATATCAGTCCACAAATATCTATATGTTTTACTATGGAAAATTTCAAATACTAAAAAAAGAGGTGGTAAAACAAACAGCCATATACCAACAACTGCTGATTCATCAATTCCAATAATTTACCACACTTGCTTTGCCTACCTTTATATGTATGTATTTATTACTATGTAAAGAAAATTCCAAACCCCAAGTCTTTCATCTCTACATATTTTAAGAGTCAACTCTAAAAAAACATACATGTGGTGACTATCAAATTCTTCTTTAGTCTGAGGTATTACAGAACAGACATGTAAATCTAAATGTGGTGTTGTGTTGCCGGTGCCACTGAGTTGGTTCTGACTCAGTGGCCCTATGCACAACAAAACAAAACATTGCCCCCTCCTGTGCCATCCTCAAAATTGTTGTCATACTTGAGCCCATTGTTGCAGCCACTGTGTCAATCCATCTCATTAAGGATCTTCTTCATTTTCGTTGACCCTCTACTTTAGCAAGCATGACGTGCTTCTCCAGAGACGGGTTCCTTCTGATAACATGTCCAAAGCGTATGAGACAAAGTCATGCCATCCTTGCTTCTAAGAAGCATTCTGGCTGTGCTTTTTCCAAGACAGATTTGTTCATTCGTTTGGCAGTCCATGGTATATTCATTATTCTTTGCCAACACCAAAATTCAAAGGTATCAATTCTTCTACACTCTTCCTTATTCACTGTCCAGCTTTTGCATGCTTATGAGACAAATGAAAACATCATGGCTTGAGTCAGGCACACCTTAGTCCTTAAGTGACATCTTTGATCTTTAACATTTTAAAGAGGTCTTTTGCAGCAGATTTGCCCAATGCAATGTGTCGTTTGATTCCTTGACTGATGCTTCCATGGGTGTTGATTGTGGATGGAAGTAAAATGAAATTCTTGACAACTTCAATCTTTTCTCTGTTTATCGTGATGTTGCTTATTGGTCCAGTTGTGAGGATTTTTTTTTCTTTATGTTAAGGTGTAATCCATACTGAAGGCTATGATCTTTGATCTTCATCAGTAAATGCTTCAAGTACTCTTCACTTTCAGCAAGCAAGGTGTGTCATCTGTATGTCACAGGTTGTTTATGAGTCTACCTGCAATCCTGATGCCACGCTCCTCTTCATATAATCCAGCTTCTCGGATTATGTGCTCATCATACAGACTGAATAAGTATGGTGAAAGGATACAGCCCTGATACACACCTTTCCTGATTTTAAACCATGCAGTATCCCCTTGTCCTGTTCGAAAAACCGCCTCTTGATCTATGTACAGATTTCTCATGAGTACAATTAAGTATTCAGGAATTCCCATTCTTTGTAATGTTATCCATAATTTGTTATCATCCACACAGTCAAATACCTTTGCATAGTGAATAAAACACAGGTAAACATCTTTCTGGTATTCTCTGCTTTCAGCCAAAATCCATCTGACATCAGCAATGATATCCCTTGTTCTACATCCTCTTCTGAATCCGGCTTGAATTTCTGGTAGTTACCTATTGAGGTACTGCTGCAACCACTTTCAAATGATCTTCTGCAAAATTTTACTTGCATGTGGTATTAATGATATTGTTCGATAATTTCCGCATTTTAATGGATCACCTTTCTTTGGAATAGGCATAAATATGGATCTCTTCCGGTCGGTTGGACAGGTAGCTGTCTTCGAAATTTCTTGGCATAGATGCGGGAGCGCTTACAGCACTGCATCTGTTTGTTGAAACATCTGGATTGGTATTCAGTCAATTCCTGGAGCCTTGTTTTTTGCCAATGCCTTCAGTGCAGCTTGGACTTCTTCCTTCAGTACCATCGGTTCTTGATCATATGCTACCTCCTGACATGGTTGAATGTCGACCAGTTCTTTTTGGTACAGTGACTCTGTGCATTCTTTCCTTCTTCTTTAGATGCTTCCTGCATCATTTAATATTTTCCCCATAGAATCCTACCATATTGCAGCTTGAAGCTTGAATTTTTTCTTCAGTTCTTCAACTTGAGAAACAAGTGTGTTCTTCCCTTTTAGTTTTCTAAGTCTTTTCTTTTTTTAATTGTGATATGAATATGCATAAATTCTAAGATTTATTAAAAATGCACAAAGTATTGAAAATTCTAAATAGCCCTGGATGCACAGTGATTAAGTGCTGGGCTGTTAAACAAAAGGTTGGCAGTTTGTATCCACCAGCCTCTCCTTGGAAATGCCATGGGGCAGTTCTACTTTGTCCTACAGGGTTGCTATGAGTCAGAATCGACTCGACAGCAATGGGTTTGCTTATGTTTTTGTTTATTTAAATATATTTCGATACTTTTTTCCCATGAGAAGTTACAATAGAAAAATATACATAAAACTATAAAAATTTTAAAATTAAAAAGAAAACAAACGGCAAATTTGTTTTAAGTCATGTTTGCAGCTCTATTATATTTAAATATTTCTGTTTAATAACAAGTCCATAATTGTTCTGAATGTCACAATCAGAAATATAATCTGCCACCTTGATGTGCAAATCCTTCATACCAAAAGTGAGTCTGGTAAGCTTCAAATAAGAGTAAATTATTTTAAACTCCACTGTATAGTTCATAGTGTTTAATGCAATTCATATATATTGGCAGCAAAATAAATACATTGGAATATCATTTTAACATGTAATCACCTTCATTGATATAGACTATTATTATTTGTCACTATGAAATTAAAACAAAATAACATTGATGATGCAGCATTATAAGACTTTCAAATAATTATATAAGTAATTTAAAGTTCATATACTCATTGATACAAATACTAAACTACCTATGCTAATGTATCGGTACACTCAATTGCTATTTTAGCTCTAAGAACCATAATTTAACTTTAACTCAAGTACATTTTATACATAATTTTTTACGTATGTACCACAGGACTTATTGAGGATTTTACAAATTTGTTTTAAATAAAATTTTCAATCTTCACTTATCTTTTTACCTTTCTATGTATCTGTGATTAAACCCTACCTTCAAAGTAATCATCTCTTCTTGGCTGTGTCTTCTTTGGTGATTTTGTAACAGAAAGTTTACTTTCATTGTTTTTGAATAATGCTAGGCGCACAGCAGGATCTAGACAAAATGAACACGACCAAAGTTCAGCTCTGGCTCATTCTTGCTCTGAAATGTCTGTATACTCTTTATGAAGGTGTTAAAAAATAATACCCACTCTATAAGATTCTATGGAATTGATGATAATGTTACTTTAAAAAGATTCATAATATGAAAAGGTAACCCAATCATTCATATATTATTGGTTTTCCCATTAAACACATTAATAGCCAATATGTAATATAAAGAACAAAAGTACTAAGAGTGTGAAAAAATCTACATTCAAATGCTCTACTTATGACATCATCTTATTCTTTGGGAAGCTGCTTTACTGTTTATTATTTTAGCTTCTTTCTTAAATTCCTGATATTTCTGGTGGAATAAAGAAAATTTCAATAAATGTAGAACTCGCTAAGGGCGCTTATTAGAGAAAAACCATAAACTCAGCTTTATCCCCCCTGAACTATAGGGATCTTGGATATAGGATATGGAAACAAGACAATCATGGGACAAGGAAGAGGTAGAAAAAGAGTATTCCATCAAATTAACAGATAAAAGAGTAGGTTATTTTTTGCCCTCATATGTAGTATTTTCATAACAAAGGTGTATAAATTCTATATGTCTTAATCCAAGAACATTCGAAATCTGTTCGTTTTATAGAATAACTAGGATGACTGTAAAGGCAAAGTCCTATAAACTTTTGGCAACAAATGATTCTATGGAATGTGAAACTGGGGATTTGGTGCAGTTCTACAAAGACAAAGGGTTTTTGTTTACTGAAGAAGTGTAAGAAAAGAAGATAGGGAAGTTAAGTACCAGGGGGCAAAATAAAGATTGGAAATTATGCAGTTAAAATAGATAAAAACAACAATTCAGGGCAGAACACATTCTCTTAATATTTTATAACATCTGGCAAAAAGTAAGAGATTTTAAGAATCTCTGATTAATATCTAGTACAACAGAATTGACTATGCTAAATGGAAAAATAAGACATTATATCACATAAAGCCCAAATTACATATTTTAATTAAAGTCTAAAATAGCATAATTTTTAGAATGTGAATTACAGAAATAGAAAGAATAGTACTTGCAGAGTTATTTCTCCAGGATGAGCAATTAAATGGTTGCCGTTAGTTTTCTGGTAACAATTTATCCTTACTAAGTATGAGTTACATGTTTCACAGATATTATATTTCTTAAGATTAGGGAAAGTATTGGTCAATATTTGGGGATATACTATAATTTATACGTGGTTTGTGGTATTATAATGCTTGGATGTTCTATATGAATTTAATATGAATATAAAATAAAAAGAACTATGTAGATTTCATAAATTAAATAATATAATCATCCAAATAATTTACACACAAACACACAAGCATATAAAACCAAATCAAACCAAACCCATTGCTGTCGAGTTGATTCCGACTCATAGCAACCCTATAGGACAGAACAGAACTGCCCCATAGAGCTTCCAAGGAGTGCCTAGTAGATTTTAACCGCCGACCTTTTAGTTAGCAGACGTACCTCTTAATCACTATGTCACCAGCATTTCCACACAAGCATATATGTGTATGTGTGCACACACACACACACACACACACACACACATACATATATGCATGCCAAGAAGAGCATTAGTCAATCAGGGAAGGCAGATTACCACCGGTTTATGAACAGTGTGGGACCCTGGTAGTGCAATGGTTAAGAGCTTGGCTGCTAACCAAAAGATCCATAGTTTGAATCCACCAGCTGCTCCTTGGAAACACTACGAGGCAGTTCTACTCTGTCCTCTAGGATGGCTATAAGTTGGAACTGACTTGATGGCAATGGTTTTGGTTTTATTTTTTGTTGTTTGTTTGTTTTTGGTTTATGAACAATGTGTCACCTTATAGGCTGCCAACGATGCAGAAAGCATCAAAAGAAGATGGAAGGAATACACAGAATCACTGTACCAAAAAGAATTGGTCGACATTCAGACATTTCAGGAGGAAGCATATGATCCGGAACTGATGGTACTGAAGGAAGAAGCTCAAGCTGCACTGTAAGCATTGACGATAAACAAGGCTCCAGGTGTTAACAGAACACCAACTGAGATGTTTCAACAAACGATGCAGAACTCAAAGTGCTCACTCGTTTATGCCAAGAAATTTGGACAGCTACTTGGCCAACCGACTGGTAGAGATCCATATTTGCGCCCTTTCCAAAGAAAGGCGATCTAACAGAATGTGGAGATTATCAAACAATATCATTAATATCACATGCAAGTAAAATTTTACTGAAGATTTTTCAAAAGTGGTTGCAGCAGTACAGCAACAGGGAACTGTCAGAAATTCAAGTGGGATTCAGAAAAGGATGTGGAAGAAGTGATACCATTGCTGATGTCAGATGGATCTTACCTGAAACCAGAGAATATCAGAAAGATGCTTACCTGTGTTTTATTGACTATGCAAAGGCATTACACTGTGTGGATCATAACAAATTCTGGATAACATTGCAAAGAATAGGAAATCCATAACACTTAACTGTGCTCATAAGAAACCTGTACATAGATCAAGAGGCAGTCATTTGAACAGAACAAGAGGATGCTGCATGGTTTGAAGTCAGAAATGATGTGCGTCAGGGTTGTATCCTTTTACCATACTTATTCAACTGTATGCTGAGCAAATAATCCGAGAAGCTGGACTATATGAAGAAGAACCCAGCATGAGGATTGGAGGAACACTCATTACCAACCTGTGTTATGCAGATGACAACATTGCTTGCTGAAAGTGAAGAGGATTTGAAGCACTTACTCCTGAAGATCAAAGACTACAGGCTTCAGTTTGGATTACACGTTAACATAAAGAAAACAAAAAGCCTCACAAGTGGACCAATAAGCAACATCATGATAAATGGAGAAAAGACTGAAGTTGTCAAGGATTTCATTTTACTTGGATCCACAATCAACATCCATAGAAGCAGCAGCCGAGAAATCAAACGATGCATTGCACTGGGCAAAACTGCTGCAGAAGACCTCTTTATAGTGTTAAAAATCAAAGATGTCACTTTAAGGACTAAGGTGTGCCTGACCCAAGCCATGGTGTTTTCAGTTGCCTTATATACATGCGAAAGTTCAGCAATGAATAAGGAAGACCAAAGAAGAATTGATGTCTTTGAATTATGGTGTTGGTGAAGAGTATTGAATATACCATGGACTGCCAAAAGAACGAACAAATCTGTCTTGGAAGAAGCACAGCCAGAATGCTCATTAGAAGGGAGGATGGGAAGACTTTGTCTCACATACTTTGGACGTGTTATCAGGAGGGACCCGTCTCTGGAGTAGGACATCATGCTTGGTAAAGTAGAGGGTCAGCAAAGAAGAGGAAGGCCTTCAATGAGATGGATTAACACAGTGGTTGCAACAGTGGATTCAAGCATAACAAGGATAATGAGGATGGCAAGGACCAGGTAGTGTTTTGTTCTAGTGTACACAGGGTCGCTATGAGTCGGAATTGCCTTGACGGCACCTAACAACAACCTGATCTTGCCTTTCTATTTGACCTATTTCCTAAGTAAAGACATTACAATTAGATAGACCTGGGTTAAGATCTTAGCTTCAACTTTAATTAGTTTTATGACTCCGGCAAAGTGCTCTTAACCTCTGCTTCCTCCTCAGTCCAATACAATACTAACCTTGAAGTATTACTGTGAGAATTAATGAGATAATGTGTGAAAAGAATAGATCTCAATAAATGACAGCTATTAGACATATAGTTACAACATAAACAACAAAAATATTTCCATTTTATGAGCTGGAATTGACTTGATGGCAACAGGTTTGGTTTTTTTTGGTATAGAATGAGATGGGCAATAAAGGGAATATATGGGTCCGTATTTGCCTACTTATAGTACATTGAATGCATGCTCCTTGCCACTTCATTGGGGAAATAACAATCTCTTTTTGTATTTAGTTCTTAATATGTACCACAGGGATAATAGTGGCATTTACTTTATTCCATTATCAAGATTAAACAAATTAATACATATATAAGTTGTCTGGCTCAATTTACTCCATAAAATAATTTCATTCACCAAGAGCACATAATATAGAGTGCTACATTTTCAAGTCTTGATTTTTCTCAAACATTCTGATTTCATCACCTTAAATTTATTTTAAACTTAAATTAATTCAAATTGCAAAGGGATAATCACAAGAAATGATAAAACATATAGTAATTCTAAATGGGGGAAACATCACTTAATTTTGATAGTTCAAGAAAATACCACTGTGAGTAAGACACTAATCTTATCCTGAAAAACAAATAATCCAGTAAGAAAGCAAGGGAATAAGGACACTGTAAGGAGTACAGCTTTTGCAATCTTTTTCTTGCACTATAAAAACAATTTTTGTACATTTAAGCCTACTCCTCCAAGAATCTCAATGGCAGGTCTATGAGTTTTTTCTTTTTTTATCTTTGTATCCGCCAGTATGCCTTGCCCCCAAACCAAACTTGATGCCATCGAGTTGATTACAACTCATTAGCAGCCCTATAGGACAGAGTAGAACTGGTATAATAATTACAGAAGCAGACTGCCATATCTTTCTCCTGTGGAACGGCTGGTAGGTTCAAACGGCTGACATTTCAGTTGGCAGTCACATGTTTAACCACTGCTTCGGGGAAATAGGCATTAAATACATTTTTATAAAATATTTTAAGAAACCCATAGGTAAATAAATTTAGTTCTTACTATGCATGTAGCTTTGTTTTCAACACACTATCTCATTTAAGTAATGTAATCTTAGTTCAACATTAGAATGTCCTTAAAGTTATTTTTGCCCTGTATATTATTTTTCATTTTCTACAATCCTGATTTTATTTATTTATTTATTTTATTGTATTTTAGATGAAGGTTTACAGAACAAACTAGCTTTTCATTAAATAGTACACATATTGTTTTATGACATTGGTTAACAACCCCACGACATGTCTACAGACTCTCCCTTCTTGACCTTGGGTTCCCTATTACCAGCTTTCCTGTTCCCTCTTGCCTTCTAGTCCTTGCCCCTGGGCTGGTGTCCCCCTTTAGTCTCATTTTGTTTTATGGGCCTGTCTAATCTTTGGCTAAAGAATGAACCTCAGGGGTGACTTCATTACTGGGCTAAAAGCGTTTCTAGGGGCCATACTCTCGGGTTTCTCCAGTCTCTGTCAGGCCAGTAAGTCTGGTCTTTTTTGCAAGTTAGAATTTTGTTCTACACTTTTCTCCAGCTCTGTCTGGGACCGTCTATCGTCATCCCTGTCAGAGTAGTCAGTGGTGGCAGCTGGGCACCATCTAGTTGTACGGGACTCAGTCTGGTGGAGGCCGTGGTAGTTGTGGTCCCTTAGTCCTTTGGACTAATCCTTCCCTTCTGTCTTTAGTTGTCTTCATTCTCCCTTGCTCCCGAAGGGGTGAGACAAGTGAATATCATAGATGGCCGTTCACAGGCTTTTAAGACCCCAGATGCTACTCACCAAACTAGAATGTAGAACATTTTCTTTATAAACTATGCTATGCCAATTGAGCTAGATGTTCCCTGAGACCATGGTCCCCACAGCCCTCAGCCCAGTAATTTGGTCCCTCAGGGAGTTTGGATGTGTCTATGGAGCTTCTATAACCTTACCTTGTATAAGTTGTGCTGGATTCCCCAGTATTTTATACTGTCTTACCCTTCACCAAAGTAACCACTTATCTATTGTCTATACAATCCTAATTTTAGATCACTGGTTTATCTTACTATCAATAACTTTATACATAAAAATCTGGTTATTATTATTCATTTTCTGTATATGCCAAGTACAGTGGTGTTGTAAAATAAGTTCTATGTTAAGGGTGAATGACTAGCTATAGTTCACCATCTTATAAAGAGTACTATTTACTAATTTAACTTTGCATTCTCAAATATAAAAATATACTTAAATGACTAAAACACACACACACACTTTCATAACAAAAAAAAAAAACTTGTTGCCCTTGAGTTGATTCCGACTCATAGCACTTACATATACACTGTCAAATATACTGGTATATTAAGACCTTAATCTTTACTAGTAAGTCAGTTAACAATTATTTACTGAACATATACTACGTTCCTGGCATGATACTAGGTTCTGGGAATTCAGTAGGGAACAAGTAGAGTCTCTGCCCTTAAGGATATTACTATCTAAATGAGTGTTACTATCCTTTGCTGAGAGCACAATAAAGTCACATTCAATCAAAATTCTTGTTAATTCTTTTTGGAAATTAGCAAATAAGACAAAATAAATTAATGATAAACTTCATTTTGCCACAGTTTTGTCTATACTGTTCCCTTTTAGTCCCTCCCTCTTAACATTCCTTAGTTACATGATCATTTTGAAACCTGATCTCCTTGCTTCGCTCTTTTACTATAGCCCATGAACTGCTTAATTCCTATTAGAAAGTTAGCCTTTCTCAGTTTCTACCTGACTTAATTCTTGGCTATGGAAAAATGTTACCAATGCAGTCTCAAGTTATTTTATTCATGGAAATAAAATCAACAAACATTTATTGAATGCTTAGGACATATCTGACACTGTGCTAGATGTTACAAAGAGCTACAGGATGATTCTTATCCCTAGTTGTGGCTCTACCTTCACAACTAAATTAACCTTGTTTGCTTCAGCTTGCTCCTTCTTTTCTCTATGAAATTGAATATCCATAAGTAGTATAATCATAGGAATCCGGTAGTATAATCACAGGAAAACCATCCTTATACTCTTAGCCCTTGGACTTCTTACCAGCTGCTTTCCACCAGCACTTCTATATTCAGAGCTCAACCTCCCTGGGGAATGCTATACATCAAAACCAATCACACATCCCCTTTCCAAAGTAGCTCTTCTCAGTCTTGCCACCAATTATTTGCACTACCTCTAGGTTATTGACCCTGCATGTTTTCAATAAACCAGTAACCCTCAACTTGCAGATGATGTTCTTCACTGCAGTACTGAACTCTAAACTTCCCTGAGTACTTGCTAAATTCCAAAACAGATCACCAAATTCTAAAATTACTTCTGTGCATGGGGCAACAGTAAGAACAAAACAAACTACAAAAACAAGACAGTCATTACTGGTTCGTACTTATGTCAGTCATGAGGGAAATCACAATTGCTAAATAGGAATAACAATAATCAGAACCCAAATCCAAACTGAGTAAATCATGGTAACGCCTCACTATTTTTTATTCCATCCTGTAGCTTCCAAGCAATTCACCTTCTTTTTCTTTATCTTCTTCTTTTAAAAGGAGTTGGCCTCACACTAACAAAAGTTATCAACACTTAGCCCACACGGCAGGTTTCCTCAGCTACTTGCTTCCTTATTCACCAGTTTCCTCAGTAGTATTCCTCTTCTATCTGCAAGCGACACCATCATGCTCCCCTTTCTTAAATTAATTGACCCTTGCCTTTTGCCGTTTTCGCTCTCACCTTAAATCAAATATTTTTGGCTCATACCCTTGACTAATACAAATATGTGCAAGAATAAGCAGGAAATATTAAGTACTTTGTACCCAGCAATTTGCTTTAAGGTGAAATGAATTTTCCACAGCCAAATTTTCAATTAAAGCTCCCATACTTGGAGCATTTATGTCCCGTCTCCTTAAGGCTAACTGCTTTGTTAGACCGTAGGAGATTAAAAGTTTCTCGTCGCTATGAGTCGAACGGACTCGACTGCAACGGGTTTGGTTTGGTTTTATTCTCTGACGCCACCCTCCTACCGCCCCATTCCCACAGAGCCCGTTTATCTCACAGCTGTTTTATGGACAATGTTGCCCTCTAGTGGCTTGAAAGTTTCAATTTGGTAAACTGTCCCATATAACATTTATATCTCCATGTATATGTAAACATTATTAGTTAACTCATTAATTTGTAATAGAATTTAAATATTTAAAACATTGTTTTATTTTATTCCGAAAATCAGATCTACCGCCGTGGAGTTGATTTCGACTCATAGCAACCCTACAGGGCACAGTAGAACTATTCCGTAGAGTTTCAAAGGCTGTAAATCTTCAAGGAAGCAGACTGCACATATTTCTCCGGTGAATCCGCTGGTGGGTTTGAACTGCGACCTTCTGGTTAGCAGTTGAGCACTTTAACCACTAAGCCACTAGGGATCCTTTTTTATTTTATTAGTGAATAAAAATTTTAAATTATAGCCATTATTTTAGACAGACTCAAAAAAGTTAATAACATATCACAGATTGATAGGAGTAAAAAGCCGGGAGAAGTACAGGAAAATTCTCCAGGCTACAAGAAGAAAATCCAAGGTGGAGTCTTGAACGACTTTCTCACAGCTATAAAATGACATTAAGTGCTACATCATCAAGCTACTAAAAGGAAAACAAAACGTGAGAACTGAAGAGGATCCCACTGATTTTCATGTTTTCCACCTTTAATCGTACCTTGAATGTTTCTAATCTGCGTATGTGTTGTGAAGGAGAATGGGGTAGAAGAATGCAGGATTTAAAGCTCTTCATAAACTATTCAAATTTCGAAGGAAAAAAAAGGTTTGGTTTCATCAATCCATTATTCTGATAAAACAAAGGCAAAACAAAAATTCAACACAGACAAAAAACCTCACACAGTAGTAAGAATGCAATTCTGTTTACTATCGTGTTATTAGAGGAATAATCCCCATAAGAATTATACAATTGCCATTTAGGATTTTTACCTAACATGTCATGCTTAATGACTGCTATCAAAATGTGAAATTGAAGATGTGGTTGTAACTTGGATATTCTTTTTCTTATGTTACCCTATCAATGCACCCTTGTGAATAATAAAAGGAGGTTTGATTTTTGCCTGATAATAATTACGTCTAAATTTTGGCCATTAAAGCAATGATTTTTATGTGTGAGTCAATATTCCTTAAGGAGGCCAGTGGCACAATGGTTAAGGCCTCGGCTGCCAATAGGAAGATCAGCAGTTCGAACCCACTCAGTGGCTCTGCAGAAGAAAAGACCTGGCAATCTGCTCTCCTAAAGATTTACAGCCTAGGAAATCCTACAGGACAGGTCTACTCTGTCCTATAGGTTCACTGTGAGTCAGAATCAACTTGACGGCATGTGACAACAACATATATCCCTTACTGAATCCATTGTTAACACATATGACTTACTATGCTAATTTATCAAAAAATGTACCCAGTCTACAAAACAAAACAAACAAACAAAAACACTCTAAGAATTAGCAAGAGAGATCTGTATAACCCCAGAAACAGATTCATACTGGAAGTCCAGCAAGGGAAGCTATTGCAAAACTGTACATATCTAAAAGAAGGAAACCTAGAAAAATTTCTTGAACATAAAGGTTGTTGTTGTTGGTTACCATCAAGTGAGCTCCTACTCGTGGAGACCTTAAATAGGTACTAATTATTTGTTGAACATTTGTTGAATTAGTTCTTAAACCACTTCTGATATTTGACCTTGTCCCAGGAGCTTCAGAAACTATTATTGTTCTCAGAACAAGTATTCAAAGAATGTTTATTGATACGGTAGAAGATGAGTAGAAACATACATCAAAGCAATAAAAGAGTTTACCGAACTACCCCGATTTACTGTACTAGATTCCAAATCCCCAGGGCTGAAATAGAGTCCCATTATTGTTAGGAATTTGTAGTTAATATTTCACCAGGGTTACTGCCACTTGGCATGTAGTTCACAGAGCCCTGAAGCACATAATAGGAGTTAACAAAACAAGAGTGCTGCAGGAGCACAGAGAAAGTTGGAAAAAACAGAGCATTTATTTATATTCTTCTTAAAAATACTTAAAATGTCAATATTTTAAGGCTGAAAAACTTTTAGTACACAACAAAAATACATGTAATAATTATTTCTAAAAGATGAAAAAATTAAGATATCATTAACACCAAAAAAGGAAAGTTGAACATTTCTAAATGTAAAAATTTATCACCAATAATTTATCAATGTCTCGTAAGTGATGTGCCAACAAATATCATTTATTCCTGGGAAACTAAGAATATTTTGGCTATTCTTACTTCTATTTTTTAAAATATATATATATACATATATATATACACACATACACATACACACATTATGTCCTTAGAAGGCTGCTATGAAGTAATCCTTAAAATTAATAAATAGAAAAATAGTAAGTTTCCTACATACTCTTTGTGTACTGACTTAAGCTAGAACTATAAGTATACATTTCTTGCTCTTCTCAGGAATGACGGTATTTTATGGAAACATATCACTGACAATAAGATCTTTATAAAAGAAACTAATAAGCAAAAAAATCTCAAAACATTAATAGATCATGTTACTTGTATTGAGCCTATGAATCCATGAGTAAATACATATAAGGTTTTTATAAAGCTATTACATTTATAGAAACAATAAAGTAAATATTATAAAGTAAATGCAAAACTATAAGAAAAATGCAAATAATTTTAATAGTTTTAATTAGAGATGTAATATCCTAATAACCTGCTATTTCTTGCCCCCTGACATCTATAAACTACTCCACATAGTAAGTAATTATGCTAAAATGATTGGAGGTGTCCAAAGAAAGACAATTGATGTGAAGAGCAGCCTGGCAAGTGGGATAGAAGAAAAGAAGCCGTTGAACATTTCCCAAATTCTGCAAAATCGTAAAAGACATGAACTGTGCTCCTTTTCCAAAGAGTCAAGTTGCAAAGTCTTCATAATTAATATCTATGCAACTGAAGAATTTATATAAATGGTTTATTGAACAACAAGGCAATTGAAAAACATACGAACGAATAAGCACATGAAGCAGATGCTCTTTAGAATCAACACTCTCTAAACTAAAACAGCTTAGAAACAAATTATAACACAGTTCTTAGTGCACAATAGGTACAATAATCAATAGTGAAGTAGATAAGAAGGGAGTGAAAAAAGCATTTAAGACTATAACAAATCACTTAATGTAATAACATAATTTTCCCTAAGTCTTCTTAAGTTTTTTTTTCCTGAGTCATTACTATAGATATATTCATACTGAAGCATTCATTTTTGTTCATATTAAATACAATTTGGCAAATATGTCTTAAAAGAATTGATCTTCAGCATCACACACACATGGTTATTATTCTTACAGCATTGATTACCCACCTTTCTTTTTCCTTAACTTATTTGACTTCATTTTCTGAGCTCTCTTCAGCATTTGCTGAGCAGTAGAGATATCCTTAAAGCCCCTATTAAAAGATTAAATTTAATAAGAGTGAAACAAATACATATAAATATATATATCTGATTATATCATACTAAAATAAATTAGAATTCCTATTTAGGAAACTTTAATTGAATCAGATGATTAGTTTTTTAAAAATTGATAAAGTTATTCTTGAAATCTTGAACAACATATTAGTCTCTATTTCTTAGTTTTTTAGTGTAAAATAGATCACATACCATTCTTCTGAAATTTTTTCTTCTTTTTCAGATTTTAGCAAACTTTTTCTACTGGTCTTTGATTCAGATGTCCAAGATAAAGTTCTATTTTCTGATCTGGCAACAGGAAAAAAAACAGCTTTAATTGTATCAACACAGGTATATCAGCACTTTTTAAAACTGCAAGCTATTTATGTGGTCTCATATATGGAAATAAAATCCATTTGAGTTACAGAAAAATCTTTATCTTGAAAAGTAATAAAAGTCTCCCATTAATTTTAAATGTTTACATTTCAATTACTTAGAGCATATTTCAATCCTTTTATCAAAAGAAATGCAGTGCTGAATTTTTTATTTTCATCCTTATCTCTTCCTATACAGAAGTATTTAAAGGTTCACTTTTTTTTCCAACAATTAATTACATTATTTCACTGACATTTAAGACTTTCAGTTGCTTTACTGTACCTACCTGTCACATTTTTCTTACACTAAAAACTCCATAAAATCACTGATATTTTTCAACATAAGATGTTCTTCCATCTTCTAAACAAGAATTCAGACTTAATTTCATCATTTTGCTACATACTTTTGTAGGGAATGTAACATTCTTGTCATTCGTGGGTAAATCCTCTAAAAGAATAATTTAGCTTACCTGCTATTAAGTTGTGTGTGTTCTGGTGAGAACGTATTTTCTTTCTCATTGCACAGCCATGCTCGAGCTGGATGACTTGGTAAATTAAGTGAAGTGTCATCATATTTTAAGGTTCCAGAGTACTTATCAGAAGGAAAATGTAAGGTAAATAAGAATAAATTTAAAAATTCTAGCATTTATATTACATTTACATTTATATTACCAAGTAGCCTTCTAAAGTAATACTCATTATAAAAATTTAAAATTGTAATAAAATAAAATCTGGGAAATAAACACATAATATCCTTTGATGTAGTGGCAAGAGATATGCTTTTTGGTATAGTCTGCATGCAGAAAATGATTAATTGCAAAGATCAAAAAAAAAAAGCTTAGAAAACAAAAACTTCAAAGATTATCAAATAAATAACAGATATTGCAGTTCATTGACCTCTGACTGAGAATCTTCAGCTGCTGCCCTCTTAATGCATCTTTTTGTGTTTTTAAAGTGCTGTCAACTAGTGATTTTAGTCTACTGCCAAATATGCAGCTGAAGCACATCTTTTTAAATTTTTTTTTGCTACTGTGAAATAAAGTGTTGAAAGAAATCCAAAATAAAGAAAAAAAATTAGAAGCAAATGAAAGAAAAGCTACATGAGAAATTACATCTGGGGATGAGGAGGAAGTCAGAAGCTTCTAAAAGTAATTGTGTTTTTCAAGTCAATAAATTATATTATTAATCACTGCAGCATAGCATAACCTTAAGAAACGAGCAAACATCGAACACTAAGAAGTCTCCCTGACATGTTACCTTTGGCCAGGGCAGCTGGTTTGGTAGAAGCTGTGTTTGTGAAGGGAAGCGGGTGGAATCTAAAGCTAGCCATTCTTTCTCTAAGGCACCCTGCACAAATAATAACATGAACATGTACACAATTTAGTATTTTAAGTTTTACAAAGTATCTTTCAAATTGTCCTATATACTACAAATATTAAGAGAATATATCAGAATTTTTATTTATAAGAAAATTTGTTCTCTGCAACTGTAAGATATGAAATGTCTCTTTAATGCAAACATACTAAAAAATGGGATGACTTTCCATTCTGAGTCCTGGATAAAGGAACTTGAGTGCTATAAAAAATAAGTGATGCAGATTGAATGACTCCTTGTTCAGTATATTTAACTATTTGATAACTATGACTCTGAGGCAACTGTAGACATAATAGATGAAAAAGATATTTTATCTCTTTATAATGCAAATTATAATATCAAACCTCATTATTAAAAATTACATTATTTTAGTATATTAGTATCATTTTTTCTATAAACACTATCAGATAGTTTTTCTTAATTTTTTTTCAAATTTTCACAAGTTTTCTGAATAGAAAGTATTTTGTGGCAATAAATAAAACAATATAAGAAACATGATTCCTTATATCATCTGTATTTAATTCAACTGTTTAAATGACAAAAATATGTATTTAAACTTTAACTTGAAGTTATTCTATTTTAAATCCTTTTTCTTTACATCTTAAAACATCTTTCTTCCATTTATGGAATTTTCAAATTTATTATATTCTTCTACAATGAAACTCTACTAGTCATACTGGTGTATAATTTAGAATATAATTATCTAAATTTTATTTGCTTAGATTACTAATATTGCTTAGGATAAGCTTCTGTGCTCTATAACGTTTTTTGAATCTTTATGGAAAAAACTCAGATTTTCAATTAATCTGTTTTTTTTAAAGTTCTAAACTGATCAAGCATATTTATGATTTAAAAACTAGAATGATTATGTTCTCAGGTAATGCAATTTTCCACTTAACCAATTTCAGTGTTCACTCTTTCGTGACAACCTTTGGAAAGATCACGTAGGATGGCAGGATTGATGCATCCTGACTACCAGCTAGCAGTGCAATGACAAACTTTTCCTCATAGCATTTAGTCTTTGGAAATTTAACCAAACTCACATTATTTGAAAATCTATGTGACTAGGATACGTCTACTCAGTTGTTTGGAGCCCTGGTTGCACAGTGGTTAAGAGCTAAGGCTGCTAACCAAAAGGCTGGCAGTTCAAATCCGCCAGCTGATTCTTGGAAACCCTATGGAGCAATTCTACTCTGTCTTACAGGGTTGCTATGAGTCAGAATCGACTCAACAGCAACGAGTTTGGCTTGACTCAGTAATTACAAACATTGTCAGATTCCTTCTAGGTAGTAATTATTAATGTATATCACCATTGAAATTAGAGAAAATATTCAATTACTTTGGGAAAATATACAAAGAGTTAAAAAAATAAAACATTGAATGGAACATACAATAAGAAATTGAGAAAACAAGTTTCCAAATGAGTAATTATATTCATTTACAATGTATATCATGAGATGAATTGACACAGTGGCTGCAACAATGGGCTCAAACTCAGCAACAATTGTGAGGATGATGCAGGACTGGGCAGTGTTTTGTTCTGTTGTACAAAGGGTCACTATGAGATGGAATTGATTTGATAGCACCTAACAACAACAACAACATAATGTATATTAAAAAAAAGTTTTAGCTGAGAAGAACCAGTATCTGGTTTAAGAATTGCTATTGTGAACAGGAGTCAGGGCTAAGACGTTTTCATTCTTTCTTTTGTCTGATAAAAGAAAGGACAATCCAGATCTACCCCAGGGAAGATCAAGGCTGGGGCAGATCACTTTTTGTGAGCTATCATCCAATCAGGATTCTTAATCTGGTGAAAAGTGCTAAAATCTGGTGAAGAGATGTGACGGGGGGAATATCACAAAAGTCAATGTGCCACCTGATATGAGACTGTAGAAAAGAATCGGCCTTACCAGGCAAGGAACCTGACTTTTACACTGATTTTGTATAGACAAACAACTTTATTACTTTTTTCTTAAATACCTGCCGAACCATCTCCTTTTTATATTGTCTGAGATGGCAGCTGTTTTCTCTCTGCAGCAGGACAAGATCTCACAAAGCATGTGACTTCTTTGCCAGATCATATAGATGTTGATGGGGTCTCTTTTTTGGAGAGGACACATCAAGTCTAGGGCAAACTTTAGGTCTTTAAATTGATATCTAAAAATGTAGAAAACCTTTTTAAAAAGTTTTTTATTGGTTTTGAACATAAGGCCAAAAATCTTTATAAGTTTCCAGAACAATTTTTTAACCACTATCTCTTTGAAATTTCTAGACGCATACAGGGAAATTTAATATAAAATGCTAAAGATGCTTTCAGTAATTACATAGTAACAACAACAAATTACCAAGACTACTGATTTATGAGTTCAAGCGTATTAATATCAAGCATATTTGGCAGTACCTAGAATGTTGGAGGAAAAAAAAATGTCAGGAGGAACTGGCCAAGAGTTATAAATATACCACTGCTTTTAAAAATGTATGTTAATGTATCATACTTACCACTGCAATTATTGCTCAAGAAAACCTTTTGTTCAGATTTTCTTTAACTTACAACTCAGTATCTGGAAGACTTCTGCTTACTATGAGAACTATATCAAATTTACTTATACATTAAAGCTGAACTTGAACTTGGATAAATTTGAAACTGTTTACAGTTGAACATTTGATCAGATATACATATATTTGGCTTCTGATCAGAAAAGAAATAATTTTACTATAATCCAATTTTGACTAGAAATTAAGGCTATTAGAAAGAGGAACTACAAATAACATGCTTACGTGTGTATGTATATGCATACATTTTCATGTCATCTAGTGTAATCCTTTCATTAACACATGAAGACACCAGGACTAGAGTTGCCCTAAACCACACGTCAGTGGCTTCTAGGTATCAGACAGTGGCTCCAGAGCTGAAAGTTGCCCACCTTAAAACATTTTGCCCACTTATCAAAAATTATTATTGCAATTTATTATTATAAATGCTTGATGTTGGGAAACAAGTCTCCAAAATCCATTCTAGACTGAATTATTTTTCACTTTTAATTTTTTGTTGATTTATTATTCTTTCATTAATGGAACACATCACTGAGTATATCTGAATTTTTGGTAGGTAATATGGATTTTGAATAATATTATGTGGGATACATATGTCCATCTGGTCTCTGAGGGTAGGATTATGTAGGATTATGTTGGACACATTTATCCCTCCGGGCTCTGGGGGTAGGACTGTGGGATGAGAAATGCAGCTTCCAAATAACACACAGGAACCTGGAAATATACTTACAAGGCTTATCTTTCTGTACAAAAGCCAAAAGAGACAACAGTTTTGCAGAATCACACCTCCAGATGTACCACCTCATACCAAAAAAAAAAACCAAAGCAGTTGCCGTCAAGTCAATTCCAACTCTTAGCAACCCTATGTACAACACCCGTAAAAACAGTAATTTGTGGCACATGCCCGTTTCTTCAGTTTCAAACACTTATACCAGTCCCCGCCTGCCAGCAGCACATACTATCAGTGGGAAAGTAACTTCCCAAGAAACTCCAGAAGTGGAGATGTAGCTGGGACATATATGTCCCCCTGGTCATGAACGGGATAAGTGTCTCACATTTCTGCACATCTTGTGACAACTTTTTTTCAGATTGTTTTCAAGGGTATCTATATACCTAACAGTCTTGGAATATAGAGATAGTGTTTCCCTCTGGGGCAAAATGCACCAGCCTACGTAGACTCATGGGGGTTTGAAGATACCTGAATTCAAATATTGGAGTTTGGATAGGTTCACAGTGGAGGAGGGAGATAAAGTGGCCTTGGGGGTGGGGCGCTTTATGCCAATTTCATGTACTATTGTTGTTGCATTTACTTTCTCATCCCTTTCTCATTCTCTGTAGGCAGGGAGGTTCCAGTAGGACAACTCCCCTGTCATTTCGTCAACAGGATTTAATGTTAGTGCCTCTACCTTCTGATATCTAAAGTTTTCACTATATAGATGACATCCTGTTGGTTGGCAGATCAAAATGGTATGTGGATTATATTTCAATTAAAAAAAAAAAGCATTAGTCTCATTTGCCCTAATTGAGTTATCACATCTCTGCCAGCCAGAGTGGCTGATAAATCAAGCAAAATTCCAACCCCTGGCTCATCAAGCAAAGTTTCTTGGGACTATGTAGAGGATTCAGAATATTCAGTCTCTCCAGTACCAAAAAAAAAAAGAAAAAAAAAAAACTAAACCCATTACCGTAAAGTTGATTCCAACTCATAGCGACCCTATAGGACAGAGTAGAACTGCCCCATAGTGTTTCCAAGGCTGTAAATCTTTACCGAAGCAAACTGCCACATCTTTCTCCCACGGAGCAGCTGGTGGGTTTGAAACACCAACCTTCTGGTTAGCAGCCACATGCTTAACCACTGCACCACCAAGGCTCCTGTCCTTCCAGTAGCCAAGGAAAAACTGCTGTCTCTTCAGTTTTTCTCCACGAAGGATGAGGTCCAGCACCTTATTGGACTCATGGGTACTGGATACAATACAAGTCTCTGTGACTGATCACTTTGCTGATTGGAGCTTCTACCTCTGAAGAGAGAGATAGTCTCCATCTGTAAGCTCCCTTGGGGTTTTGGACTTATGGCCTCCCTGATGCAGCTACTAGTCACGCTACTTTTGAAAAACTGCTATAAGTTTGCAACTAAACTCTTGTGACTGTTTGGCCAGATATTCCTATTTTGGGTGGGTCAACTCAGATTCAAAGACTAATAAGATGGGAAAGTACCCAAAAGCCTCATTTTTAAATGGAAAAACAAAACAACAAAAAATGCAGCTGCCCTGGCCCCAGCAGCATCTCAGCTTTACATGAAAAAATGGCAGCTATTCATCCAGGGTAAACTTGATCATCTCTACACTGCCTGAACTAAAGCTGCAGGCTCAGGGGGGGTCCTCAATTCACTCAAGTTTTCCTAAAAGGCTAGGCCTGTTTCAGGATTTTCAGCTAAGCTGAAACTGACTGAATCTCGGACTGTTGCCAATGTCCTAATGGTTTGGTTTGCCACGTGGAAAACTATAGATTAGCAGATTAAAGACATCCATTTTGGAGACCTCAAACAGTGGAAACAAAATGCAGCCGCTTATAGAAGTGTTTTGGATACATGTATGGATGCCCATTGTAAGGGTCTATTCCCTGAGAATGACTGAAATCATGCCACTGATGAAGCCCTGACTCTATGTTTCTGATTCAAAGGCTTCCAATGCTTTTCAGATTTATGACATCTGAAAAATGTACTCATTTATCTGGTGGTGGAGGAGGTCCCATTACACAATTGTTACCTCTACTTGTTCCTGATAAATTGACTACATCACACCTTAAATCCCTCATCACTGTTGATACTTTTTAGATTATCGATCAGCTGACTTTGGTCACATAACTGTGGCCCTGCATCAATTTTCAGTTTTCCAGACCTTTTGAAGTCTGATAATTACATGCCTTTTATCAAAAAAGCTACCCAGCAATGAGATGATAGTCTGACTCTACCTCCCTCATCTGTCCACACACCTTGGTAAGGCAGTGTGGTCACTGAATGTGGCTGTGCCCAGAAAGTATCACAGATACTTCCTAGGTAATGCTTAGGATAAAGGATGTGAAGGGTTATATAGACCTATTTCGACAACTCAGGATTCTGTTCTAATCACTCCTGGCCATAATGTGTATTTCCTTCCTGTAACAGCAGCTCATGAGTCCCTAAGTGGCACAAACAGTTAAGTGTTCAACTACCAGCTGTAAAGTTGTGGTTAGAACACACCCCAAAGTACCTCTGAAGAAATGCCTGGCGATCTGCTTCCAAAAGGTCACAGCCTTGAAAATCCTATGGAGCAGTTCTACTTGGCACATATGCAGTCACCACAAACTGGAATCAACTCCATGGCAACTAACAATAACAACAGCAATTCACAGGCTGGCATAACTGACATATCCTCAGGGTGCAGCCTGACCAAAAGGGGGCTTAGAACATTCAAACCTAACCCTGATTAAGTTTTGTAAAATTTCCTTTGTTTCTCTTGTACCCAATCCTTACAGACAAAAGGTCTAGATGTGAATAGGGTATAACTAGAAAAAAGATGCAGTTACAGCTACTGGAATGGGACAACCATGATTTAATGAGGGTGGAGGGAGAACAACAACCTAGAATTTAGAGAGGGAACACTTTAGATCGCTTAAGGTATGGAGGAAGGAAGTCCATTAGTGAACTGCCCCTGAATCCTTCCTTCACAAGGAAAATGTTCCTATGCAGCTCTCCCAGCCTAGTATAAGCGCTTAAAATTTAACTGATTTCTGGGTCTGCCATTCCTCACCAAATGGCTCTGACCATAATTTGATAGTCATTCCCCTTAACCTTACTCAGAAGTCTGTTTAGACAGCAGGGGATGGCCTCAGCCCTGTACCTCCCATAAGAAACACCTCTGGATGTCTTCCTCATCCCCATTCTTGGTCATTCTAAACACCACCTGGAAAGTGTCATGGACATAAGAGATCTTCAAGTGTTAAAAGAAACACCACCTTGGCCCTGGAAGGCATCAGGGCAGCCTCAACTCACTGGTGAGCATTGTTATAGGTGGTAGAATTGCTCTAAACATCTTCCTTGCTGGCCAGGGTGGAGTCTGTGTGACTGCTAATACATTCAGCTAGTGGGACAGTCAGTAGAGAAACTTAAGGAGAAAATTACTTGGCTTTCTAACGTAAACCTGATGACTTACAGGATGTATTCAACCGTCTGTGTCTATACTCTGGTGGGTATGACTGAGGTCAATATTGCAGGTTGGCCTCATCTTGCTGCTTGGAGTTCTGTTGGTAGTAACCTTAATTAAATGTATCACAAGACAAATCTAATGGATTTTGTCCCAGCCCCTGTCAGATTAATCAGAGTGGCCACTGGAGTGGTATACTCATGGAGATTTTGCCATGTAGAAACAAGGGGTGTATATTGTTAGAAGATAATTTCCCATGGGTCACTCACATTTCTACATGACTTGTGAGAGCTTTTGTTCTGGACTATACATTCAAGGACATTCATATAGCTAACAGACTGGGATGACAGAATGTTTTACTGTTCCCTCTGGGACAGTTTCCCTCTGGGCAAACTTCTTTGCTGTCCAGTATAATAAAAATAATTACTTCCTCTAAAGCATAGATGGGCAGGTTTGCTAACAGCTCTTTATAAGTTATAGGGTTTCCTAGCCTTGGGATTACTTGGATGGGACGCATCCCCACTGTGTGCACAGCGTGCACCTAGGCCACTCCTGTAGAACTTGCTGGCTAAGGGGAATCAATGTGAACACACATCTCCTGCTGTGGTAAGTAATACGTTCCTTTGTCTCTAACTCAGGTATCTCATGTCTTCTACCAGTATCCATGAAAGTGAGGCAGCCTAACTTATTAGCTTGCTTGCAGGGTAAAATCTCAGATCCTTCACACTTTTTGACACTTAATAACTAATTCTCATATAAACTGTACTTAATAAAAATAAAACAAAACAACTCTTGGTTATCAATGTCCTGTTGGTTAAGTATTTGTTAAATGTAATCAAATTTCAGAAAGGTGACAATCAATCTAAGGAAAAATTTTATGGCAGACTGATCCAGGCTTTGAAGTAGACGATGGGTAGACTGAATAAAATAAGTGTTTATTACTACATCAGCCAAAAAAAAAAAAAAAAGTTGCAGATTATGGAGACTAATTTATCTAGATAATTTTATATTTACTTACAGCAAATGTATCCTATTATAATCATCCAAATATATTTCTCTTGTCTCCTAAGCTTGGGGCCATGTTATATTTGTCTATGTACCTACCCTAGCACCAAGCATCACATCTGTCATAGTCTAAGCACTCAGTGCTTTATGGCTACAAAGGAAAAATTAAGTTCGAGTGAGTGTTATATAACTGTATTATGATATGCCTTAAAATCCAGAAGAGGAGTCGGGACTTAATCAAAAAGGCAAAGAGATACTATTTTCATCACCTAAATAAATGATAAAAGGAAAATCTTGCTCAGATTGGACTTGAACTTCTATATAGGACAGTTTCAGGGAGGAATTAAAAATACAGGGACACTCTGGTAATTTGATTATGTCATCTAAAGCTGTATGATGATCTTAAAATAAAGTGATGTCAATGAAAAAGGGGAAAACAGGTATAAGAAAAACAAAGTAACGATAGCATCCTAATTGGTATTTAGCTTTAGTTCTTAGCTCCTTTAAACTATAATCTCTGCATTGCAAACAAAGTCATCCATCTAAAACATAAAAGATAATTAACTCACTTGATTAAAACTCAATAATATTTTCTATCACATTTGAAATAAATTCCAAATTACTTGTTATTATATCCTAGGCATTATGTGGACGGATTCCTGGCCATTTTTCTGTTTCTTCCCCTTTCTCTGGCTCTTCTCTATTACTCAGCTCTACCTATTGTATTTTGTTCCTTTAATAAATAAGGATGCTCCTATTTTAAGCCTTCCATAATTGCTTTAGAGTTGGCTCAGAACATCTTATACCATGGCTTATCCTCTGAAATGTATTTTTAAGGGTTTCCCTGGCCACTCAATCAAATACTATACCAACAGATATGGTTTAACCCTTAACCTTCTTTATTTTTATAGTAAATTTCAATATTTTACAGTATACTGTATATTTATATATTTATTTATTCACTGTCAACTCAGACAAAATGTAAACTCTGTGAGGCAAGGGACTTTATCTCTTTTATTCACTGTACCAAGAATACTGCCCAGAACACCTAAGATAATCATTGACTACTGAAAAATTCATTCCTAAAGATTTCACTTCTGGCCACGATGGCATAACTCACATAAGACTTAAGATCCTACCAAGAATATCTATACACATCAGATTAAAAAAAATGAACTGAAGATATGCAAGATCAATCAAAGAAGCCAGAACCTGAGAAGCCAAGATCCCAGAGAGGAGAGTCTCATGTTGATATGAAACCTATATTTCTGTTCACATTTTCTTTCAGAACACTTTGCAATTCTATTCACAGGCAAGAGAAGCCAAGCAGAAATCTGAGGCCTACTTGCAACATTTTCTCCAGGATGAAGAGATAGAAAAGTTCAGAGATGCCAACGTGGTTAGGATCTGAAACACCAAGATCATTGGAAAACACCACAAAAATGTAAGCTCAAAATCATGCATGCAATTTCCCATCATTGTGTTTGCCAACTCCAAGTACTACATGTGTAGGTAAGATGCCTAGACTCAAAGAGCATAGAAACAGCTGCAGTGTTAAAGAGCTAGGCAGAAATTCCTTCATTCACATGGTACTGTGGAGAAAGGGACTGAAGTTCAGGGAAAAACGAGGTAAAAGGAATTCTTCCCCAAATAGAGTATATATTCTGAGACAACATTTTAAGAAACAAATAACACCAAATTTAAAACAAACTCTTTCAGAAAACAGTAACACAGGAAACAATCCCCAACAAAATGTATGAGGCCAACATAAACCTGAGTCCAAAACCTCAAGAGAGAAGATTACAAGAAAGAAAATGTATAGGCCTAAACTCTTCTTAGACGCAAAAAATCCTGAACAAAATTAGCAAAAAATATTCAGTGACATATAAAAAAAGAAAATGAATCATAACTAAGTTGGTTTATTCTAGGAATGCAAAATTTGTTTAACATTTGAAAAATTAATCAGTGCTAAAAGCATAAAAAGAGTATTTGATAAAAGCTAAATCTCATATATAAAAATCACCTTCTTTTTCATCATCATCATATTAACCTCTTGACAAGGTGCTAACAAAGGTAAATTTCTTAACCTGACCTAGAGTTTCTATGATAAATCTACAGGGAACACCTGACCTAGTGATGAAATATTGAAGCTTTCACCCTGAGAGCAGAACTAGAAAAGGATGTCTGCTAACATCACTTCTATCCATTATTGTACTGAAGGTAGTAGTCAGGACAATAAGCCAAGATAAGTAAATAACAGGCATAATGATTGAAAAAAAGAAAGACAACTGTCAGTATTCTTCATGACATGATTTAGAATATCCAAAAGACTTGACAGATAATGTATTAGAATTAATAAGCAATTTTCACAAAGTGGATGAAGACAAGATCGCTATACAGAAATAAACTGTATTTCTAGACAATAATTTAGCATAGTATCAGAAAGTATAAAATATCTAGGAATAAATATAACCAAAAAAATACAAAACTTAAATGCAGAAAACTACATAGTATTATGGATAGACAATTTACATTGCTTAAATAAATGGTATGATATTCTATGTTCATGGATTGAAAAATGCAATATTCTAATGATATCCATTCTCTCAAACTGATTTATAGATTCACTGTAATTCCAGACAAAATTCTAACATTTATTATGGAAATTGACAGGATTCTAAAATTCATACAAAAATGAAAAGGATCAATACTAACAAATTCAGTCTTGAAGAGGAATAACCAAATTGGAGCTCTTATAAGACTAGACATTAAGATTTATTATAAAGTGACAGTAATTACAATAGTCATGCAAAGATAGACAGCGGATCAACAGAAAATATGAGAGAATCCATGTGTACAGTTACCTAAATTTCATCAAAGCTTCCACTGCAACTTAGTGTGAAAATAATAGTATTTACGATAAAAACTCCTGATTCACTGGGATAGCCAAATGTAGAGAAAAAAAAGAATAGAAGAGAAACTTGATTCTTTCCCCACACTACATGCAAAAACTAACTCCAGATGTATCATAGACTTAAACATTAAAAGTTAAGATAACAAAGTTTCTAGAATATCTTAATGATCCTGGACAATATTTTAATGATCCTGAGGTAGGCAAAGATTTCTTATATAAGTCACAACAATTAAAACTTCTGTTTTACTGTAAAATTAAAAACATCAAAATAAATGATAAAGAAAGTAAAAAGGTAAGCCATACTTTTCAAAGGATAACAGAATAGTATCTGGAACAATATAAAATTGATTCTACAAATCAAGAAGAAAAAAATGGACAATCCAATTGAAAAATGCACAGAACACTTGTACAAGTATGTCATAAAAGTGAGTATCTAAATTGCAAATCAGCATATGAAAAGATGCTCAAAATCATTAAGCATGATGGAAATGCGAATTAAAACATTAAGATACCACCACAAACCTACTAGAATGACAGGGGTGGGGAAGACCTGAAGATACAAAGTATTGGTGAGGATACGGCAAACGTGAATCTCTCAAATTCTGCTGAATGGACAAAAGATTGATAACTCTGGGTAAACATTTCAGAAGAATGAGATTTTCTATTTGAAAAAATTTCTAATGAATTTATTTCATTTATACATTTTTGATATATAACAAAGAAATGATAGAATTTCATGTCTAAATAAATTTGAATATGTATAAAATACTATTTAAATCAAAATGTAAATGTACTGGCTTAGTTATGGAGTTACTCTACCATCTATATAATTGGCTGAAGAAAAGAGAACAAACGAAGCAAACAAAGGATGTAAAAAGCAAGTGAAATGTATAGTAAAAGGGTGCCTGTTTTGGTTTGAGTACAAGGGAGTCATGGGGAAAAGTGGTGGATAAGGCTGTATAAATAGTTTGCTATTGTATTGTGGAATATTTGAATACCAATATAAAGAGTTTGTTCTCGTTTTGTAGGTAATAAAGAATCATAAATTGTTGTTGAGCAGAGCGTTGATATGATCAGAGTTATAGTTAATGCAGAATAATTAATAAAAACATGCACAAGGGATTGAACTAATGAGAAAAAAAAATATACACGCAAACTAGTTAGAAGTCTTTTAGAACTGAAAGGAAAATGGTTGTAGAAGTCAGAATTGGATTAGGGGCCCTAAAAATGGAAGGAAGGAGACATATTTGAAATTTGTGATAGGAGCACTAGACATTGGTGATAGACTGCGCTTGTGTAGTAAAGAAGGGAAAATAACAGAGAAGAACTAAATTAGAATAATTGAAAATAGAGTAAAATATGAAATAAAATACAGGGCAGGGAAATATTGCTGCAATTTTTGATATGTTGTGTATGAAGGTTTTCTGTGATATCAAAGTAAAGATATTTAGTGAACAGTTGGAAATAAGGGATTAAACTGTGGAGAGATGTCGGGTCATTTAGGTGACACTAATATCCTACACATGATTTCTATTCAATTATCAACTCCTCCCAAATATCCTGCATCTCATTTCACATATGTCATGAGTTATATTACGTTGTAACTTGTTAATAAGGTGAAGTAATAACTCTAAGTCAAATGTAATAACCTTCATGGTTTCTTAACATCATGGATATTCAAAAAACTTTGTATATTTTATTTTAGTCAGTACTATCAGAACCGACCACCACTCGTCTGACAGTTTGTCATACTGTGGTGGCTTGTCTATTGCTGTGATGCTGGAAGCTATGTTACCGGTATTTCAAATACCAGCAGGGTCACCCATGGTGGACAGGTTTCAGCGGAGCTTTCAGATTAAGACAGACTAGGAAGAAGGACCTGGTGATCTATTTCTAAAAAAAACTGGCCAGTGGAAACCTTATGAATATCAGTGGAACACTGTATGATACGGTGCCAGAAGATTAACCTCTCAGATTGGAAGGCATTAAAAATATGACTGGGGAGGAGCTGCCTCCTCAAAGTAGAGTCGACCTTAATGATGTAGATGGAGTCAAACTTTCAGGATCTTCATTGGCTCATGTGGCATGACTCAAAATGAGAAGAAACAGCTGTAAACATCCATTAATAATGGAACATGGAATGTATGAAGTATGAATCTAGGAAAATTGGAAGCTATCAGAAATAAAATGGAATGCTTGAAGATCGATATTCTAGGCATTAGTGAGCTGAAATGGATTGGTATTGGCCACTTTGGATCAGATAATCATATGGTCTACTATGCTGGGAATGACAAATTGAAGAGAAACAGTGTTACATTTAATGTCAAAAACAACATTTCAAGATCTATCCTGAAGTACAATTCTGTAAGTGATTGGATAATATTCATTCACCTAAAATGAAGACCAGTTAATACCACTATTATTCAAAATACTTATCAACCACTAATGCCAAAGATGAAGAAATAGAAGTTTTCTACCAACTTCTGCAGTCTGAATTGATCAAACATGCAATTAAGATGCATTGATAATAACTGGTAATTGGAACTTGAAAGCTGGAAACAAAGAAGAAGGATCAGAGGTTGGAAAATACGGTCTTGGAGATAGAAATCATGCCAGAGATCACATGATAGGATTTTGCAAGACCAATGATTTCTTCTTGGAAATACCTTTTTTTCAACAACATAAATGGCGGTAACACACAAGGATCTCACCAGATGGAATACACAGGAATCAAATCGACTATATCTATGAAAAGAGAAGATGGAAAAGCTCAATATCATCAATCAGAACAAGACCATGGAGGAAGTGGGGCCAAGATGGTGGAGTAGTCAGATACTTCCTGTGGTGACTCTTATAACAAAGACCTGAAAAAAACAAGTGAATTGATTATATATGACAATCTAGGAGCACTGAACATCAAAGGCAAAGTTGAGGAATCAAACTGAGCAGCAGGAGGAGGGAGAGATGGTTCAGAAGCAGCAAGAAGTTGCCAGACTTGACCCAGCGGGAACCGGCACCCTGCAGGTTGGATTGGCTGGCATGCGAGGTGAGGCAAGTAGTAGCACTTAGGATGCATTTTCCACATCGGGAGAGGCCAAGCAGTGGAGAGTCTGCTCAATCCTCCAGAACCAGTGAGAAGTGGTGCTCGGTTGGCAAAAGATAAGTACATGTGTCTAACCTACTGTGTGGATCAAAAAACACACCCTTTGGGAAGAACCTGTTTCCCATTTACCTGCCCACTCCCTCCTCTGCACCAGGTCTGGGCTGGCTTCAGCGATTGCCGCATCCCCTGGGCTGGAAGTAGGACCTGTCGCACGCCCTGAGCCATTCTCCTGGCTTTGGAGAGGGAACAAACTAACAAACATAGACCTGTGTGGGCCCGTTTCAACAGTATAGGCCCTCATTAGCACTGTACAACAGGGTATATACCTGAAGACTAATTTCAACTGTATTGGCTATAAGGTGGACTGGCAGGTTTGTGACATTTGACACCTATCTGCCCATTAAGCAGGGTCCTCATCTACCCACATCAGGGGCCTGAGGACTGGTGGCTCCACCCATGCCACCTAGCCATCCACGACAGTGGTCCAAGAAAAAGTGGTGCCTCCCAGTCCTTACAGCAAACAGCACTGGGTGCCCATAGTCCAGCTGCAAAACCCACCCACCTATGTGCTCTAGGGAACAGGGATACGCTTTCCTCCGAGACACTCAGGGGCAGCTGTCAGCCCCCTGCCTTGCTCAGCACATGACCCTATACTACCGACAGATACCTGTGCCTACTCCAATTACCCCTTCCCATCTAGGACTGTAGGTGAGAGCCTGCACTACACACTTGGTGACCGACTACATGGACAACTGGGCTGAATCCATACAAGAAAAGTAAAGGGACTCCTGGACTCACATACCTAGTAACAGCTCTAACCTCCTGGTGACAGAACATGAGAGCTTCAAAGGCACAATAATCAAACTAGCTCACAAGAAGAGACTATTTGAGCATATCAAAACAAAACAAAAGAAGCTAGGACACAGTAAGCAAACATAAAATAAATAAATATAATAACTTATTGATGGCTCGGAGACAACTGTCAATATTGAATCACATAAAGAGGCAGAATGTGATGGCTTCAGCAAGCGACCAAAACAAAGAATCAAGAAATCTTCTGGAGGAAGAGAATTTCTTGGAATTACCTGAGGTAGAAGTCAAAAGATTCATATACAGGGGTCTTCAAGCGATCAGGAAGGAGTCAGGCAAAACGCAGAAGAAGCCAAGGAAAATACAAAGTAATAGAGAAATTTAAGGTTATACAAGAGCATAATGACAAATTTAACAGGCTGCAAGAAACCCTAGAGAGAGAGCAAACAGAAATCCAAAAGATTAACAACAAAATTTCAGAATTAGACAACTCAGTAGAAAGTCATAGGAGCAGAATTGAGGCAATGGAAGTCAGAATTAATGAGACTGAAGAGAAAGTACTTGGCACCAACTTATCTGAGGAAAAATCAGATAAAAGAATTTTAAAAAATGGAGAAACCTTAAGAATTATGTGGGACTCTATCAAAAGGAATAACCTATGAGCGACTGGAGTACCAGAACGGGGTGGGGGGGGATAACAGAAAATACAGAAAGAATTGTTAAAGATTTGATGGCAGAAAACTTCCCTGATATTATGAAAGATGAGACGATAGCTATCCAAGAAGCACACTGAAACCCATACAAGGTAGATCCCAAAAGAAAGTCACCAAGACGAATTGTAATCAAACTTGCCAAAACCAAAAATAAAGACAGAATTTTAAGAACAGCTAGGGATAAACGAAAAGTCATCTAGAAAGCACAGTCAATAAGACTAAGCTCGGACAATTCAGCAGAAATCATGCAGGCAAGAAGGCAATGGGATGACATATATATAGCCTTGAAGGAAAAAAAATTGCCAGAGAAGAATTATATAAATCCAGCAAAACTGTCTCTCAAATATGATGGCAAAGTTAGGGCATTTCCAGAGAAACAGAAATTTAGGAAATTTGCAAAAACCCAACCAAAATTACAAGAAATACTAAAGACAGTCCTCCAGTTAGGAAATCAATGACATCAGATAACAACCCAAGACTAGAATACAGGACAGAACAACCAGATATCAACCCAGATAGCGAAGTCACAAAAATAAATCAAAGCTAAAATACTGAAAATAGGGAAACAGAGATGTCAATATGTAAAAGATGACAACAGTAAAACAAAAAAGAGGGACTAAATAATGTAGTCATAGTTCTTTCATATGGAGAGGAAGTTAAGGCGATATAAAGAAATAAAAGATTGGTTCAAATTTAGAAAAATAGGGGTAAATATTAAGGTAACCACAAAGGAAAATAATAATCCTATACATTAAAATAAAAAAAAAAAAAAACAATAAAAACATAGAGACTCAGCAAATACAAAATCAACAACACTGAAAAGGATGAAAAGAAAATACACAAAGAAAAATGATTCACCACATAAAATTAAGTGGAACAAAGAAACTGTGAACAACATACACACACAAAAAAATCAAAATGACAGCACTAAACTCATATCTATCAATAATTACACTGAATGTAAATGGACTAAATGCACTAATAAAGAGACAGAGTGGCAGAATGGATAAAAAACATGACATGTCTATATGCTGCCTACAAGAGACACACCTTAGACTTAAAGACACAAACAAACTAAAACTTATAGGATTGAAAAAATATATCAAGCAAACAACATTCAAAAAAGAGCAGGAGTGGCAACGTTAATCTTTGACAAAATAGACTTTAAAGTAAAATCCACCACAAAGGATAAGGAAGGACACTATATAATGATTATAGGATCAATAGATCAGGAGGACATAAGCATAATAAATATTTATGCACCCAATGACAGGGCTCAAAAATACATAAACTCTAACGGCACTGAAAAAAGAAATAGACACCTCCACAATAACAGTAGAAGACTTCAACACTACACTTTCGGTGAAGGACAGAACATCCAGAAAGAAGCTCAGTAATGACACGGAAGATCTAAATGCCACAATCAATCGACTTGATCTCATAGACTTAATACAGAACACTCCACCAAACAGTAGCCAAGTATACTTTCTTTTCTAATGCACATGGAACATTCTCCAGAATAGGCCACACGTTAGGCCATTAAAGCAAGCCTTAACGGAATCCAAAGCATCAAAATATTACAAACCATCTTTTCTGATCATAAAGCCATAAAAGTAGAAATCAAAAACAGAAAAAGCAAGAAAAAAAAATCAAACATATGGAAACTGAAAACCTTACTCAAAAACTACTGGGTTATAGAAGAAATTAAGAACAGAATATAGAAATTCACAGAATCAAATGAGAATGAAAACACATCCTACCAGATAACCTGTGGGACACAGCAAAAGCAGTGCTCAGAGGTCAATTTATAGCAATAAATGCACACATCCATAAAGAAGAAAAGGCCAAAATCAAAACGTTAACCTTACAACATGAACAAAGAGAAAGACAGCAGCAAAAGAAGCCTTTGGGCACAGGAAGAAAGCAAATAATAAAAATTAGAGCAGAATTAAATGAAATAGAAAAACAATTGAAAGAGTTAACAAGACCAAAAGCTGGTTCTTCAAAAAGATCAACAAAATTGATAAACCATTGGTCAAACTGAAAAAAGAAAAACAGGAGTGGAAACAAATAACCTGAATAAGAAATGAGAGGGGTGATATCACAACAGACCCAACTGATATTAAAAGAATCATAACCAAATACTATAAAAATTGTACTATAACAAACTGAAAACCTAGAGGACATGGACAAATTTCTAGAAACATATTACCTACCTAAACTAACACAAACGAGGTAGAAAAACTAAATAAACCTATAACAAAAGAAGAGATTGAAAAGCTAATTTAAAAACTCCCAACAAAAAAAGCCCTGGCCTGGACAGTTTCACCAAACTTACCACTACTACTAAAGGTATTTCAGAGCATAGAAAAGGATGGAATACTCCCAAACTCCTTCTATGAAGCCAGCATAACCCTGATACCAAAACCAGGTAAAGACACCACAAAAAAAGAAAATTACAGACCAATATCCCTCAGCAACATTGATGCAAATATCCTCAACAAAATTCTAGTCAATAGACTTCAACAACTTATCAAATAAACAATTCACTATGATCAGGTGGGATTCACACCAGGTATGCAGGGATGGTTCGATATAGAAAAACAATCAATGCAATCCATAACATAAATAAAACAAAAGACAAGAACCACATGATCTTATCAATTTATGCAGAAAAGGCATTTGACAAAGTCCAACACCCATTCATGATAAAAAAACTCTCAGCAAAATAGAAATAGAAGGGAAATTCCTCAACATAATAAAGGGCATTTATATAAAGCCGATGGCCAACATGATCCTAAATGAAGAGTCTGAAAGCATTCCCCTTGAGAACGGGAGCCAGACCATTCTTATGTAACATTGTGCTGGAGGTCCTAGCCACAGCAATCAGGCTAGAAAAAGAAATAAAGGGCATCCAAATTGGTAGCAAAGAAGTAAAAATATCTCTATTTGCAGATGATATGATTTTATACACAGAAAACCCCAAAGAATCCACAAGAAAACTATTGGAACTAATAGAAGATTTCAGCAAAGTATCAGGATACAAGATGAATATACAAAAATCAGTTGGATTCCTGTACACCAACAAAGCGAACTTCCAAGAGGAAATTACCAAATCAATACCATTTACAATAGACCCCAAGAAGATAAAATACTTAGGAATAAAACTAACCAGAGACGTAAAAGACCTACACGAAGAAAACTACAAGACACTACAAGAAACCAAAAGAGACCTACATAAGTGTAAAAACATACCTTGCTCATGGATAGGAAGACATAATATTGTGAAAATATCAATTCTACCTAAAGCGATCTACAGATACAATGCAATCCCAATCCAAATTCCACAGGCATTTATTAAAGAGATAGAGAAAAAAAAAAACACCAAATTCATATGGAAAGGGAAGAGGCCCCAGATAAGTAAAGTATTACTGAAGAAGAAGAACAAAGTGGGAGGCCTCACACTACTTGATTTTAGAACCTATTAAACCGCCATGGTAGTCAAAATAGCCTGGTGCTGGTACAACAACAGATACATAGACCAATGGAACAGAATTGAGAATCCAGACATAAATTCATCCACCTGTGAGCAGCTGATATTTGACAAAGGTCCAAAGTCCATTAAATGGGGAAAAGACAGTCTCTTTAATAAATGGTGCTGGCATAATTGGATACCTATCTGCAAAAAACTGAAACAAGACCCATACCTCATACCATGCACAAAAATTAACTCAAAATGGATCAAAGACCTAAATATAAAATTGAAAAAGATAAAGATCATGGAAGGAAAAATAGGGACAACTCTTGGAACCCTAATACATGGCATAAACAGAATACAAAACATTACTAACAATGCACAAACACCAGAAAAGAAACTAGATAACTAGGAGCTCCTAAAAATCAAACACTTATGCTCATCAAAAGACTTCACCAAAAGAGTAAAAAGACAACCTACAAACTGGGAAAAATTTTTTGGCTATGACAAATTCGATCAGGGTCTAATCTCTAAAATCTACAAGATACTGCAAAACCTCAACAACAAAAAGACAAATAAACCAATTAAAAAATGGGCAAAGGATATGAACATGCACTTTGCCAAAGAAGACATTCAGGCAGCTAACAGACACATGAAGAAATGCTCACGATCATTAGTCATTAAAGAAATGCAAATCAAAACTACGATGAGATACCATCTCAACACAACAAGGCTAGCATTAATCCAGAAAACATAAAATAATAAATGTTGGAGAGGTTGTGGAGAGACTGGAACACTTATACACTGTTGGTGGGAATGTAAAATGATACAACCCCTTTGGAAATCAATTTGATGCTTCCTTAAAAAGCTAGAAATAGAAGTAGTACCATACAATCCAGAAATTCGACTCCTTGGAATATATCCTAGAGAAATAAGAGCCATCATATGAATAGATACATGCACACCCATGTTTGTTGCAGCACTGTTCACAATAGCAAAAAGATGGAAACAACTTAGGTACCTATCAACGGATGAACGGATAAATAAATTATGGTATATTCACGCAATGGAATACTACGCAATAATAAAGAACAATGATGAGTCCATGAAACATCTCAAAACATGGATGAATTTGGAAGGCATTATGCTGAATGAAATTAATCTGTCACAAAAGGACATGTGACTGTATGAGACCACTATTATAAGAACTCAAGAAAAGTTTTAAACACAGAAGAAAAAATTCTTTGATGGTTACAAGGGTCGGGAGGGCGGGAGAGGGTTATCCACTAACTAGATAGTAGACAAGAATTATCTTAGGTGAAAGCAAGGACAGCACACACTACAGACGAAGTCAGCACAACCAAAGCTAAGAAGTTTCCTGAATACAAACCAAACACTTCGAGGGATAGTGTAGCAGGGGCAGGAGTCTGGGTACCATGGTTTCAGAGGACATCTAGGTCAACTGGTATAACAAAGTTTATTAAGAAAACGTTCTGCATCCCACTTCGGTGAGTGGCAGCTGGGTCTTAAAAACTATCGAGCAGCCATCTAAGATGCATCAATTGGTCCCAACCCACCTGGAGCAAAAGAGAATGAAGAACACCAAAGACACAAGCAAAATATTAGCCCAAGAGACAGAAAGTGCCACATAAAACAGAGACTCCTTTAGCCTGAGACTAGAAGAACTAAATAGTGCCTGGTTACCACCAATGACTGCCCTGACAGGGAACACACCAGAGAGTCCCTGATAGAGCAGGAGAAAAGTGGGGTGCAGAACTAAAAATTCTAGTAAAAAGACCAGACTTAATGGTCTGACTGAGACTGGAGGGATCCCGGAAGAGACTAAACGGGCAGCTTCTGTCCGGAGGCGAGAAGAGAAAGCAGAAAGTGACAGAAGCTGGTTGAATGGACACGGGAAATCCGGGGTGGAAAGGAGGAGTGTGCTGTCACAGTATAGGAAGAGCAACTAGGGTCACATAACAATGTGTGTATATATATTTTTTATGAGAAACTCACTTGAACTGTAAACTTTCACTTAAAGCATTAAAAAAACAAAAAACAAAAGAAGGAACAAGACAATGGGCTAACAGCAGAACAGACCTTCAGTTGCTCACATGCAAGTTCAATTTGAAGCTGAAGAAAATTAAAACAAGTCCACAAGAGCCAAAGTTCGACCTTGAGTATATCCCCCCTGAATTTAGAGACTATTTCAAAAATAGAATTGACGCATTGAAGAGTACTGACCGAAGACCAGACAAGTTGTGGGATAACATCAAGGACATCATTTATGAAGAAAGAAAAAGGTCATTAAAAAGACAGGAAATAAAGAAAAGACCAAAATTGATGTCACAGGGTTTGAAACTGACTCTTAAATGTAGAGTAGCTAAAGTGAAAGGAAGAAATGATGAAGTAAAAGAGCTGAACAGAACATTTCAAAGGGCAGCTTGAGAAGACAAAGTATTATAATGAAATGTGTAAAGACCTGGAGTTAGAAAACCAAAAGAGAAGAACATGCTCAGCATTTCTCAAGCTGAAAGAACTGAAGAGAAAATTCAAGCCTCCAGTTGCAATCATGAAGCTTTCTATGGGCAAAATTTTGAACAACGTAGAAAGCAGCAAAAGAAGATGGAAGGAATAAAGAGAGTCACTGTATCAAAAAGAAATAGTTGATGTTCAACCATTTCAGGAGGCAGCATATGATTAAGAACCGATGGTACTGAAGGAAGAAGTCCAAGCTGGACTGAAGGTATTGGCGAAAAACAAGGCTCTAAGAATCGATGGAATACCAGTTGAGATGTTTCAACAAATGGATGCAATGCTGGGAATGCTCGCTTGTCTATGCCAAGAAATTTGGAAGATACCTACATGGCCAACTGACAGGAAGAGATCCACATTTGTGCCCATTCCAAAGAAAGATGATTCAATAGAACGAGTAAATTATCAAACAATATCATTAGTGTCACATGCAAGTAAAAATAAGCTGAAGATAATTCAAAAACAGTTGCAGCAGTACATTGACAGGACTGTCAGGAATTCAAGTCAGATTCAGAAGGGGATGTGGCAGGAGGGATATCATTGCTGATGTCAGATGGATCTTGATTGAAAGCAGAGAATACCAGAAAGATGTTTACCTGTGTTTTATTGACTATACAAAGGCATTCAATTGTGTGGATCATAACAAATTATGGATAACATTATGAAGAATGGGAATTCCTGAACACCTAATTGTGTTCATGAGGAATCTGTATATAGACCAACAGGCACGTGTTTGAACAGAACAAGGGGATACTGCATGGTTTAAAATCAGGAAAGGTGTGTGTCAGGGCTGTATCCTTTCACCATACTTATTCAATCTGTATGATGAGTACATAATCCGAGAAGCTGAACTTATATGAAGAAGACCGTGGCAGCAGGATTGAAGGAAGACTCATTAACAACCTGCGATATGCAGATGACACAACTTTGCTTGCTGAAAGTCAAGAGGACATGAAGCACTTACTGATGAAGATCAAAGACCACAGCCTTCACTATGAATTACCCCTCAACATAAAGAAAACAAAAATCCTCACAACAGTACCAATAAGCAACATCATAATAAATGGAGAAAAGACTGAAGTTGTCAAGGACTTCATTTTACTTGGATCCAGAATCACTGCCCATAGGAGAAGCAGTCAAGAATCAAATGACGTACTGCATTGGCAAATCTGCTGCAAAAGACCTCTTTAAATTGTTGAAAAGCAAAGAAGTTACTTTGAGGGTTAAGGTGTGCCTGACCTAAGCCATGGTATTTTCAATAGCTTCATATGCATGCGAAAGCTGGAGGATGAGTAAGGAAGACCAAAGAAGAATTGACACCTTTGAATTATAGTGTTGGTGAAGAATAATGAATATACCATGGACTGCCAGAAGAACAAACAAATCTGTCTTGGAAGTACAAGCAGAATGCTTCTTAGAAGGGAGGATGGCAAGACTCCATCTCACGTATTTTAGACATGTTATCAGGAGGGACCAGTCCCTAGAGAAGCACATCATGCTTGGTAGAGTAGAAGGTCAGCAAAAAAGAGCAAGACCCTCAACAAGATTGACTGACAGAATGGCTGAAACAACAGGCTCAAATACAGCAAGGATTGTGAGAATGGCATGGAATTGGCAGTGTTTTGTTTTGTTTTGCATAGGGTGCTAACAACAATCAGACAAGAAATAAAAAACTAACAAACAAACAAACAGAAATTGGCCACTCATTAATACAAGTCATTATAATCATAGTATTTTCCATATTTCCGTTCACTGTGAACAAATTCTCCATAAAAATTGAAGGAAGGAGACACAGTTGTAATTTGTGATAGGACCAACAGACATTGCTGACTTACTGTACTTGTGTGGTAAGGAAGGGTAAATACTAGAGAGTGAGGAAGACAGGCTTTAATTAACTTACTTCTTCAAAAATCAGGTAAATCAAATTGAATTTTGAAAGACAACAAGAAAAAACTTACAAGTAAGTAAACTAGAAAAATTTTGCATGTAAGATATAAGTGTATTTTTAAAGCAATTAAATTGTTTTCAAGTCAGCTAGTTTTTAGTTTTTTTTTTTTTTATAGAAATAAAACGTATTACTGCCCTAAGAATAAATAACTGATTTAGTAGGGAAATTTCAAGAAATGAACAGCTCAATTCCTTTCTGTATTAGAGGTGTGAAGTATTCGTAAATTTTGTGATTGTATTATTCACACATCAACTAAAGAATATCAATCCTGACATTTTTCAGAAACTTGCTAATCAGCAGCAGGTTTCAAAAAGCATTTTCCTATACTAACAGAATAATATTGAATTTTTTAAAGCTTGTTTTTAATCAAGGTCATGACTATATTTAGGAAAACAATTCAGGTTTGGAAAATAGTGTTTTCTTATTACACTAGTTTCATCATTATAGTCTCATTAATGCAATATACACCTTAAATTCTGAAAAGAAATTAAAGAGTAATGGCTATCATTCATAATTCAGTATTGAATTACAAACACAATTCATAATTCGGTATAAAATATAAAAACCCTCAGCCAACTACATTGGACAGAAAAAAAAATGGAGAAAATATGTCAAATAGATTTTAATTCTCCTGATGGAATTTTGAAAATCACTATATTTTTTGAAAGTCAAAATTCTCATTTTTATTTCACATATGTACACATGCAACCAACTATAAGATCACATTTAACTCTTGGAGTTGGGGTATATGATAATACTTTTCATATATTAATTTTCTAGGCAATACATTAAAACCATCAGAAATAAATAAAGTATCACACCAACTACTGTGAGAAGGCATCTAGTCATAGGACCTGGAAGCTGATTTTGATACGATAAAAGCATATATTTTTTATGATTTAGTAACAAAATCTGCTAGCAAAAAAAAACCCAAACCAAACATGTTGCCATTGAGTCCATTCCAACTCATAGTGACCCTAGAGAACACAGCAGAACTGTCCCATAGGGTTTCCAAGGAGAGGCTGGTGGATTCAAAACTGCCAACCTTTTGGTTAACACCTGAGCTCTTAACCGCTGCACCACCAGGGCTCCAGAATTCCCTACAGTAGGTGCTATTTTTGCCACCACAGCCTGGACCTGCTGTAGAGATCTCCTTTGCTCTGGGCCCTACTTAAAGCTAGAGCAGTACATTGAGTATGAACTATGCTACCGCTAGACCCCAAATAAGCCTACCTCGTTATCCTTCTTAATTGTGAAAAGTGCAAGAAACTCCAATTTATCCTTTAACTTAAAGGGGGCATCCCAGCATGCCCCACTTCATTAGAATCCTAAAAAACTTCATTGTTGTAGAGAACCACTGAATCTTCATAGGATTTTTCTCTCACGATCACTTCCTTGTTTATCTCTCATGTGCCTAGGCTAAGTGCTATAAAAAATTAATTTGATCACATTAACATATCTGATCTGAAGGATACCATGAATACAATGATCAAGTTTAAGAGGGATAAATAGGACTTTGGAAAAATGATGGCAAGTTGGTAGATGCAGAAATACTGACAGTATATCTGTGTGTTTCATATCAGTCTGACATAGAAATGAACATAAAAAAGAATTATTTCTTTAATTATATAATTATAGCATTTTTAGAAAATCTGTTTCATATCACATGTGTTTTACAGTTATATTAATTTATATTCTACCCCCTTGCAAAAAGGGTTTAAGGCAGTGCATTTATAGTTTGGTAGCTAATACAAATGCAGCTTAGGCTAATTTTATGCCCTTTAAGGTTCCAACACCTCCTCGTTATGATGCACTGAGGAGACTATACCATCATCTCTGTTGTATTCTTGTCCAAAATGTATAACCTGAGCTTAATCAGGAGGAAATATCAACAAACACAAAGTAAGGGATATTCTACAAAAATAATTGGTCAGTACTCTTTAAAAGCATCCAGCTCTTGAAACACAAAGAAAAACTGAGGAACTGTTCCAGGTTAAAGGACACTAAGGAAAAATGACAAGTGGATGCAACATGTGATCCGGGATTGGATCTCAGACCAAAAATAGGACATTATTAGAACAATTGGTAAAATTTGAATAAGGTTGATTAGATCATAGTATTGTATAAATGTTAATTTCCTAATTTTGGTAATTGGGCTGTGGTTATGTAAAATATTAATCTCTGGAGAATCTAGGCAAAGAGTACACGGGAACTCTTGTAAATATTCCGTGACCACCTTTATACGCTATACATGCTTGTAGGGCAAATGAAAGTGTTAAGAAATTAGTACCATACTTTCTTAAGTGTTATTTGAAAACACGTGTAACAAAATATTAGTAGGACAAATACCTTAGAAACTGGGTTAGATCCAAAATATTATACTAACAATATTTGAAGACCAATTTTTATATGTTGTATTTGGCACTTACTTCATCAAATGAAAAATCCTCTAAATCTATTTCTTCATACTCTTCTTCAGATTCTTCATTCTTAATAGCTTCTAGAGCTGTTGTCAGTTTTTTTCGCAAAAGAAAGCCCTTCCAAACTGCCTAAACAAAAATTTAAAGCATGTTATACAAGGTTATAGATCAAACCCCAAACCAGATTCTCTGTGTTATCCCATTAGGAAGATAAAACATCTTAGACCTTAGTTTAATGGCTCCATAATCTGTTATTTGAACTTTATGTGACACTTAAAACTGCAAGATGAATTAAATGACTGCAAGTGTCTAAAGTTCTGAATCTCAGGAGACTTTCCTCTTGGCAGAAAAGAATCTTTAAAACTCCCTCAACTGCACAAGCAGGTCAACCAATTAATTATCTCACAGTTCCTCCAGGACCCATTCAAAGCTAAGAAAGAGATACAAAGGAAAACCAATTTTTCTAATTTTTAAATGATTATTTGTGCAAAAATAAACTAAAGCACATTTAGGAAAACTTTAATATTTATAAATAGCAATATTAGTGGTAGTATCCTGGACCATAGTAATTAACAAATTTTATTTTAAAATAAACTAAGCACAGAACAATAGAATTGAAAAGTTTCAGATTCCTCAACAATCTTGGAGTGGGGAAGTCTTCCTAATTATAACTGTAAGTATAATTGAATACCTTTATATACTACTAAAGTGTGATCTCCAGGATATATCTTTAAGTATATAAAACAAGGTTGAAATAAGTGTGTATTGCATGCTACCATTTATCTATTAAGGATGGCATAAAAATATATAAAAACTTATATTTTATATGAACTTACATATAAATATTTAAGCATATATGTATACGTGTTTGCTTATTTATTTATTTATTTTAATTAATTTATTTTTTTTATTGTACTTCAGGTGAAGGCTTACAGAACAAATAGTTTCTCATGAAACAGAAGTACACATGTTGTTTTATAACATTGGTTAAC
>NW_004444174.1:2518297-2582565 GCF_000243295.1 Trichechus manatus latirostris
GTGAACCTCGGAGGTAACTTCATCACTGAGCTAAAAGGGTGTCTGGGGGCCATGCTCTCGGGGTTTCTCCAGTCTCCTTTAGGCCAGTAAATCTGGTCTTTTTGCTTATTTATTTTTAAATGAAAGTACATACTATAAAGGTAATACTAAATTGTTACCTACAGAGGCAGAAAATAGGGTGGAATGTGCAGCAAGAGAAGCCACCCTTCTCTGAATATACTTTTGACACATGATTTGATTTGATTTGATTTTGGAACCAAGCAAATGCTTAAGATAACTGTAAAATGAATTTAAGCAAATATAAAATAAAAAAAAATTCCTAAAAACAATCCAAACACATTTCAAGTTGTAGGCATATCCATACAGCCCCTCAGAGACAAGTGCAAAAGGACTGATTCATTGAGGCTCACAGTGGATTAAATCCAACTCATCAGGTCTAGGACTTCTACAGAGCTTTAGACTATAACACATAGAGTGTGTTTTTCTGGTGTAACAAATGTGCATATTCCTTTCATGAATCTGCATTGTTGTTGTTAGGTGCCTGTCTTAGTCATCTAATGCTGCAATAACAGAAATACCACAAGTGGATAGCTTTAACAAAGAGAAATTTATTTCTTCACAGTAAAGTAGGCTAAAAGTCCAAATTCAGGGTGTCAGCTCCAGGGGAAGACTTTCTCTCTGTCAGCCTTCTCATCAATGTTCCCCCGGACTAGGAGCTTCTCCACATAGGGACCCTGGGTCCAAAGGACACGCTCTGCTCCTGGCACTGCTTTCTTGGTGGTATGAGGTCCCCCAACTCTCTGCTTGCTTCCCTTTCATCTCTTGAGAGATAAGAGGTGGTGGAGGCCACACCCCAGGGAAACTCCCTTTGCATTGGATCAGGGATGTGACCTGGGTAACGGTGGCATTACAATCCCACCCTAATCCTCTTTAACGTAAAATTACAATCACAAAATAGAGGACAACCACACAACACTGGGAATCACGGCCCAGCCAAACTGATACACACATTTTTGGGGGGACACAATTGAATCCGTGACAGTGCCGTTGAGTCAGTTCCAACTCATAGCGACCCTATGTAAAACAAAACAAAATGCTGCCCAGTCCTGCGCCATCCTCATGATCGTTGTTGTGCTTGAGCCCATTATTGCAGCCACTGTGTCAATCCATCTCCTTCAGGGTCTTCCTCTTTTTCATTGACCCTCTAACTTTAATAAGCATGATGTCCTTCTCCTGGAACTGGTCCCTCCTGATAACATGTTCAAAGTATATATGATGAAGTCTCACCATCCTCGCTTCAAGGAGCATTCTGGCTGTACTTCTAAGACAGTTTTGTTTGTTCTTTTGGCAGTCCATGGCACATTCAACATTCTTCGCCAACACCATAATTCAAATGCATCAATTCTTCCTCGGTCTTCCTTATTCATTGCTCAGATTTCGCATGCATATGAGGTGATTGAAAACACCATGGCTTGGGACAGGCGCAAGTCCTAGTCATCTCTATTCTGCTTATCAGAAATAAGGATGATATAAACGTGTTGGTAATTAATGTTCAGGTTCTCCTTCTAATGTCAGTATATGTGAAAGTCACAATTTTTCTCCCAGTAATCCACCTATAATTCATTCTTCTTTCTTTCCCACACGTTGAAATCAATTTGCTAGAGAGATAATTCTATCTCCTTTAGGATATCTGATATCTTTTTTCTTTTCCAACTACCATCACCTCCCACCCCCAGAACTCACCATACACTTGTTAAAATTAGTGAAACTCACATATCTCTGACCATGTTCCTCCTATATTCTCTCAATACCCCAGTTCTAATAGCATTCTACTTTCACTATACAACCAAACCAAACCCATTGTCGTCGAGTTGATTCCAACTCATAGTGACCCTATAGGACAAAGTAGAATTGCCCCATAGGGTTTCCAAGGAGCTGCTGACCTTTGGGTTAGCAGCTGAGCTCTTAACTACTGTGCCACCAGGGCTCCAGTTACACTATTACCAAACAAACAAAAAACCAAACCCATTGTCACTGAGTTGATTCCAAATCATAGTGACCTTACAGAACAGAGCAGAACTGCCCCATAGGTTGTAGCTGCAGTATATTGTCTTATAATTCCAGGAACATGACAATCTATGATCTTTTAGTTTCACTATTTCTTATGCCTGGCATTCCATTCTCTTATACATTTACACTGAGTCCTACTTATTTCTCAAGGTGTAATCTCACATCCTCTATATTAATTAGTAAGCTAACTGTTGTAACAAATATATCCAAAAAAGCATAATGACTAAAAAACAATAGAAGTTTACATCTTCATCACATAACAAACACTGGGAGGGTAAACAAGTCAGTAGGGTGGCACTTCATTCAACATGCAGTTCTTCAGCTATCCAGGCTTTTCAGGCTCTGAAATCTCATTAGACAGCATCCAAGCTTGCCCAAGAGGCTGTCTCCATTCTAGCCAACTGGAAAGAGAAAAAAATGTCAAGTGTTGTGGCCTTTTTTTTTATGGGTCACACCTGGAAGTGGTGTACATATCTTCCACTTACATTCTATTGCCAAACTCAGAAGAAGGACCACACCAGACTACAAGGCAGATTGGGAAATGTAGTCTGGCTGTGTTCCAGGAAAGAAGAAAACATGGGACTTAGGTGAGCAGAGAGTAGTCTCCACCACATCCTCCATGAAACCTTCATTTTGCTCCTTCTAAAGCCCAGGATCTTTCTACAATATCATGTTCTGCTTCCAAGGATGATGAAGCAGTCTGGAATTCATATGCTACAATGAACTGTTTAAGAAATTAGATCATTGTACCCAGAGGAGAGAATGAAGTTGAGTTGACTTCAATGATTTTAAGTACCATGATGTAAAACAAAAAAGACATGTTCTAAGTTGCAAAGAAAGGCTGAATTATTCCTATTCTTCCTTTTGTTACAGATACAAAGAAGAAAATTTTGAAGCTCAGCCAAAGGACATATAACAGAGATTTCAGTCACTGAACCAAACTGTTCCATAGATAATGAACTTCTCTTTATTGACAGAAATGAAGCAAAAGTTTGATAGTCACTTTGTGTCAGTGCTGAAAAATGCATTATTCATGCAATGATGACAGGAGGAAGGTTGGACTACATGACATCTACATTCCTTATGTAGCAGAATAACATTTTGAGATAGTAGCTGAGGTTTCTTTCTTTTCTTCAGAGAACCCATTGCCCTTTCCCAACTCTCACCACCATTCAGGCAGCAGTAGCAACTTTCTCTATGCACTGCTCTCAGGAGGAGTGCCCTCCAGATAAATTAATTCAATTGAAATGCTGAATATATTCATTGGTACCATAGCAGAGACAATTCTCTTGAAAACTGTGGTTTCAATAGTAAGAAACTAGAAAAGTTTCTTGAAATAAAAGGCCCTTGAAAGAAAAAGTTATCTTTTTTTTTCCTTTAATTTTAATACTGTTCTTCTAGTTGCTTGTGCCAAATTCCTTGGAGGAATCCTTGATTCCTCTCTCTCTCATGCATGACATCCCAAGAGCTTATGCTATCAACCCTCAAAATAAATCAAAATACATTCCGGAATGTGATATTCTTACCATCTTCTCTGCTACCACCCTAGTCCATGCCACTATCACGTCTTGTCTGTATTACTGCCTCCTAACTGGTCTTGCTGTTTTACTTTTGCCCTCCTACAGTCTGGTCACAACATAAAGTAAACTTGATCATGTCAGTCCATGCTCAAATTCCTCCAATGGCCTCCCATGTCTTTTAGAGTAAAAGCCAAAGTTTTTACCATGATCTATGACTTAAAATCCTATTCTTCTCCTATTCATTCATTCCTCTCCACTCACATCAGTTTCCTAGCAGCTCCTTAAACACTGTAGGTATGCTCCTGCATCTGGGCTTGGAATCTGATATTCTTTTTGTTTAGAATATTCTTCCCCCTGATATCTAATGGCTTAATCTATCATTGCATTATTACCTTCTCTAGTCTTCCAAATCCATCTGTCTTAGTTTTCCTACTGCTGCTGTAATAGAAATGCCACAAGTTAATGGCTTTCCAGAACAGAAATCTATTTTCTAAATCCAAATTCATGGCACTGGCAGCCCTAGGGGAAGATTTTGTTGGTAGCACTGGCGTTCCTTGGTTGCCTCTGTCTTCCTCAGTATGTGTTTTCCACTGTGTCTAATGTGCTCTTTTTGTAACTCAGAAGTGATAAAGTTTAGTACATATCCTACACTGATATGGTCTCATTAATACAACAAAGAAAACCCTCTTCTCAGACAGGATTGCATCCACAGATATCCAAACCAAAACCTACTGTCTTTGAGTCGACTTCTACTCATAGCGACCCTATAGGACAGAGTAGAACTGCCCCATAAGGTTTCCAAAGAGGGCCTGGTGGATTCGAACTGCTGACATTTTTGGTTAGCAGCCGTAGCTCTTAACCACTGCACCACCAGGGCTCCATCCACAGGTAGAGGGGTTAGGATTTCAACACATATTTTGGGGGTACACAATTTAATCCATAACAAATCCTATATAAAATGGTAAACTTCCCTCTGAAACTCTCATCTCACTTTTTCTTTTTCCTTTTAATACTTACCACTACCTAACATATTTGTCTTATTTGTTAACTGCACATCCGAACTGCATGTAAGCTAGCAAGATGTATGCATCAAGAAATATTGTTGAATGAATGAATAAAGGGAAACTCTAAATTTTTGTTTAGTTATCATTATTCAATTTGGGCACAGTACCATGAATTTCTCCTCTCTCTCTCTCTTTCTCTCTTTATCTATCATCATCCATTTAGTTTATATCTGCCTCCTCCACTAGAATATAAAATCCATGAGGGCAGGGATATTGACTGTTTTGTTCACAGTTATGTTTCCTGTGCCTAGAACAATGCCTGACAAATAATACGCACTAAAAAACTATTGATGGATGAATAAATGAAAGAATGAATATGATCAGGTTGCATTTCATTTCAAAATCTTGTCTTATGGAGATTGTGTCAAATCCATTAACTGCTTGCTTTGTGGATTATTTAATTAAATGGTATTTGAAAGAATTTAACAATTATTTTGGGAGATTTTTAAATAGGCTCCTATGTATAATTTTAGATTAATGCTAAATTAAACATTTCAAGTTTCTTCAAATATGAAATAAGGTGAAGATCTAGGGAATCAGCTCAAATGATTTTTTTCTTAAACTTCTACTGTTGCCAAAATATCCAGGTCAATACGATTATTTTCATACAAAGGAAAGAATGATATTAAAATCTCAACTTCCAAAGTAGTTTTCTTTTAAGTTTCAGATACTCTTCACAGTCTTCATATATGTGATTTTCAAAATTATATTTTTATTATTAATTATCAAGCAACGTTTAATTGTAAAACAGGAGTCAGAAATTTGGAGAGGGGAGGATAATAGATGTTGTATTCATGGCAAAGACTAAAGAATCTTGAGAATGTATGCTTAACGGTAGTTGTTTATGTTGTTCAAAACCATGTTTCCTACTGTTTGCCATGCGACTATCAGTACTTGCAAATGGAGTATATTTCCCACCCTATTATTGAGCTAGGCCAAGTGAGACTTGCTTTGGCTAATCAAATGTTAGCAGATGTGACATGTGACACATTTGAGCAGAATTTTAAATATGATTTTGTGGTTCCTTTTGGCTCTTAGCCAGGAGAACAGTATGATCCAATTCAGGGTTACTCCTTCAGCCTAGATACTAAACACAGACAGAGTCAACCTGCAGCCAGTCCACAATTTACATGTCACATGAGTCAGAAGGAGCCCTGGTGGTACAGTGGTTAAGGGCTCGGCTGCTAACCAAAACGTCAGCAGTTCAAATCCTTGGAAACCCTATGGGACAGTTCTCTGTCCTATAAGGTCGCTATGAGTTGGAATCGACACAATGGCAACTGGTTTGGTTTTTTTGGTTTATGAGTCAGAAAGAAGCCCTGATAGTGCAGCGGTTAAGAACTTGACTGCTAACCAAAAGGTTGGTGGTCAGAATCCAACACGGCTCCATGGGAGAAAGATGTAGCAGTCTGCTTCCTTGAAGATTATCAGCCTGGGAAACCCTATTGGCTAGTTCTACTCTGTCCTATAGGGTTGCTATAAGTCAGAATCGACTCGATGGCAATGGGTTTCTATGAGTCAGAAATAAATCCTTGAATTTATAAGCCATTGCTTTTGGGATTGTTGTTTGTTATGCAGAATAACCCAGTAAAAGATAACTAATGTACTATGTTACCAAAAGACTGAGACCAACCTGAATGAGAATAGCAGCCTTCTCCCTCTGTCCTTGGGTACTCGTGATATGTTCTGTTTTTTCTGCCTTTAAAATAGTCTGACTCTTGATGTGGGAATTTGGCTGGGATGTCAGGAGTCCTGTTGCAGCAGTATGTAGCCTTGTAGAAAAATTAATCTGTTTGCGCACAATGTAACCACGCCAGTATGCCTGGATTATCATAGCTGCCATACTACTAAGAGAAGAAAAGAAAACATTTTTAGTATCCATAAATACAAAATGGTAGATAAGAGATTCTTATAAGCTGTATTCAAAAACATGAACCAAATAAAGAGTACTTAAAAATAAGACCACTTCTTTCGTTTAACTGTAGTCATAGAAGTACGAATAGTACGGAAACGGAAACCTTCATACCTGAAAGAGAGAAATGGCTAGTAGCTGGAAGGGGATATGGATACAATGGAGTTTTGTTTTTTTGTTTCAAGGCGGAAGATATCACAGAGTATTGAGGATGCAGATCCAATAGACTGGGGAAGGGGGATGATGATGATGCAGAAGAAAGAGGACAAATGTGGGAGCCAACCTTGAGTCAGCAAGAAAGGAAGGGATCTTCTGTATGGTGGAGAGATTAATCTTGGAGAGAAAGGAAGGAGGCTCCCTTCACTCTAAGAGGCCTCTAGTCCTTCTAGCTGCATTTTCCTCCCTGCCCTTAGACAAATATTTAAATCACTTTCTAAATTCTAACATTAAAAGCCCTCTAAATTCTAACTTTTTCCCAAGCCACACCTATTTGACAATCTCAGGCACTATACCTATCAATGGAGTCCCTGGGTGGCACAAGTGGTTAAAGCACTCGACTAATAACTGATAGACTGGCAATTCAAACTCACTCAGAGGCTCCTCGGAAGTAAGGCAATGTGCTTCCTAAAGTTCACAGCCTTGACAACCCTATGGAGCAGTTCTACTCCGTGCACATGGGGTAGCCATGAGTCAGAATCAACAGCAACTAACAAACTTTATCAATGCAGCGTGTTTTCTTTCCCACATCCCTCCAGGGTACCCAGCAACATTAGCAAAATCTGAATAACAATGCACACTGTGAGTTCTATTAATCATTTCGTTCTTCTTAATTGGATATATTTTTGCTTTTCCCACACAGATTATTGCAGGAGTCTAATAAAGGTTGCTATGAGTCAGAATCAACTCAACAGCAATGGGATTTTTTTATAATCAAGGTAGAAGCCCTTGTGGCATATGGTTAGGTGCTCAACTGCTAACCAAAAGGTTGGCAATTTGAATCCATCCAGCGGCTCCATGGGAGAAAGACCTGGCGATCTGCTCCTGTAAACATTACAGCCTAGAAAACCCTATGAACAAATTCTACTCTCTGTCACATGGAGTTGCTATTAGTCGGAATTGGCTTGATAGCACCTAACAACAACAATAATCAAGGTACAAAGTATAGTCCAGGTGCAATTTATTCTATCATAATTTCTGTTCAAGTTTCTGTTTGAGTTAAAAGATGTATACAGGATAAGTGATTATGGATTGGCATATCCCACTTCCTCAGTGCTTTCTTAAAAGTTTTCAATAATTTTGTAATTACCAAGCCCAATATTTTTTTTCCTTCATCCTATTTGAGTTTAAGGCAAAGTGAAATTAAGTTACCTAAATTCTTCCCAGATATGACCACCGATTTTTTTTTTTTACTCATAATATAGTAATATATTTGGGGATATTAGAAAAAAATGATGGAACAATTTTCTATTGTTATTTTGCTTCGTTACTGTTTTTACTATTGCTATCATCATCATCATCGTTGTTATCATCCTCATTTTACCTAAAGCCAGTAGAAGTCTTCAATCTATTTTCCTGTGAATAGAAGATTGAAGTTAAAGGCTAAAACTTCTGGTCTAAGATAAACTACTGGTACTCCTATTACTTGAGAAATATTTATGTTCCAACAAATCATTTCCTCCTCTTAGGGTAAACAGAACTTTGTAAATTTTTCTATGGATTTAATTCATATTCAACCATTTAATAATCATCCATTCATTCCCTCATTTACTGAACAAAAATGGGTTAGGGAATATTAAAGCACTATAATAGGGGCACTATGAGTTGGAACTGACTCAATGGCATTTTTTTTTTTTTTTAATAATAGGGGCTTTGGGTAGTAAAGGAAACAATCAGAAAACACATGTGCAATGTATAAATATTACAGAATGAAAGGTGTGTAAGAAAATACATCTACCTTGAAGACAGCATCGTATTTTTCTCTACAGATACATACAAGTTTCACTAACTGCAGTTGTGAATTTATTCTAAAACTGCCCAGTCATTGAATTCCTCATCCCTATACCTCCAAAATTTCCCAAGGAAAATAATAAGGAAAGAAAGGGAAAAAAAAAAAAAAAGACAAAAGCTAGATGTTGTTTTTCATTGGAGCGGAAGGCAGGCAAAGAGCTGACTTCACGGGTTCCTGAATTTAAGGTGCTCTCAATATCGACAAAAATAGCATTTATTATCACCTTTTTCTAGCAAAAATTCTAAAGGTGAAATGTCCTCAGCATAAGAAAACCACAGAAACTCCTATACAGCAGAAAGTAAATCTTCCTGAATCACTGAATGGCAGGGTTCAACAAGTGGATATAAATTTTATTTTGCCTTTATTTTTTAGGTCTTTGGTTTAACTAAATTTTCCATTTTTCATCCTTACTTATTATCACCATTTAGGTATCTTATTTATTATGGATTAAGAAGTTCCAAATGCTGTCTATATGAAATTTTGATATGCAATGTCTGGAGTGATTGGAACAAAGGCAATACATGAAATAAATTGATAAAATATAAATCAGCAATGTTAAAACCACTTTCAATAAAATGTTAAAAGATTTCACATTATAAAATACATGTTAGTTTCAGCATATCACACTATTCAACATAGCTCCCAGAAAAGAATCAGTTTACCACTGACAACTGACAACTTCTGGAAGAAAAAAGACTCGGAAAACAATATTAGCTACTGTAAGATTCTAAGCCTTGACTATTCCGTACCAGCCATCATAGCAGAAGCTGAATCTGGCCTTTTTTTTTTTTTTTCCTTTCATTAGCTTGACACTAAGACAAAAGTAAAAAAGAATGAGGAAAAAGTTGACAGGCTAATGTAAAAACCATATCTATTGGTTCAATAAACAATTAAAAGTGGCTATTAGCTTTCTGAGGAAACCCTGGTGGCATAGTGGTTAAGTGCTACAACTGCTAACCAAAAGGTTGGCAGTTCAAGTCCACCAGGTGCTCCTTAGAAACTCTATGGGGCAGTTCTACTCTGTCCTATAGGGTCGCTGTGAGTCAGAATCGACTTGACGGCAATGGGTTTGGTTTTTGGTATTATTAGCTTTCTGAAGCCCTGGTGGTGCAGTGGTTAAGAGCTTGGCTGCTAACCAAAACATGGGGAGCTTGAATCCACCAGCCGTTCCCTAGAAGCCCTATGGGGAAGTTCTACTCTGCTACAGGGTCACTATGAGTCGGAGTCGACTCCACAGCAACAGGTTTTTGGTTTTTTATTAGCTTTCTACACGTGTTTAATATGTTTAGGAGTTGGAAAGAGGCTTATTGTGCTATCTTACGGAGCTATTATGCCAAAGAAAATTATAGCACATACATTCACAAACTTACATAGATGATTGTTAAATATTTACTCAGTCTATAATCAAATAGAACATGTTAATGTATACTTTAATAATGAAATTACCTGATTATTCAGAAAGTTATTATTTTAGAATAATCTAGTGTTTTATTTTTTAATTCATTTTAATCATTTAGACATTAAAGTCAGAAACAAATAATTTCATATTTCCTCATTTTAAATTAAATAATACTAGCAATAAACAGAGGAGAAAGATGTGGCAGTCTGCTTCTGTAAAGATTTATAGCCTTGGAAATCCTATGGGACAATTCTACACTGTCTTATGGGGTCGCTATGAGTCAGAATCCACTCAAGGGCAGTGAGTTTGGGTTTAGTAATAAATCTGAAACTGTCAAAATTTAACAAATTTAATCTGTACTGTCATTAATAATTTGTGTACATTATAAAAAATATAAGTAAGGAAATATGAAGCATAATAAACCAACAACCAAACTCACTGCCTTCCACATGATTCTGACTCATAGCAACCCAGGGCAGAGTAGAACTGCCCCACAGGGTTTCCAAGGCTGTAAATCTTTAGGAAGCAGACAGCCACAACTTCCTCCTGCAGAGTGGCTGGTAGGTTCGAAATGCTGACCTTTCGGTTAGTAGCTGACTGCTTTAACCACTGCGCCACCAGGACTCCGTTATGAAACATTATAGTGGTTTAAATTTTTACCAAGTTATTATCTGGCACCGTTGACAAAGATCATCCATAAAAAATAGTAAACATACAACCATAAGAGAAAAATAACTTAGAAATCTTACATTTTTTCATTATGTTGAATATTTTGGCAATTCCTCACCAGAGAAGTTGTCATTACTGTTTCTGTGAACGGAATTCTTTTAGTGGCGATGCTGCTTGCCTGAGTGTCTTCTCTTTTCTGATCTACTGTTTTTTCTTGATTCCTTCCTTCCATACTGTTACATATGGAGGAATTAGTTAATGGGGAGTAACTAGAACCAGAGTTGATCCATTTCTTGGAAATGTCTGATGAGTCTGGTTTATGCTCATTTGCACAAGAGTTGAGGACCCCATTCTGCAGTAGGCTGTCAGTCTGTGTGGGGGACAAATGACTTTGCTGGGCTTCTGATTCATCTCTCTCCAAGATACTTACATCCAGATTTTCATGTGCATAGCGGTATTCATTACTAAGCGACATCAATTTCTTAAAATAATGGCAGAGATTTTCTGCACCATCCAAGGAGAATATATTCCTGAACAAATAAGTAAAGGCATTTAATAACAAGAATTATATCAGTAAATATTAAAACTTGTGTAAGTTTTGAAAATTTCCTGTGTGGCCTGAAATGAACATTAAACTTTCCTAAAACATTCGTTATAAACTTAGTTCTGGTTGTTTATTTAAAAATTGATCTCATTTCTAACAAAATTTGAAAATATTTGTTTAGGTAATTTAGATCTGTCAGTCCAGACAAAATGTCTGGAATTTTTAGGACCATTTTTATTCTAGGTATTTTTGGTACAAATGGATGTGAAAAAGCCATGCTTCTACTACCATAAACGTGAGAAATCATGGCTGCCTAAATTTGGAGAAGTTATTTATGAAATAAAGTTAAAAGTACTTTCTACATTGACTCTGGCCATGCAAAATATTTATACTGGACTTTTAAACAAAGAACCTATATCATGGGAAAGTTTTTATTCTCATTTTTCTCTGGAAAAAGAATCTATTGGAAAGAGAATTCAAATACTTTAAGACATAAATGGTTGTGATTCTCTTGAACGATTGTTGGATTTCTATCTTACGGAGGTTATGACATATAATTAATCAAACTTTTATGTCTGTCAAATTTTAGGCTGTCAAAAACAAATATAAAGAACTTGGCACTTGTATGAGCCTTGTTCATGGTTCCATTTTATTTATTATTTATCTTGCTTTTTTTCTTTTTAAAAATATTTACTTACTTTAAATTTATATTTTCTTCCTATATTTGATGTATAGCCACAAGCTGCCTTAAATTTTTTCTGAAACTATGCAGGATATAAGTAAATATGACAAAAATATAATCACAACAAAAAAGTGATAATTATCTCCTAAAATGTAGAGATAATTAAACATTTTCTATGTTAACAAAAGTAATTACTAGATGTCAGCATAGATTCCTCCAATCCATTTTTGGTATATTGTATTTCATCCATTTTTTTGGCTAATAATGCAGAAAAGATTCAATTCAATGTTGAGATATCAAATATGTTTATGGTTGGGTGTTGAATTAACCATGATTTATGCATTAAACATATAAAATACATTCTACTCTCCATTTTCAACTCTAAAATAAAACTTAAGTTGCAATGATGGTAAATAGTACAAAGGAATTGAAAAACCTAAATTTCACCATGAGGGATGTCAAGAGTTACGCTGACACACAAAATTGTACATTACCACACACACATACACAAGGAAGTATCAGCTTAGATTTGCACAAAAAATAAATGTAAAAACCTTTGTATTTGTTAAAAGCAAACATTCCTTATTCGTAAGAGTTGAAATTATTTTTAAAGTTGTGAGACTTATTTTAAATTTCAATAATGTATATTAAAAATATTTAAATATAAAAACCAACTCTTATATAAGCTTAGCATGTATGAAAATATAAATAGTATACAAAAACAAAAATTTAATCATCACATTTAGACACATTTGGAAGCACATATTAAAGTTCCAGTTATAATGGAGAGTCATCGCATGTGAAATAGGAAATCATTTTTCTTTGTGTTTTCTGGAGCTATGTAAATTAAAAAATGTGGTTAGAGGCAACTATAATTCATTCATAGGAATGTGTTCAGAATTCAGGATTGGCAGTGGGAAATCTTCCTTCCTTGATATTTGATTAGGACTCTCCACTAAGCTTCTGTCCTCTGAGTACACGCATGTGTTAACTATTCTTCTCCACTGTGCTCTTATAAATACTTTACTTATTATATACATTTTAAGACTTGCCTCGCTGCACTGTAACTATTTATTTGTCTGATTCCCTCTTATGTTAATCTTTGAAACCTTTGAAGATAGAGTCTAAAAACTAGCAAACAGTCTTGCCTACAATAATTGTTGAGTACATTTATGAGTGATTATTGAATGGTTGACTAAAAAAATGATTGCTTGCCTCTTGTCTTAAAGCTATATTCATGCTTTCATTTATTTTATCTAATAGTTTAATATTTAAATTAGATATTAAATTATATTCAAAATACATATTAATATCTTTAAAGAATAAAAAGATTCCCAGAATTTTTTAAAACATACGTCTAATACAAAAAAAGTATAATTATGTTAATTAGAATACTTTTAATCATATACATAAATTATATTATTTCTTTTAATTACAACAAATGTCAGAGTACAATCTTACCCTTTTCCAGAGATACAGTTTTCAATCAGTAAGTTGAATTCTAGAATCTGGGACTGACAAAGTGCCAGGAAGCATCCTGATTCTAGTTGATATTGTTCTTTAGTGTGTCTTTCTGGATAAGAGTGAAGCACTTCACCATTGAGGATTCTTAGAGCAGGCAATACTTTAAGTAGAGAATGCCTATCAAAAATAGGAAAAAATAAATTAAAAGCTTGGTAAGGAGAGTTTATATCTAAAATGACCATAAGCCTATCACTTAAAATCTTAGAGTATGTATCTCAGAAAATGTTATCGATTTTCTAGAGAAAAAGATACTGTCAAATTTATTTAAAATTTTACAGTACCATGTCATGTACAAAGTAAGTTTTAGAGTTCTTGACATACACTTATCCTTTTCTTCTAGAACACAAATAGGAGAGTTAAATCGTTAGGAACTCAGACTGGAATCAGGAGTAGATAAAAGATAAGACTAATAATACAAGAGACATTCTTTTGAAATTAATTAAAATAATCTTACTTAAAGCTACTGTTTATATCAGAAGGAGAGGTGAATTCTGACCATTTCTCTAAGTAAAATATAATCAGGGTCGGGCAAAAGCATGTGGGGTAGGTGATTGTCCTGATTCTCATGATTTGGAGAAACTAGAATTATGGTATTTCTCCCTGAATCTTGGTAAGAACCAGAATAAAATAAAACTTCTACGTGTGAGCAACAGTTTGTATCAATTTAAAAGGCTAATGCTTTGGAAAACCAGGTCAGACAGCCAGAGCTCTCCATTGACCCCAGCCATTTAGAAGTACTGGTTTATCCAAACTCCCTTTCACAATGAGTGAGCCTCTTGTCAGAAGGTTGCTGATGGCCAAAGGAGCAAGTGGACTTCCTGAATGAGTAAAACCCCTTAATTAAAAACTGATTGTTCCTAAACCCTAAATAAGGAATGTCAAGATAAGATTATTAAAATGCCAAGGTTTAAGAAGTATAACTCCAGGCAGAGTCCTAAAATTATTAATTCTACATAGACTCTATTGTCAGGACCAACTTATCCATTTATAGAAACACAGTTGTAAAATACAGTTTTTATATATTTCCTTTATGAAGGAAGGGGCCAAAAAGGCAAAAACGCCCAGAGCCTACCAAAATCATAATGTAGCCCTGTGTACAGTTAGGGTTTTGATAGGAGATAAAAGCTAATCACAAAAGAGGGATAAACATATCTCCGTCAATGAAAGCAAAAAAGAACACTAGAGTTTTTCATTTACTGGGGACACAGATGGTTAGCTTTCAAAAAACAAAACGAAACATCTTTTTTCCTTACAAATATTTAAATAAGGAAAGAGGGAAAGCAATTAGATTTGGTTCTTCAAGGTAATTATCTTTTTTTTTTTTTACAATGTTACAAAGCAGATGAAAAGCTTAATGATTTTCTAATAAAGAATTTGGGCTAGTTAAAAAGTTTAGGTCCATATATTTTGAACTTTTCTAGTAGGTTTGAAGCTACCAACATTTACCAAATCATAAACCACCGAGTTTACAACAAAGGTTTAAAATAAATTACATATATTATATTTCCGGTTGGATTCATTTTAAGGTATGTTTCAAAAGCAGAATATTATAGACAGTTAAGCTATTTATCATAGTTTTAATCACAGAGGTACAATATTAAATAGAATATGAAATATTTAACTCAGGCTCTTATCAAAGCAACTAAAGGTTACCGTCTGAATTTGAAGTTGGGAATAATCAAAATATAATGGAGATATTAATTATCTGTACAAAGATTCTACCCTACTAGATTATTTATTACATTACTAGTGAAGATTCACTGTATTCTAAATGTCCATCAAAGTACCCAGTCATGCTCTCTTCAGGATATAAATGCAAGGCCAACATAACTCATTTAGTTTACAAACATAAAATGTCAGATATAAAATAATAATGCTTTGGAGATGTGACAATAAAGGGTATCAAAAGTTAAAAATGTATCAGTGTCCACCCAGTTTAAAAGAGATGTTCTGATTCTATAATTAGTCCAGTTTCTTTAGATTAAATTTCCTAAATTACAGAAGAAGAAACATAAGGCTTCTTCAATAACTTGACAGAAATAGCTCTTGAGAATAACCAACAGTTTATTCTAAGTTTTGGTACCACTCAGATTTTTGCCTGATACCTTGGTGTCCAGAATGGACCTGACCAGTGGAAGGGAATGTGGTCTGCTGATGATAGACTCTAGTCTTTAAACTATGTATATCTTTCAAGGAAAATTAATAAAGCAGATTTTCTTATTATAAAATTGGTTATCTTAGAGTTAGATAAAGTTGATTCTTCCTCCTAGAGCATATTCACCTCTCGTTAAATAAATATTGGGAAGCTGTTGGACCTACAAAACTTTTCATCAGGATCAAGCACCCCTAGGGGTAGCGTGGATGCATTAACACTTATGAGGCACTCTTGAGTATCCATCTTTCAGTCCCATTTGGCTGAAAGAGGAGGAAGCAACAAAAGAGAACAATACTCATGCTGCTATCATGACAGCCATGGGCCTAACATATTCTTTATCTTACTCACTCTCAAAATCCCTGATGTGGGAATTCAAGGCTAGATTCCTACGTGTGCCTTCAATCCTGTAGGTCAGTGTTTATCCTTGAACTATGGCATCAGCAGTACCTGGAATGCTTTTTAAAACGCAGCCTTTGGTGCCACCAGAGACCTCTGCTGATGGGTTCTGGGAATTTCTTATGCACCCTAAAGAATAAGAAACACTGCTTTGGGAAGAAAGTAGACTGTTGCTTGTAATGCTAAAATTAGAGATGTTGGAGCATAAATTAGAACCTGAAAAAACAACTCTGAAATGCTAATCACTTGCAAATTGTCTTAAGCTTTCAGGAGAAAAAAAAAACTTAATTGCAAATTTGTAGCACATCCTATGTATCAAAGATATTAGGAGAATTTGCTAAAAGAAAGGAAGTTATGGGCCTGGGGCAATTACATGGAGCCCTGGTAGGGCAGTGGTTAAAGTACTTGGCTGCTAATGGAAAGGTCAGGAGTTTGAACCCACCAGCTGTTCCGTGGGAAAAAGATGTGGTAGTCTTGCTTCCATAAAGATTTACAGCCTTGGAAACCCTATGGCACAGTTCTATTCTGTCCCATAAGATTGCTATGTGTTGGAATCGACTCAACGGCAATGAGTTTTTTTTGGCAATTATATCACATTGACTTCTTCATTAATTAACACTGCCATTGAAATGGTACAAAAGTTTCTTAAAAGGAGAAACAAAAGAGAAAACAGTATTCCTGGGTCATTGAATTTAGAGAACATATATCAAATATATAGAGAAACTAGCCTTCTATCCAGAAATAATTGAAGAAAGAATGAGGAAATTTTTTAAACAAATAAACTAATATAATCCTACCCATTGTTGTTGAGTTGATTCCAACTCATAGCGACCCTATAGTGACATTATATAATCCTAGAAACAAAAAATATAAGAATTTGTTTTCTCAGATTAATGGAAAAAATGATGGCATTTTATCAACACTGTGTTTTGATATGGTTTATTGATACAGATAATATCAAATACAATATTTTGGCTGTTGGAAATACTTCTAGGGCATGATGGGTGAGCAGGGCTTGAATTTTTACATTTGGAATATTCTGATGTTACATTTATCACCTTATATCAAAAAAGTTCCCAGTTTATTTTAGTCAGAATGTTTTTCAACTTCTTTTGGATGTCAAAAATTTAGTTTGCTTAGATCTTTAAGACTGTGACAATATCTTGAAATTTGAGATTCATATATAATCATTATCCAGATTGGAGTTAATGTTTTATTTTAAACATTATCTTCTTTAAAATTTTTGTTAAGGAACATCTGTAAGACCTGTATAATAATACAGCAGTGCATGGATTGCCCTTAAGTTAAAAATGCAGACTTATAGAGTGTATGATGAATATACTAGAAGGTGCTGTAATAGGTTGATTAATATTAGAAATGAAGTATATTAATACTGTGAGATATCAACATTAGTTTTTCCAGCTGGGATACTCCTACACAAGAGCTGAATCAATATTTCATTTAACAAAAACTTCCTAGTGAATATTCTGTCACTTAAGAAGCTCCATTAATCATCAATGCAACGAAACTCATTCCCAAAGGAGATTTCAAACTGAGTCTGTGGATTAAGTTTTAAAAAGGGATTTTTTAGTCCATCACTTTAGTCTGTGTTATCACTGGCCAGACATGAAAGTAAGAAGCCAAATGGAAAATCTATAACTAATCCCTTTGTTGGCACCATGGGGTTATGTAAAGTTCGTTGGAACACACTGCTTGAAGTTTGAGTTGACGCTGTCTTTAACAAATCCATATTTTAGAGATTTCTAGATTTTAAACCCTTAGATGATAAATGAGACTCTTCTTAAAAATATGAAACCTGTATTGGGTCAACTTATCTAAGTGAAATTTGATAGGTAAAATTTTCAAGTTGGTATTATTCTAGATCACCAAAGTTCATTTAGACATTGAAATTATGATAGCCAAATAACTGTGCATATATAAGCACTACCTATTTTCTTTCATTACTGAATATTTCTGATTTTTTTTATTCTAAAGTATGTACACTTCCTAAATTCAGTAAAATGTGACTATTTATCTATACTTCCTAAATTCAGTAAAATGTGAATATTTATCTTTATGTATTTACAAGAGCTCTATGTCAAATATTTTACCAGAAGCATATTTTATTTAATAAAACAAGTGTTTATTCTCCATACAGCCAAAATAATAAAAAATAAATAAATTCAAAGATTGAGACATTAGGTTTGTATCACGTTGTTACAACCAGCACAATGTGGCAGCAGTTCAGACGGAAGATGGGGCCACACCAGGACAGCAATTGAATTCTTGTCCTACATGTCAAGACACCTCATAAATAAACCATGGCCTTTGAGGAGCTTGATCTGAATGATTAGCTCTACTACCTATTTTATTTGTCATCATAAGTTTGGCCTATATAGTTACTTGGGAAAATAAAGATACCTGTCTAAAAACAGCTGTCAGGTATTCTCATTATAAATAATATCACCTGGCAAGCTATGCTTTTTATACCTAATTACACATTTTGTATAGAAATTCTCATGCTAAGATCCGGCTCCTACAAACAAGGACCTAAAACTCGGGAATTAATACTTTAAACCCCAGTGTAGAAGAAGCACAGAGCCAGAACTTGAGCTAAGGCAAGTGGATAGGAACCGTGACTGCTTTGGTTTCAGTTGAAGGAGTGCTTCATCCCAGCTGGTGAGAGGTTTAGAAATACATTTAGGTGACCTTTTCACACACAAAAAATTCTTTAAATAGTTTAAATGTCTGACTCCTTTATGCTTTCACATGAACTAGTAGCAGATATTTCCTACAGTAATTTCTTCTAGAGGACCAGTTTCTCAGGAAATTTGAAGAATCTGACAAACACTATGGTTCCTTAAAGTCAAAGTATTACAGGTATAGAACTCCTGATATTGATAATTAACATGAATCTGCAATAATCTAATTGTCAGTTTATAGGGAATAGCATTTTTAATCATTAAGGTAAAATTAAATAAATTCAGTAGTAATTCAAGTTTTTTTAACTGTCTGATCAAACTGACTAGGCTTGCTGATTTGATTTGAACTCCGAGGATCCTTAGGTTGAAGTAGATTCTCCTTCCTGGATTTTCTTAAGTATTTGCTTTCCCTATAGCAAGCCTGTTGCCAAACTCTTTTTCTAAATTAAACCATCAGCCCTGTCCATAGTTGCCTTGCTGTGTCCTGACGTATCCATGACCTGACATGATACAAATATCAAATATACCATAAATCATGTTAAGCTATCACACAAATGTGCACTGCTGGGCATAAAAAGAGACAAGAATATAGGCCACAATCATCAGCTGTACTAGAAAATTCCAAACTGGATACATGCAAATTCTTTCAGTATTCTGGGAGGTAATTCACCTAGACTTGGATACATGAGCAATGATTTCAGCATGTGTGAGACAAAATCATCTAAGGCCAGGGGTAAAAAACAGTAGAAAGCAAAAGGCAGAAAAATCCCAGGAACCCTCTTAGGACTAAGAATAGGTCCTACCAGCCAGAGATGAAAGGGCACATAATACAAGAGGCACTGGGGAGAACATTTAGTTAGTTACCAACATCTTTGTGGGGCTAAATTAGCATAAGTCTAAAGGTTTCTTTAAGATATTCCTAACATAGCTAAAAAGCTTAAAAGCCTTGAAAGGATCCAATAATTCCAAGTAACTTAGCTGCTTCATGCCAGAAGACATGGAATTCAACACAATGAAGCGATCGACAATGTATAATTCAAAATGTCCAGAATATAGTCAAAACTGACCAGGCATGCAAAGAAGCAGGGAAATATGAACAAGAACCAGAAGAAAAGGATAATCAATAGAAATAGACATGTAAATTATGGAAATGTTAGACAAGGATGTTAAAACAGCTATTATAAATGCTCTCTATATATTCAAGCAGTTTTAGGAAAACAAATTAGAGATAAAAAATACAATATCTGAACTAAAAAAAAAAATACGCTGGATGAGATTAACAGCAGAGAAGGTAATTATGAAAAAGTAACAGAGAGCTTGAAGACATAGCTATAGAAACTATTCAAGTAAAGGACAAATTTTTTAAAAAAGGTAATAAAAGAATAGAACAGCAGCAACTACTGGGACTGTATCTCATGGTCTGATATTGATATAATTGGAGTCCTGGAAGGAGAAAATAGGTAGGAAAGAAGCAGAAAAAATATTTGTAAAAACAATGGCCAAAATTTTTTCAAACTTTATGAAAATTCTAAATTCACATATCCAAGAGATTCAATAAATCCTCAGCAGAGTAAACCTAAAGAAAACTAAACCCAAGGACATCATAATCAAATTGCTGAAAACTAGTGATTAAAAGAAAATGTTAAAAGTATCCAGATACAAAAGAACAAAGATAAGAATTAAAGCTACTTCTTGTCAGAAACTATGAAATTCATAAGACAGTGGAGAAACATTTTTAAAGTACTGAGACAGAGGACTGACTGCAAAGAAGCATGAGGAAACTTATTGGGGTAATAGAAATGCACAACATTTTCACTGTGGTGGTTTTTACACAACTTCATATTTTGTCAAAACTTGTCACATTATATACAATTGATGAAGTCTATAAAGGCTGATTATAAAAAAGCACGTTGGTCAATTTGGAAGAAATGATGTTTGCATAATATGACAGTTTAGGATTAGAAAACTTTTTTTTTCCTAAGAAGAAAATCCATTTAAAAATTATAAAATATTTTTCTTGGTTTATATCTAGGTACTACAGTATTCCAAAGAGAGGCATGAATTCACATATGTTTAGAATACATTCTTTTTAATAACACTACCTTTCTCTTTTAATAAAACAAAACAAAAACATTATAACTAAAAAGGAAATGATTTGTATTTTAGATAACTCACAAAAAGTAATTCCCAACCTATGCTTTGTTTTCTGTAAATGCAATGTCCAAATTAATATCATCCTAAACCTGTCATATAGTCCATGGTTTGGATAATAGTTCTGGTTTCAAATTTGCTTTAGTTTATACATGTCTAAGAAAATTATTTTAGACTGAAGTTTTTTTTCTGAACTATTTTTAAAATTCTTTAATAAAATACAACACTTAAATTTCCTAACTAATTAGTATATGTAGAGCAATTATCATCAAATCGTGTTTTCTGCTACTATAATAAAGGATGTACACAGGGTGCAATAATGCTTTTTACCTCCAGTTTATCTCTTGAAGAAGTGGGTTTCCAATGAGAGACAATTCACGGAGAGAAAAGCAGGCATCAAACCACTTTATGACACTTGTAAGGTCTAAAAAAAATAATTAAAATTTTTATGAAAGATATCACAAATAATTAACATTATAAATAATGACCATTTATTATTATTAGCTATTAAAGAAAATCAATATGAATACTTTATTTTTCTGCAGAATACTATGTTTTTTAAAGGAGACCATATTGAGTTAGGGAGGAGGCCTGGTGGCACAGTGGTTAAAGCACTCAGCTGCTAACCAAAAGGTTCGAACCCATCAGCCACTCCATGGAAGAAAGATGTGGCAGTCTGCTTCTGTAAAGATTTACATATTTGCAACCCTATGGTGCAATTCTACTCTGTCCTATAGGGTTGTTATGAGTTGGAATCAACTCGACAGCATTGGGTTTGGTTTTTGATGGGCATTGAGTTAAAAATATAGATTCCCTAGTCAGAATACCTGTTTCTACAATTTAGCAGCTGTGTGAACTTATGCAAATGATATAACTGCCTTAACATTCAGGTTCATACCTATTCTACAGGGTCAAGATAAGTTCAGGTAATGTATCAGGGCTTAGAATATTTCTTGGAAGATTGTAAGCACAAAATCGGAAGAAGTGTAATCTAAAGTAAAAAGAAAAGTAGTAAAATTGAACATATACCTAAGCAGAATTACATGGAACTATTATCTTTCCAAGGGGCCCTAGTGGCATAATGGCTAACCTTTTGCCTGCTAACTGAATGGTTGGTGGTTTGAAACCACCCAGGAGCTCCATGAAAGAAAGATCTAGCTAGCTACTCCTATAAAGATTAAATCAAACCCCAAATGAAACCTGTTGCTGTCGAGTTGATTTTGACTCATGGAGACCCTACAGGACAGAGTAGAACTGCCCCATAGGGTTTCCAAGGCCGTAAGTCTTTACGGAAGCAGACTGCTGCGTATTCCTCCTGTGGAGTAACTGGTGGGCTTGAACTGCTGACCTTTTGGATAGTGGCTGAGCACTTAACCACTGTGCTAAAAGATTACAGCATAGAAAACCCTATGGGGCAGTTCTACTCGATAACATTGGGTTGCTATGAGTCAAGATAAACTCAACAGCACTTAACAGCATTATCTTTTCAAAAGTAAAAAAGTAGTAGGTATATCTATGGTGCATGACAGAGTAATTTTTACCAGAATTGCCCTCACACAGAAAACCACCATAAAACTGGAGAATATATATGAAGCACCTGTTTCAAGCAATGAATACTATTAAGTGCAGGCCTTGCTCTGAGAGAAGGGAAGCACACAGGTAAACATCTCAATCAGTCTATGATCATGCTCACTTTTCATACTGAGAAGCTGTGTGTGAGGTGGAAGGGAAAAGTCTGTGTGGTAATTAAATATAGGCCCTTGGATAAGGGCTGGGCTATATATTGACATAGCAAAACTCTGCAAAACCTAGCAGACATCATCTGTTATAAGGCTAACAGATGATTTATGAAAAGGTCATACAGTTGTAAAAGACATTGGAGTTGAAGCCCAGTCAGAATGAGATCTAATTGAGCAGCTTGGTGATTCCAATAAATTCAGAAAGACTATGCATTAGGAGTGAAGACCATGCCTTGGGATGGGGGCATGCTCTAAGAATAGAAGACCAAAATGACCTGTCTTACTAGAGAATGAAACTAGACCTCACAAAAACAAAATTATCCACCAGTAATGTAACTGCCTGCCAGAATAAAACTCAACATTCTTTAAAGTAAGCTAACAATATCCTGAGTCACTAAACTGTATTATCTACAAAGTTAAACATACAGTTTAACATTACTGGACATTTTAAGAAGTAGGAGAATATGACCTATAGTTAAGAGAAAAACAGCTAATAGAAAAAGACCCAGAAGTAAACCAAATGTTGGAACCAGCAGACAAGGGATTTAAAGCAGCTTGCTAACCAAAAGGTCAGCAGTTTGAATCCACCAGCCACTCCTTGGAAACCCTGTGGAGCAGTTCTATTCTGTCCTATAGGGTCGCTATGAGTCAGAATCGACTCAATGGCAACAGGTTTCATTTTGGGGTTATTATAAATATATCGAAAGAGTGAAAGTACTGTTAGAATAAATGACAGGTAATATCAGCAGAGAAAAGGAAACGCTAGAAAGCATTAACAATAAATTATGTAGAAAAGGCCCAAATATTTAGAAATTAAATAACACACTGCTAAATAAGCCATGGGTAAAAGAAGAACTCAAAATACAATTTAGAAAATTATTTAAACTGAATGATAACAAAAGTAAAAATCACGAACTTAGTTGGATGTAAATAAAACAGTGCTTAAAGGGACATTCATGGTTTAAAATACTTACATGAAAACTTTCCACCAAAAGAATCTACAAAAGATGAACAAATTAAACTCAAAGTAAGTAAAAGCATAGAAATAATAAAAGGCAGAAAGCAATGAAATAGAAAATAGACAAGCAATAGAGAATATCAACAACACCAAAGATGGTTCTTAGAAATTATTATAAAACTGACAAATCCCTCGGCAACACTGATACACACAGAGAGAAAGAGAGAGAATTGAGAGAAAGAACACAAATTACCAATATAAAGACAGAAAGAGAGGACATCATGACAGTTCCTATAAACATTAAAATGATAAAGAAATGTTATAAGCAACCTACTTTGATAATTTAGATTACATGGAAAAATTCTGACTCCAACTCACAGTGATCGTATAGGAGGAGTAGAACTGCCTCATAGGGTTTTCAAGGCTGCAATCTTTACAGAAGCAGACTGCCACATCTTTCCCCCACAGAGCAGCTGATGGGTTCCAATCACCAGCCTTTTGGTTAGCAGGTGAGCACTTAACCACCATGCCACCAGAGATCCCTATATAAGTTAAACTTTCCCAAAAATAGAACTCCAGGCCACAATGGTTTCAAAGTTGAATTATCTCAGATGTTTAAAAAAAAATTAATATCAATTCCACATAAGCCCTTTCAGAAAATAGAGGGAGCACTTCCTGATAATTTTCTAAGGACAGCATAACCCTGATACAAAATCTAGAAAAGGACGTTACCAAAAAAAAAATTACAGACCAGAGTCCAGACACAGATCTGTACTTTAATGTTAATTGATTTTTGACAAAGACACCAAAGTAATTCACTGGTGAAAAAAGTCTGTTCAATAAATTTTACTGGAGCAACTAGCTATCCATATGAAAAATAAATAAATAAACTCAATCCCTACCTCGCACCATACATAAAAATTATTTTGAGATGGATAATAGACCTAAATGTAAAAACAAAAAGTATAAAGTTTCTAGAAGACAGCATAGGGAAACAGCATAGGAAAACATCTTCTCAATGTTATGGTGGAAAACATTTTAGAAAGGACACAGATGGTAATAACTATAAAAAATTTGATAAATTGAACTTCATCAAAATTTAAAACTTTTACTCATCTAAAGATGCTATTAATAAAGCAATGCCTATTATAGCAAAACAGAGGCTGGGCAAAAATATTTGTGAAACATACCTGACAAAGTGATTCATGCAGAATATACAAAGAACTACTACGAATCAATAAGAAAAAGGAAAATAACCAAATTTTTATAGTGGAGAATTTTTAAATATATACTACAAAAGGATACTACAAAAGGAGATACACAAATCACCAATAAGCATCTATAAAGATTCTAAGCATCACTATTTGTTAGGGAAATGCAAATTAAAACCACCATAAGATATCACCTGCTAGAATGAAGCAAGAAGAACTCTCAAACACTGTTGCTGGCAGCAAAAAATGTTACAACTATGTTTGAAAACAGTTTGTCAGTTTCTTATGAATTTAAACTTAAACACCTACCCTTTCATCCAGCAATTATCTTCTTACATACTCATTCAAGAAAAAAAATATTAAAAAAAAATACGCCTTACAAAAAGTTTAATACAAAATTTTCCATAGGAACTTTATATTCATAGTAGCCCCAAATATAAACTGAAATATCCATGAACAGGAGAGTGGTAAACAAATTGTGGTATACTTACACAATGGATTACTCTTCTAAAGGACCTATTAATGTAAATAACATGCAGGAATCTCACATGAATGCTGAGCAAAGAAAGCTATAGGCAAAAGAGAACATACTGCTAGATATCATTAATATAAAAATGTAATCTATGATGACAAATTTCAAAATTGTAGTTTGACTGTATGAGGAGATTGACAGGGAACGGGACAGGGGAATTTTTGGGGAGTGATAAAAATATTATTAGTGAACAAAATCAATTCATTATTATTTAATTTAATAAAGAAACTTTTAATAGGTGTCTATAGCTGTTAGGAACCCATGTCAACACCCAGGGAAGCAGCAGTCAAGAAATCAAAAGACGCACTGCATTGGGCAAATCTGCGGCAAAAGACCTCTTTAAAGTGTTGAAAGGCAAAGATGTCACCTTGAAGACTAAGGTGCGCTTGACCCAAGCCATGGTATTTTCAATTGCATCATATGCATGTGAAAGCCAGACAATGAATAAGGAAGACCGAAGAAGAACTGACTCCTTTGAATTATCGTGTTGGCAAAGAATATTGAATATACCACGGACCGCCAAAAGAATGAACAAATCTATCTTGAAAGAAGTACAACCAGAATGCTCCTTAGAAGCAAGGATGGCGAGACTACATCTTACATACTTTGGACATGTTGTCAGGAGGGATCAGTCCCTGGAGAAGGACATCATGCTTGGTAAAGTACAGGGTCAGTGAAAAAGAGGAAGACCCTCAATGAGATGGACTGACACAGTGGCTGCAACAATGGGCTCAAGCATAACAACGACTACGAGCATGGCACAGGACCGGGCAGTGTTTTGTTCTGGGGTGCATAGGGTCACTATGAGTCGGAACCAACTCGATGGCACATAACAACATAGCTGTTAGGAGTCAATAAGTTTGACAAGTTTGTTTACTCATCTTGATTGGGCTATTTATTTCATACATAAAAGGTATATAGATTTTATATAAAAATATAATTGCCCAGGCCTACCAGAAAAATATGGAAATAAATGATTTTAAAAGCGGAAAAAACTTTTGAAGTATTTCAGCATGCCTATTATACAGATTTATTATTTGTAAATACCATTTACACATCTATGGATTTAAATAACTTTTACCATATTTGGAACAAAAATTCAAAATCCTATTATTTTTTAAAAGATGTATGACTCTAACCTTACCAGAAAGACAATTGTTGCTGACATCCAGTTTTTCCAAAGAAATAAAATGAAAAAGTGGTATAATTTCTGTTAAACTGAAAACAAAAACATAAAATTCATAAACAATTGACATGAAATGTCTTGAATATTATCAATGTACCTATACAATAATACTATCATTTATTAACAGTACTTACTGAAAATGCAGTAATTATAGGAATCTGCAATATTTATTCTGTAGATTTCTATTCATTTTAAAGAGTAATTATCACAGACTAGTTTCAATAATAAATATCATAAGTATGTATTTATTTAAATAAGTGTTTTTACTATTGTTTTCTTTTTTGAAAAGCCAAATTTACAGAGAAACTATATTATTTCTATATTTTCTTCCTAGCTCAACTACGTAGCCTAATCCTTTAAGGTAAAATACACACACACACACATCACCACTTATTTTAATTTTTCAACAGTATAACTGATTAAAGACATTAGTTTTTTCTTAATTGAAAAAAATGTTCTATTTACTATATTAAAAGCATTTTAAGTACTGTAAGTATTCAAAGTCTCACTGGAGGCATTTTTAAATTTGAAATATGTTCAATATATAAACAATGAATACAAAGACCCAATAACAGAAAATGTTTTACACTGATGACTTAAATTTTGCACAAATATACTAATATTTCAATTTTGTATCCTTATTCTACTATACGCATATTCCAATAATAATAATAATGAACTTGCCTCCACTTTTAAGAGTTTCTATCATTTCCTGTTATAAATTATCATTAATAACCCATATTCAAGCAAAAAACATAAGTGATATTCAAAATATTTTGATTTCCAACTTCTGTGGCAAGTCTATTAAAAATTAAAGCTAAGCCAGGTGATAGGAATCTTTAAATAAGACAAAAATTCCTTTGCATAAAATATAGTCCCACCACAATTGCAAGTCTTCTGAACTAATATCCTCTGTACATGTTAGAAACTCATCTGTTCAAAATAAAGGCTAAAGGAGTATCTTTGGTATAAAAAGAGGTAAGCATTTATCTCCACTTCTTTTGCTTTCCTACTTTTTATATCGTCCCCTCAGTTCTCATGGCAGAATTCTTTTTTATTTCTACCAACCCCCTGCCATTAAAAAAAAAAAAAAAAAAAACTACTATTATTCTAAAGTCAGAAGCCTACAGAGTAACATTATGACTGGAGACCTCATGGGGTCTGGCACAAAACTAACCCTTGTAACAGCCTTGACTTCTGCCTTGTATTGTCCTGTTCTGCATTAACTGGCAGACAGAAGATACTACCGAAAAAAAAAAAAAAGACTAAATAATAAGGCTGGAAGAAGATCCCTCTAAATGTAACTAATCCTAAGTACAACATTACTATCATATGAAACCTATACAATGCTATTTCTTAAAAACAGTTTCCAGGAAAAAAAAAAAATCCAAGATAATATGAGAAAAAACAATAAAATACTGGTCATTCCATTCGCAGTTCTTCGTAATTTGTATATATACTACTTAATAGTAAAATTTGCCTAAATACCCCCTAGATAATCAAAAAGAAGAAAAAAGAATGGAAGACAACAACAACAAAAAAAAAAAAAAAACCAAACTTTAAAACTTTGTCAATATGCAATTAAGGGATTTAAGTCCTTATTTTATGACACTTCTTACTTAAGCATGTTCTGGATTATTACAGGTAATAAAGTCAAATTCTTCAAGTGAAAATATAACTCTAATAAACACGTTTGGTGATGAGAAAATTCTTATTTCTGTTGTATCTTTAATATCTTTCTAATATCAAATGTTTGCCATTTTACTAAAAGAATTTTGAAAGAATAGATATCTGTATATTATAGCCTTCAAAATACAGTTTCTCTCTTTTTCAGACTATCTCATGTTTTTAAACCAATAGATTAAATGGTGATATATAGGTTATACAGAGACATTAAACGGAAATAACCAATGAAGTTTTAGAATTAAAAATCATGAGTAATTCTCTTTGCAAAAGTCAATCCAAGTAAAAAAAATATCTGATTTGGCCAAGTATTTCTATAAAACTAAAATTTTATCTTTTCAGATATCCATGTTTTTAGAATCACATTCTTTTTCTTTTTTTGAAACTTTAATCAAACAACTCGTTATTCATTTGCCTCATTAGAATGCTGGAAACCTAATAGTAGAATCTAAAAAAAAAAAAAAAAACTCTATAACTTTTCCTTTTACTGACATTCTGTGTATATTTTCTCCAAGAAAATTCAAACCAGAAAGACAAAGGACATTAGTGAAAACCTAATACCATTTGACCTTGTCACATTAGCCCTGGGCATAAAAAAGATATAAATTTCAAAGACGACAAAAAGCCAAAGATTTGTACAATGAGCAGCCAATGGTAATAGTTTCCACTTTCTGCTCCTATTTAGTGTCTCACTGGAAGTGGAAAGCCTTATGAAGCTGCAAAGTCTTCAAGTCAGAACTCCGCTAAGTCAAACTTAAAAGTCACATGTTCTAACAAAAATTAAAGCAGGAGTCAGGATGAAACAAGTATTTCAAACAATATGTACTAAATATCATTCCTTTTATGAATTTTATTTGTTGGAACAAAAGTATATGAACAGAATCTCTTCCTTGTGATGAAAATACTATTAAAAGAAAATTAAAAAATTTAAAAAAAAATTAAAAGAAAAATATATGCAATTGAAAAGCCATACCAAACACTGCAAATTAAAATATTACATTTAAAGAATTCTTGTCAGGTTTATAACACTGTATATAGTTACACATATTTTCTTTTCGGATCATCATTAAAATCCCATACAGTCTATGAGGTAGGTATTATTATCACTTTACATGAGAGAAAATTGAGGCTCAGATAGTAAGGACAGAGTTGTTCAAGATCAACTAACCAATAAATTGTGGACCTAAAACTCAAACCCAAATCTACTGACTTTGAGTTTTATCAAAGTCCAAACATGATATGGTTCTGAAAAAGCCAATGCACAAGTAAAAGCTTCATGTAAGATGAATACATTCTACTGCTAATGGCATTAAAATTAAAGATTATTTTTACATCATGACTTCAAGAAATTATGTAACTACTCTGCCTGTCCATTTCTATCACATTTCAATGATTCTCACAAGCCTTCTCCATTCATCCTCTCAGAAATGGGAGATTACATGTTTCAAAGAGCTTTGAGAAACCCACAAAGAATATATTCATATATAAGTGAAAGTATTATTAAAAAATTCAAAATCGTATATATTACAGAATAATTTCACTTTTTTGTGTAGAAAAGCTTGAAAGATAAAGTTCCTATATTGCTAAGAGTTCTTTGAGGATAAGGATGTATATCATTCATTTTTGTATTCCCTAAAATACTGCAGTACCGCCTCGATATTAACTGTTATAAGGCAAAGCAAATAAAATTATAAACAAGGATCATTTAGATTTAGTATCCCAATTACTGCTATCAATTATAAAATAATTTTTTATGCTCTAATTTATATAATTCCTCGTTATATTGGACTAATATGAGCAACAAGTCATATCAGATTAATAGAGCAACTAGTGTATCAGTTAATATAAATTTTAATTTTAAGAAAGATAATGTCTTTTATAGATTATTTAAATTGCCCAAAGGAATTAGAAGCTTTTTTTAATATTCTTGATTTAAATATTTTCTAATCTCTCTAATAAATGTGCTTCACTAAATTTCATTAAGTTTAATTAATATGGATGAAGAGCTCCTTCTATGTAATACAAACTATGTAAGTCAATAACTAAGTGATTTATTGTAGATGTCCAAAACATAGCTGAGGATTTTATTTTGAACTGTATTTCTGGCCCGGGAAATATTCTGAAAAGAGCCAGAGGATTTCTGGATGGCCCAAATTACTTAAAAAGTGTTACCTGATGAAGCTGGCTCAGGGAATAAATGTACTTTTAAACATACACATAAACTTCCATATTTTAGATATGATTAAAACAATTTAAGGGAGTTTTTTAACACAGATTCAATTTTCTATTTTTCAAAGTTTAATAGGTGGAATTTAAATTATTTGAGACATGCATGCTCAAAAGATGGGCACAACTGTGGTAGAGATTGAGAGTTAATTTTACATATTTTTAGAATACATATATATTAAAGTTTGGTGTCCTTGCTCCTTATTTTGCTAGAATTGTGTAACTCAAACAAGCAATATCTTACTAAAGGTGGTTCCTTTCCCCTACTCCATGTGCCTTTGATGAACAAATTAATCGTATTAGGCTGAATAGGTCTCAATGAAATATTAAGCAGAGGAAGACACATATATTGCCCTCCGGTTTTGGTTTTAGACAGTTATTCTCTGCAACAATCCAGATGTTTGGTGGTCTCAAATGGATCTTCTGTGGCAGGTACCCATTTCAATTTAACATTAAGGTATTTTTTTTAAGTATTACTTTAGATCTTTAGGGAAATCAAATTTAAATCAATCTTAACAGTTACAAAAAGACATGCAAGTTGAGAGCAGCTTAAAACTCACTCTTCCAGGACTTAATAAGTACCATTTGAGAGAATGAGACATCCTTCTGAATTAAATTAACTACCTCCTGTATTTTCCAAGGACTATATTCTTTACAAATATAAACAAACCTACCCTAAGAGCTCTCTACAAGTGCATCTTTGAGAAAAAACAAAATGAGGAGAATCAATTGACAATTAACACTGTACTAATATTTTAGGGCACATCAATACACTACTTTAAGCTTTAAAATTCTATAAAGTTATTTTTCTAACTGATGTACTAATTTATTGTGATGCACTTTTACTGGAAAAACCCAACAGATTTTCTGGTTGTTTATGAGCATGACAAACTATACAAGTTTATTTTATGCTACCATTCACTGCATTTATTGTTTAAGCAAAGTATATTTTTACCTGTTTTGAGAGACAGTAAGATTTTGTAGTAAAGGCAGCCAGTATGAAGAAAATGCTTCCACAGTTGAAATGCTGTTATCATCCAAGTGCAATTCTCTTAGTAGAACATGATTCTCCAGTGATGGAAGCTATATTTAAATTTGCTTCATTAGTTATATTAAACAAAATATTTCATCACTTAACCAAATTAAAAAGTATAAAACCTAACAAAAAAAAAATAGATATTTTACAGTAAGCTTCACTGTAATTCAAAGTATAATATAATGAGACTGTTTGTATGAGTAAAATTTCTAATAATTAACTTCATAATGTTTTAATTAGCTTTTTTATAAAAGATACTTCATGGCTAATTGTAATTAGAATTTCTTAATAGATAAATTTGGTCCCACTAGTGTACTGAAATATAATCAAAATGCCATGATTTATTATACTTTATCATTATGAAAATGCTAATGCTAGAGTAGATTCATTAAGAAAACATTGTAACAGTGTTCAGCGTTTTTTAAATAGAGAAAAGTATGCAATATAGTAAATTCTAAGTCAAATGCAGCTGATGAACCAAAAAAAAAAAAACAAAGAACAAACCCCAGAAATTATTCAGCATTGCTTTTAAAATGTGTGGTTAATATTTTATCAAAAGAAAAATATTAATCACAGAAATCAATCCAAAGCAATTACCTCACTTAGATAATTTCCCTGTAACTTCAAAACTTGGAGCAATCCACAATTTGCAATGCCCTGAACTTCAGTTAGATGATTATGTGAGCAATCCAGGTATATAATGGTAGGAGTATCAGAAAGTCCTTTTGTACTAATTAACTGATTATGGTCCAAAATTAGTTGCTGAAGATTCTTCAAAGATTCTAAACCACCTGGAGGAAAAATTTTCAAGATCACTTGTATTATACATTCTCCCAGGCTCCAGAAGGAAGTTTCAGTTTTTCTCTCCTAAATTGTTACATTTGTATATTTCCCAATATTTACAATTACAAATGGAGACTTAGCCCAAATTCCTGATAAAATTTATCTCATAAAATGTGTTATTATTTAAACTTGCATCTGATGGATATATTTTTGAATGATACAATAATATATCAGTTGTAAAGTCAACAATATAGTAAAAGGCATATATTGAGCACTGAATGTTTCGGTTTGCAAAGGACAACAGAACCCAGAAAGAAAAGATTGTTTAAAAAAAAAAAATTCAATTCAGTTTCAGGGCCTTTGAATTTTAAATCCTTGCTTAAGGTTGCATGTGTAACATTGGACTGCCATTTTACTACCATTGAAATATCTAAGATTCCCAAAAGAAACATGCACAACCATATCAGAACCAATGAAATATTAACATATACTTCAGGTATTTCAAGATGGTCATGAGTGGCTGCCTTTTTGTCCATATAAACTTTAAAATCAATATGATGCTTTATAAAGAATATTAGTGGAAGTCTAGAAACTACAGCTCAGTGGTCATAAAAAAGAAACTGAGAAAGTTGTTTAAATAAGCCGTCAGAAGTTAGCATTGGAAATAGATGCTGAAGAAATCTATAAAGGTTTATGGACAATATTAAAAATCTAGATTGGATATAAGGTTATATGTTCTCTACAGGTACCATACTGTTGTATGAATATGCAAATTCTACAAACTGGAAATAAAGTTTGAGGTCTAGAGTAAGCACTGGTAAGTAGAATGTCTTCAGTGAGGACTGCACACATGGGGGTCATTGAAGTTAAATCCTGAAGAATCTAGCTTTATTCTGATTTTCTTCTCAAACTCCCAGAAAATATTTTTCAATTGAATGTTCAAATAGATGAGTTATTTTACCAAAAAGTTATTTGATAATAAATTTATGTAGATCATCCTTAAAAGAAATAAAATTATGTTAAATTAATATCTAGAATTTATTAATAATTTCATCCTGGAACAATTTAAAGCATTTAACCCAAGATTTGTTGTTTTGATTACATATTGTGCTTTACAAAAAGAAAAGCAGAAAGTTGGTTAGTATTATAGATGAAGAAATAAAGGAAAGAATCAAGTAACATTACCAAGATTTCACAGGAAAATTTAATTCTGGAACATATTTTAAAAATCCAGGTAATATTATAGTTAGGGTTATGAGTGTACTGTAAAAATATTTCATAGAGATACATTTTAAGAAAATTATATTTTGAAAATGCTGGATCTCTAATAATTCAAGTCAAATAGAGTAAGTTAATGTTATCGATGATTATTTCTCATAAAAAGAATGGTTTATGTTAAAAAGTATTCTTTTCTTATAATGAGAAATTATGTGATATCAAAGAGAAGCAGAAAAATGCTTAGAAGACCTGTAGAAGAGAAACTGAAATTCAAATTCAGCCAGTAATCTTCCATTTTTAAGCTTTTCTCTAGGATAAATGTATTGGTATTTTCCTGTAATGTAAAATAGCCATTATGGCAGAGAACACTGTCAACTGGTATTATTAGGGCATAAATTTTCTGCCTTATCAAATTTTGGGCTAAGTAAAAATAAAACAGATTAATTACATATTGTCAATTTTAACAAATTAGAAATGCTATATTACATAATAACAATAAATACATATTAGCTACAATGTAATTTAAAGTCTGCAGAAATAGAAAGTACTTCAGAATTTAGTAAACTTTATGACCATATCTGATGAATATCAATTTACTCACTTAAGGAGATAAAGGGCATTCCAGATAGAAGAAAATACTTATCAATATAAATTAGTAGTTGTCTAAAAATAAAATATCTTTTATTAAATATTGAAACATTTTAAGCCACCTTTCATAGGTTTAATATTTTTATAAGTCATGCATATTTCTCTTAAGCTTTACAGCACTAATCTGACATACAGTTTTCTATTAACTTATTTAGAAATGGTGGGGGCGGGGGTAGAATTCATTTGTGCAACTTTTCAAGAATCACTCAAGGAGAGAACCAAAAATGAAACAGTAGGTTACACACTGAGGAAAGGTAAACAATTTGGTAGAGGAGGCTGAAATAGAACAGCAGATAAAGCAGGAGAATAACTGGGAGAGAATTACGCTACAAAAGGAAAAGGTAAACAGAATTCTGAGATGAAGTAGTCAGTATGAATAAAATTAAAATAATATATAAACTTTAAAGTATCCAAGGTATTTTTATGTACATTAAATTACATATGGTCAAAAGTGTCAGGCAGAGTTGGCAAAGGAGTAAGGCAGTGCTTTAGAAATGATGAATCAGTTGAAGATTTTCACAAAAAAGTCAGTGGAGTAATCAGGATAGAAGCCACAGTGCAGTGAAAGTGGAGACAATGACTGCTAACTACTTATCAGATTACTGATAATGAAGAAAAGAGCCTCCAAAATCCTTAAAATGGTATACAAGACTCTATGTTATCTACTTCTCATTACCTCCCTGAACTCATTCTCTACTACTGACCCCTTTCCTGGGTCCATTGTGACATGATGACCTCCTGGCTGTTGCTAGAACATGGTAGACATACTTCCACCTGAGGGTTGTATTTGTTAGAAACAACTATCAGTGTGAGACATATTAGGCTAGGAAGAATCAAATAAAGCTAATCAGCTAATTTCATATTTTAAAAGCAGATGATTTTCACTCAATCTACAGAGAAGGTAGGATTAGTCTATTCAATAATCTGTTAGAGTGGATCATCTCATGGACTAACCATGCTTTGAAGCCTCAGAGTATAGAGGGATGTTTGACCTAACATTTCTACTTCTAGGAATCCATTACACAGTAATACCCACCCAACTATAAAGTAGTATATAGAGGTGTTCCTTGCTGTATTATTTGAAATACAAAGAAATGGAAATAAGTTAAATGCCTATCGATAAAGGAATAAATTATGAAGTATCCATAAAATAAATATAGCAGTCAAGTGCAAAACGATATGTGCAACCTAAGTACCATTTAGCTACTAACCCGTTAAAACCTACTGCCATCGAGTTGATTCCGACCCATAGCGATCCTATAGGACTGAGTAGAACTGCCCCATAGAGTTTCCAAGGAGCGCCTGGTGGATTTGAACTGCTGACCTTTTGGTTAGCAGCCATAGCTCTTAATCACTACGCCACCAGGGTTTCCATTTAGCTACTAGGTATACTTAAATCTAAATCTACATATCTATGTTTGTACTGCGTAGAACAAGGTCTGGAAAGATTCATAAGCACTGTTAACACTGGTTACCCCTGTAAAGTAAGAGAGAGAAGTGGTAAGCAGACAGATATATTTTCACTGTTAACATTGTATACTCTATTGTTCGAGTTTTTAAATGAGAATGTACTCCTTTTGTAATATATAATGTAATATATATATATATATATATATACACATATATGTAGGGAAAAAAATACAGACCAAATACTGAAGAGAACTGTTATTCCAATCCTGATGAACAAGAAAAAAGTGGGTAAAGAACTGAAGTATTGAAAAGTAAGGAAAAACTTGATGCTGTTATCTATCATTTCATCATTTTACCAGTTATTGTTGAGTTCGATTCTGACTCCTGTTTTGTTTTTGTTTTTTAGGTGCTGTTGGGTAGCTTTTAACTCATAGTGACCCTGTGTACAACAGAAGGAAACATTGCCTGGTCCTGTGCCATCCTCATAATCTTTGCTATGTTTGAGCCCATTGTTGTAGCCACAGTGTCAATCCATCTTGTTGAGAGTCTTCCTCTTTTTTGCTGACCCTCTACTTTAACAAGTATGATGTCTTTCTCCAAGGACTGTTCTGTCCTGTTAACATGCCCAAAGTAGGTGAGACGAAGTCTCGCTATCCTCACTTCCCAGGAGCATTCTGGCTATACTTCTTCCAAGACAGACTTGTTCATTCTTCTGGCAGTCCATAGTATATTCAATATTCCTCGTGAACACCATAATTCAAAGGCATTGATTCTTCTTTGGTTTTCCTTCTTCACTGTCCAGCTTTCGCATGCATATGAGGCGACTGAAAATACCATGGCTTGGCTTAGGGGCACCTTAGTCCTCAAAGTGACCTCTTTGCTTATAAACACTTTAAAGAGTCTTTTGCAGCAGATTTGCCCAATCCAATACGTCCTTTGATTTCTTAACTGCTGCTTCCATGAGCGTTGACTGTGGACGGAAGTAAAATGAAATCCTTGACAACGTCAATCTTTTCTCTGTTTATCATGATGTTGTTTGTTGGACCAGTTGTGAGAATTTTTTGTTTCTTTATTTTGAGGTATAATCCATACTGAAGGCTGTAGTCTTTGATTTCATCAGTTAGTGCTTCAAGACCTCTTCACTTTCAGCAAGCAAGGTTGTGTTATCTGCATAATTGAAGGTTGTTAATGAGTTTTCCTCCAATCCTGATGCTGGGTTCTTCTTCATATAGTCCAGATTCTCAAATTATTTGCTCAGCATACAGACTGAATAACTATGTGGAAAGGATACAACCCGGACACACACCTTTTCTGATTTTAAACCATGTAGTATCCCCTCATTTTGTTCAAATGACTGCCTCTTGGTCTATGCACCGGTTCCTCATGAGCACAATTAAGTGTGCTGCAATTCTCATTCTTCGCAATGTTATCCATTATTTGTTATGATCCACACAGTCAAATGCCTTTGCACAGTCAATAAAACACAGGTAAACGTCTTTCCGATATTCTCAGTTTTCAGCCAAGATACATCTGACATCAGCAATGATATCCCTTGGTCCACATGTTCTTCCGAATCTGGCTTGAATTTCTGGCAGTTCCTGTTGATGTATCGCTGCAACTGTTTTTGAATTACCTTCAGCAAAATTTTACTGGCATGTGATACTAATGTTATTGTTTGATAACTTCCACATTCTTTGGATCATCTTTCTTTGGAATGGGCACAAACATGGCTATCTTTCAGTTGGTTGGCCAGGTAGCTGTCTTCTAAATTTCTCGACATATAACAGTGCTGCATCTGTTTGTTGAAACATTTCAATTGGTCTTCTGTCAATTCCTGCAGCCTTGTTTTTGGCCAATGGATTCATTGCAACTTGGACTCTTCCTTCATTATTGTAAGTTCTTGATCATATGCCACCTGCTGAAATGGTTGAATTCAATTCTTTTTGGTTCAGTGACTCTGTGTATTCCTTCCATTTTCTTTAGATGCTTCCTGCATCGTTCAATATTTTGCCCATAGAATCCTTCAATATCACAACTTGAAGCTTGAATTTTTTCTTCAGTTCTTTCAGCTTAAGAAATGCCTAGTGTGTTCTTCCCTTTGGTTTTCTAACTCCAGGTTTTTGCACATTTCATTATAATAACTTTACTTTGTCTTCTTGAGTCATCTTTTGAAATCTTCCGTTCAGCTCTTTTACTTCATCATTTCTTCCATTCGCCTGAGTTTCTCTACATTCAAGATCAAGTTTCAGAGTCTCTTCTGACATCCATGTTGGTCTTTTCTCTCTTTCCTGTATTTTTAACAACCTCTTGCTTTCTTCATGTATGATGTCCTTGATGTCATCCCACAAATCTTCTGGTCTTCAGTCATTAGTGTTCAAGGCATCTGATCTATTCTTGAGATGATCTCTAAATTCATGTGGGATATACTCAAGGTTGTGCTTTGGCTCTAGTGGACTTGTTTTAATTTTCTTCAGCTTCAACTTGAGCTTGCATATGAACAATTGATGGTCTGTTCCACAGTCGGCCCTTGGTCTTGTTCTGACTGATGATGATATTGAGCTTTTTCATTCTCTTCCACAGATGTAGTTGATTTGATTCCTATGTTTTCCATCCTATGAAGTCCACATGTATAGTCATCATTTATGTTGTTGAAAAAAAGGTATTTGCAATGAATAAGTCATTTGTCTTGCAAAATTCTATCATGCAATCTCTGGTGTCGTTTCTATCACCAAGGCCATATTTTCCAACTACCAACCTTTCTTCATTTCCAACTTTTGTACTCCAATTGCCGGTAATTATCAATGCATCTTGATTGCATGTTTGATGAATTTCAGAATGCAGAGTTCGTTAAAAATCTTCAGTTTCCTCATTTTTGGCATAGTTGGTATGTAAATTTGAATAATAATCATATTAACTGCTCTTCGTTGTAGGCATATGGATATTATCTCATCACTGACAGTATTGTACTTCAGGATAGAGCTTGAGATGTTCTTTTTGACAATGAATGTGATGTCATTTCTCTTCAATTTATCATTCCTGGAATAGTAGACAATATGATTGTCTGATTCAAAATGGCCAATACCAGTCCATTTTAGCTTATTAATGATTAGGATATCGAAATTTATGCATTCCATTTCATTTTTGATGATTTCAAATTTTCCTAGATTCATACTTCATATATTCCACATTCTGATTATTAATGGATGTTTGCAGCTGATTCTTCTCATTTTGAGTCTTGCTCACAATGACCTCATATTTGTCAAAGTAGAACTGTGCTCCATAGGGCTTTCAATAGCTGACTTTTTTTTTTTTAAGTAGATCGCTTTGGACTTTCTTCCGAGGCACCTCTGGGTAGACTCAAACCTACAACCTTTGGTTAGCAGCACAGCATGTTGACCATTTGCACCATAAGGGTTTATTATAGCCAAAGTGGGAGAATGCTGTACACAGACAAGAAGACATATGTTTTAAATTTTAAGATGAAATATTTAAAGGAAATTTACCAAAATGGTAAATAGGAGATTCGGTATGATATCTACAACACTGGCCAAAATATAACAGCAAGGGGGAAACATGCATTCACGCATTTCAAAAAAGCAAACATTTTTAAAAACATATTTTGATTACATAACTTAAAAATTAGGCTAAAGAGAAAGAGAAACGAAGGCATCTAAAAAATGTGTGGAACTGAGGCCTGCGAACAACCATGTGTGAGAGCTTGGAAGCAGATCATTCAGCTTCATGAGCCTTAAGAGGACAACAGTGCTGGCTGATAGTCTGAATGCAACTTCATGAGTGACCCTAAGCCACTAAACTGCTCCCAGATTCCTAACCCACAGAAAATGTGAGGTAATAAATGTTTATTGTTTAAATTGCTAGGTTTGGGGATAGTTTTCTTCTAAGTAATATGTAACTAAATCAGTAAGTATTCTATTCTGAAGAAACCATAATTCCAGAAAGAAGAAAATATGTTCAGAACGCTTTGGGTTATAGAAGAACATTTTAAAGAAACTTAATACAATAAGAGGAGCACTGGTGGTGCAGTGGTTAAGAGCTATAGTTGCTAACCAAAAAGTCTGCAGTTCAGATCCACCAGCCACTCTTTGGAAACCCAGTGGGGCAGTTCTACTCTGTCCTATAGGGTCACTATGAGTCAGAATTGACTCAACAGCAATGGTTTTTTTTTTTTTTTTTTTTTTTTTTTAGTTAATATAACAAGAACTCAAAGACATTAAAACAATGGAACTAGGTAAACAAATGGACCAAAATAATACCATATCGGAAATAATAAGTAATTTGGGAACAACATTGTACAGAATACAGAGCTAAAGACTGAATTGCCCTCAAAGAGGAGATAATCACATTTAATTAAAAGGTGAAGTAGAAGAAAAAAAGATATAGATTAAATCAATTAATGAAATAATAATCAACATGCAGGAAAACCAAAATATGGATCATCAATGACAGAAAAATAGAAGCAAACCTAAAAAGTTTTCAAACATATAAAAAACAAAATTTTCCAGAAATAAAGTCATATCATAATCTTACTTTGAAAAGGACATTAAGTTCCAAGAAAAAATAAATTGATTGACAATAAGATGTTTCTTGGTTAAGTTACCAATAATATCAAGGAAAATATTATTGAGTTATCTAGTTAGATATCAGTTACGAAGAGAGAGAAATCAAGTTGTTTTTGTTGTCAGATGTCATCCAGTAGGCTCCAATGCATAGTGACCTTATGTATATCAGAATAAAACATTGCTTGGTCTTGCACCATCTTCACAATCGTCTCTATACTTGATCCCACTGTTGCAGCCACTGTGTTAATCCATTTCACTGAGGGTTTCCTATAGCAATGGGGGCAATTTCCACAATGTGCTAAGTGAAAGAAATTATAACTTAAAACTAGAACACACAGCTACATTCTTATTCAAACATGAAGGCAGCTGACAAGTATTTTTAAACATAAAAGAATTCAGGGAATATAGCATCCATTAGCAATTAGCAATTAGCCCATCTTTGGAAAACAATGTATTTTTTAAAAAAGTTAATGAACTATGTAATTCAGACAAGCAACAGATGAAAAGAGAAGTTGTTATAAAAAGAACTGATGGTGATCAATTTTCATACAGATCTAATAGTGTTATAGGATATATGGATAGAGTAGGTAAAAGTCATAAATCCTGATATGAATAACAAAAATTGCAAGGGGTAAAGAAGGTCAGAGAAAGTGTGAATAATTTATTCTATGTTCTTAAAGAGGAGTTCATAGGCAGAGTCTGAAATAGATTACTCAAAAGTGAATATCTTAAACTGCTAAACAACAACCACAAAAAAAGATACTATAACTGACAAAACCGAGGTAGAAGAGAAAGGAAGTGGAAGGAAGTGGAAGAAAGTGTAAATGTGATAATAATATCATCCTTAAGGTAAGGAAGCCAACAGGTAGTCTAAAATTTTGAAATGAAGACTATTTTCCTTCTCTAGGAGCCCTGGTGGCACAGTGTTTAAGAGCTCAGGCTCTAACCAAAAGATCAGCAGTTCAAATCCACCAGCCACTCCTTGGAAACCCTATGGGGTAGTTCTACTCTGTCCTATATGGTCGCTGAGTCAGAGTTGACTTGACTGCAATGGGTATTGTTTAGCAATGCTTTCATAAATTTTTGAATGTTATGTCACTAGCTTACTAAATTGTAATCAAATTGAAAATGAATGCTTCCAACCAGTAATTCACACATAGATGATTTTTATATAGGAAAAGTAGGCATCATTGGCTGAATAGTTATAATTATGTTCATTTCAAAGAATTTCTTACTTTGATCAATTTGTTTTCATATAACATGTCTCCTGCATATATGAGGATATTTTGTTTTCTATTTTACATTTGTTGTTCTTCAGAAATTTTTGGATTTATATTCAGGTGTTTGTGATATTTAGAAAAGTTTTGTTTTCTTAATAGTGGTATGTAATACTTTTTCTAATTTCAACAATAAGCATAATGTTCTACATGTTAATGGATATAAACCAGTTATATTTTTCACATTTCCACTACAAATATGAAAACCTATTTTTCTTCAAATAGCTTTACCTGTGATGTACAACTCATCAGAGACTAGTTCTATTCCCACAACTGTGTTGTGTGCTAAGGAAAATAGAAAAATGGTACAAAATGGGGTTCCTGTTTTCAAATATCTTTCACGTGATAAATTCACCTAGAAAAAAATTTAATTACTAACATGTAAAATAGTCACAATTTTTTAAAAATGAATAAAGAAAATTATAAAGGAATGGCATTTCCAATCACTTCATATGCATACAAAAGCTAGACAATGAATAAGGAAGACTGAAGAAGAACTGATGCCTTTGAATTATGGCATTGGCAAAGAATACTGAATATACCATGGACTGCCAGAAGAACAAACAAATCTGTCTTGGAAGAAATACAGCCAGAATACTCCACAGAAGTGAGGATGGTGAGACTTCATCTCATGTACTTTGGACATGTTATAAGTGGGGACCAGTCCCTAGAGAATAACATCATGCTTAGTAGAGGGTCAGTAAAAAAGAGGAAGACTCTCAACGAGATGGATTGACACAGTGGCAGCAACAATGGGCTCAAACATAGCAACAATTGTGAGGATGATGCAAGACCAGGAGCTTTTCATTCTATTGTGTCTATGGTCGCTATGAGTTAGAGCCGACTCAACGGCACCTCACAACAACAACAATTTTTTTTAATGGATTAAAAAAAATCTGGAAAACTCATCAATACAGGCTGTATCTGAATGGCAATATTATATATTATTATTTTATCATCTTACATTATAATTTTTAGACAATAAGCATGTATTAATGGTGTAACTTTAAAGCTACTTAAAAGAAAAAAATCTATTTCCAGAAATTTCTGGTCAGATAGCCCTATCTTCCTTACCTCTCAAAATAACTAAAAACAATGTGTGTTCATTTAAAAAAAAATCTGTCTAAATGAGCTGTTAACAAAGTAAAAAAATCACAGTCCAAAATATAAATAATTAAGATAGGCAAAAAGAGACAAGCAGAACAGTAAAGACAGTTTTCAACATGAGGAAATTTGTTAAGTCTGATGAACATGAAGATCAATTTCTAAAGCTTCACAGGGTGAGGAGACAAAACCCAAATGGTCATCTAAGGTAGGCAATTATAACAGACAATGGCACATAAAACTGCAATCCCTACTAGCTACACCTAACTAGAGAATAGGAAATTAAACAGTCTGTCTTAAAACTCAGTACACAGTGGGTATGGAGGGTGGGGGGAGGGGAGAATTCCCTGTGCAAAATAATAAACAAAAGCTGTCCCTCCCATAGGTCTGCAGCTCAAATTCACTCTAACAGAGGTCAGAAAGCCTCTATCAAAAATTTAGTGTAAATGATTCTAGTTCATTTGTGTCACCAGGCTTCTAAATAAGTTTCTCTAGAGAATAAAGTTTTGTCCCAGATTTAAGAAAATTTCCAAGAAAAATGAATTGTTGACCCCCTCAAAACAAATCACACAAAATACACAATGAAATAAGGTGTCATAATTAAGAGTTAGCAGGAACAACAAAAGGTAGCAGAATCAGAACCACATGGAAATTAGAGGTAAATGAAATTAAAAACTTAATGTCCTGGATTAATAATAGGTAAGAATCTGTCAACTGGCATATAGAAATAACCAAATATACATAAATCAACTAGAGACAGCCCAGAGAAAGAAAGAGAGATAGCATATAAGAAATACAGAAGCTAGAGCCAGGAGATCTAAAATATCTATCTAGTGTTTGAGAGGGTGAAAGCAAAATGAGGAAAAAACATCTGAAGCAATAATGCTGACAAATATCCAAATACAATTGAGAAAAAAATAAAAAAAAGGCAATCCACCTATTCATGAATTGCAACAAACTCCAAGTAATATGAATTAAAAAGAAATCCATACCTAGAGTAAAAGTGCATTAACAACAACAGAGAAATGATATCTTTAAAAGAGAGAAAAGACTCATAGAGTTCCAAAAATTTCACTGAAGTAGAGTTCTTAACAGCAACAATTAAAGTAAAAAAAATGGAATGATGCCTGCAAATTACTGAAATAAAATAAGCTCCAATTTAGAAAAATACACCCAGTTAAACTATGATTTATATATGAGTGTTAAAGACATTTATAGACACACAAAATTTGATAAGTCTTCTACAAAACAGTTATCTCATTAGAGGAAATTCTAAAAGATCAATATCAGGAGGAAGAAAAGTGATACAAGATGTAAAGTGTAAAAAGAAATAAAGAGTAAAAAAGTAACAAATGTGAGTTAAAGTATAATAAAACTTTGTATAAATTAATAATGTCTTACAGAGTAAAATAAAAATACGTTTAAAATTCTGAATAACAAACATATAAAGCAGTAGAGATGAGTTAAAAATATCATCAATTTGAGATAAATTAATAATGTATTTTATAATTTCTATGGTAACCATTAAATCAGAATAAAGTATATAGCTTCCAAGGGAAGTGAGAAGAAAAGGAAATGAAAAAAAAAAAAAAGTCAACCCAAAAGTTGGCCAGAGAGGAGAGGGGGATAAAACAAAAAATGAAGCACAGGTTTTCTGTTTCCAGTAACAATAAACCAGGTAATGAAAAGCAATTCTTCTGTGGAGCACTAGAAAAAATGCCAAAATAGATAATATGCTTAAGGCACTAAAGAGTTGAAAAGGTAGTGAAGAGAAAGTGCTATAAAGTGCTTTAAAATATTGTTTTTTAAGCTTCTTTCTCAATAATATGAAATCACCTTTATGTCACAAATAAAGGAACTAAGACTCAGAGAAATTAAATAACTTGCCTGTATTCACTCATCTAGTTTTGGAATAGGATGGACAAAGGAGTCAAAATTTGGACTCCAGAGTCCTCCTCTGAGTTAGATGTCTAATGCTTCCCACCCTACATTATGTTGAGATCTCAAAGTGCTACACATTTAGAGTAAAAAAACACCAAACCAAACTCCTTGTCATTGAGTCAGTTCTGACTCATAGTGACCCTATAGGACAGAAGAGTAGGGCAATCCAAATATAAATGGCTTCTAAGACCTAGCTTTAAATAATCATAAAACCAATATGTTAATACTTACACTTCTAATTACACTTACAAAGAGATGAAAGTCTACAAATAAAAGCCAATTTGTCAGCCAGCCTAGGTAAAACAATAACACGAATAACAAATATTCATGTTACATAAGACATAAAATGAAACAGAAATATTGTAAGTAAAAAGAAAGATAACGATATATCGTGTCAACACTAAACCAGGGGTTATGAAAGTGATTCAGCACTTTCACATGGTATTGCTGTTGTTGTTAGGTGCCTTCAAGTCGGTTCCAACTCATAGCGACCCTATGTACAACAGAATGAAACATTTCCCGGTCCAGCACCATTCTCACAATCACTGTTATGCTTGAGCCCATTATGGCAGCCACTGTGTCAATCCATCTCACTGAGGAACTCCCTCTTTTTTGCTGACTCTCTGTTTTACCAAGAATGATATCCTTCTCCAGGGACTGATCCTTCCTAATAACATGTCCAAAGTATGTGAGATATAGTTCACCATCCTTGCTTCTAAGGAACATTCTGGTTGTACTTCTTCTAAGACAGATTTGTTCATTCAATTGGCAGTCCATTGTATATTCACATGGTAGATACTAAAAATGGTAGCTATTATTGTTTACTCACAATTATTCTCAATAAAAACAAAGAATTAAAAAACTCTAAACCTGTGGTGACCAAATAAGTCTTCAGAGACAGAGAGCAGATGTTTGAGCTATACCTTGAAGGAGGAATAGGACAATAATACACACCCAGAAAGACTATACACAACTGATTAGATGGTAATTTGATCTTGCCAAGGCATTTGGATCAAAAAGGGGATCTAGATGAGAAGGAAGTTAGAGTTAGTTGCCACTCTTCCTCTTTTAATCTTATAAATTCATTGCTGTCAAATGAAGATTGAACACTCAGCAACATATACTTACAGCAAACCTTATCTAAGTATACCATTACTTCCTCAACACTGTTTCCCAGCCAAAATATCTAATTTCTCTTCCACTTCCTCATCCAAAACAAAACCAAGGAAGAGTCACAAAAAATTTCAAGAACCTATTTAAAAAACCTTAAATAGAATAATAGTAAAATATAAAGAACACCCTTAAATGAAAAAAATGAAATGGAACACATAATGATGGGTATCCCAGGAATGAGTGAGCTAAAATGGACTGGTATTGACCATTTTGATCAGACAACCATATGGTCTACTATGCCAGGAATGACAAATCGAATAGGAATGGTGTCACATTCATCCTCAAAAAAAAAAAATTCAAGTTCTATCCTGAAGTACAATGCTGTCAGTGACAGAATAACACGCATACACCTACAACGAAGACCAGTTAATACCACTATTATTCAAATTTCCACACCAACCATTAATGTCAAGATGGAAAAATTGCAGATTTTCACCAATTTCTGCGATCTGAAATTGATCAAACATGCAATCAAGATGCACTGATAATTATTGGTGACTGGAATGCAAAAGTTGCAAACAAAGAAGGATCGGTAGATGGAAAATAGGCCTTGATGATAGAAATAACGCTGGAGGTCGCATGATAGAATTTTGCAAGACCGACTTCTTCACTGCAAATACCTTTCTTCAACTACATAAACAGCAACTATGCATATGGACTTCAATGGATGGAATACACAGGAATCAAATCAACTACATCTGTGGAAAGAGACAATAGAGAAGCTCAATAACATCAGTCAGAACAAGGCCAAGGGCCAACTGCGAAACAGACCATCAAATTCCTCATATGCAAGTTTAAGTTGAAGCTAAAGAAAATTAAAACAAGTCCACTAGAGCCAAAGTATGACCTTGAGTATATCCCACCTGACTTTAGAGACCATCTCAAAAATAGATTTGATGCATTGAACACTAATGATCAAAGACCAGACAGGTTATGGGATTACATCAAGGACATCATACATGAAAAAAGCAACAGGTCATTAAAAAGACAGGAAAGAAAGAAAAGACCAAAGTGGATGTCAGAAGAAACTCTGAAACTTGCTTTTGAATGTTGAGTAGCTAAAGTGAAAGGAAGAAATGATGAAGTAAAAGAGGTGAACAGAAGATTTCAAAGGGCGGCTCGAGAAGACAAACTGCAGCATTATAATGAAATGTGCAAACACCTGAAGTTAGAAAACCAAAGAGAAGAACATACTCAAGCTGGAAGAACAGAAAAAAAAAAAAAAAAATTCAATCCTCGGGATGCAATACTGAAGGATTCTATGGGCAAAATATTGAATGATGTAGGAAGCATCAAAAGAAGATGTAAGGAATACACAGTCACTGTACCAAAAAGAACTGGTCGACATTCAACCATGTCAGGAGGTAGCATACGATCAAGAACCGATGGTACTGAAGGAAGAGCTCCAAGCTGCAATGAAGCCACTGGTGAAAAACAAGGCTCCAGGAGTTGACAGAATACCAACTGAGATGTTTCAACAAACGGATGCAATGCTGGAAGTGCTCCCTCATCTATGCCAAGAAATTTGGAAAACAGCTACTTGGCCAACTGATGGGAAGAGATCCATATTTGTGCCCATTCCAAAGAAAGGTGATCAAATAGAATGCAGAAATTGTCAAACAATATCATTAATATCACAAAAAAGTAAAATTTTTCTAAAGATCATTCAAAAGTGGCTGCAGCAGTATATCGACAGGAAACTGCTGGAAATTCAGGCTGGAGTCAGAAGAGGATGTGAATGAGGTATATCATTGCTGATGTTAGATGGATCTTGGCTGAAAGCAGAGAATACCAGAAAGATGTTTACCTGAGTTTGACTATGCAAAGGCATTTGACTGTGTGGACCATAACAAATTATGGATAACATTATGAAGAATGGGAATTCCAGAACACCTAATTGTGCTCATGAGGAACCTGTACATAGACCAAGAGGCAGTTGTTTGAAGAGAACAAGGCAATACTGTGTGGTTTAAAATCAGGAAAGGTGTGCATCTGGGTTGTATCTTTTCACCATAGTTACTCTATCTGTATGCTAAGCAAGTAATCTGAGAATTTGGACTATATGAAGAAGAACACGGCATCAGGATTAGAGGAAGACTCATTTACAACCTGCGACATGCAGATGACACAACCTTGCTTGCTCAAAGCAAAGAGGACTTGAAGCACTTACTGATGACGATCAAAGACTACAGCCTTTGGTATGGACTACAACTCAACATAAAGAAAACAAAAATCCTCATGACTGGACCAATAAGCAACATAATGGTAAACAGAGAAAATACTGAAGTTGTCAAGGATTTAATTTTAATTGGATCCACAATTAATGCCCATGGAAGCAGCTGTCAAGAAATCAAATGATGTATTGCGTTGGGTAAATCTGCTGCAAAAGACCTCTTTAAAGTGTTAAAAAGCAAAGATGTCACCTTGAGGACTAAGGTGCACCTGACCCAAGCCATGGTGTTTTCAATTGCCTCGTAAGCATGCGAAAGCTGGACGATGAGTAAGAAAGACCAAAGAAGAATTGACGCCCTTGAATTACAGTGTTGGCGAAGAATATTGAATACACCATGGACTGCCAGAAGAACGAACAAGCCTATCTTGGAAGAAGTACAGCCACAATGCTCCTTAGAAGGGAGGATGGCAAGACTTCGTCTCACATACTTTAGACATGTTATCAGGAGGGACCAGTCCCTGGAGAAGAACATCATGCTTGGTAAAACAGTCAGTGAAAAAGAGGAAGACTCTCAAGAAGATGGATTAACACAGTGGCTGCAACAACAGGCTGACGTAGCAACAATTGTGGGGATGGTGGCGTACTGGACAGTGTTTTGTTCCGTTTTACATAGGGTCAATACAAGTCAGAACCTACTTGATGGCACTTAAGAACAGTAACAACATGCTTAAATATTTTCAAGTTTACTGTTTCATATGTTCTTTATTAGCTCCTTAAAAGCTTCCTAGGTCCCACAACATGAAACTTAAAGCAAATGTGTATTATCTCTCAAAGGGACCTTGCCCATGGCAAAACATGCATTTGGCTATAGTTGCTACAAATATCTATTTCAAAGAATTCCTCCCAAAGAAATGAGCCACTGTTGCAATAACACATTCCTGCCACGGGGGCAGGGGGGGAATACACTCTGTAATGTTCAATTAGGCTGGAGGTTTTCACTAAATAAGTATTTGGTAAAGTTCTACGTCCTTCAGTTGCTCCGTTATGGCTATGTCAGACAGTTTTTCTTCCACTATGTACAAAAAATGCAGAGTTGTACTTGAGACTTATAATTTCATTGTAAAAATTCTTAAGGATTATACATGTTGTGTGGAAAGAATCAGGAAACTTGGATTCTACCCCATCTCTCCCAGGAATTAGATGTAAAACTCTGTGGGTCTGTTCTTTTTCTGTAAACTGAGGAGCATGAACTGGCAGATTTGTAAAATCCCTTTCAGCTTTACACTAAGTAATGTTGCGTTTCAAAACTAAAAAGTAAGCTAGCACCATCTAGTGGACACCAACAAATTCACGAAATACGCAGCATTTAGTGAAAAACTTTACTACAAGCTAATTATCCAGAGCCCTGGTGGTGCAGTGATTAAGAGCCTGGCTGCTAACCAAGATCTCAGCAGTTCAAATCTACCAGCTGCTCCTTAGAAACCCTATGGGGCAGTTCTGCTCTGTCCTATAGGGTCACTATGAGTTGGAATTGACCCGACAGCAACAGGTTTCGTTTTTTGGTTTTTATTTTACTTATTTATTTTTTAAAGTAAAACAACACTTGGGGCAAACATTAATCCAGGCACATTTCCTCTATGTTGCATGGCATAATAACCAAGTCTACGTTAAAATGTTGAATTATTTCAATATTTTTCATACCTATAATATTAATGTCACTTTTCCAGAGAGGAATATTGTCCAAAAATAAAGCAGCAGAAAAAAATATATATATCCCTTAGAATCTCCATCTATTTACATTGATGTTTTCTAGGCATATATTATCTGAAATTTATAAATCAACAAATTAATTGCTAGAATAAAATAAATTTTTTTTCCATATTAAAGGTTTCCCAAAATAGTAGATAGAAGCTTCATGAATGACAAAGCAAATAAACAAAAATAATTATTTGCTCTTACACATTGTCTTGGTTGTCATTAAAATGAAATAGGGCAATTTGCTCCAAGTATTCTATAAATACTTTGTGTTTGTGTACATCTCACTATGATATATGCTCAGTGGAGGTCAGGATGATCATTTGTTTTGTTTATTCCTGTATCCCCAGTTCTTGGAAAAGTGCTTAGCACATAGTAGGTGCTCAATAAATTGTAAACCTCAATATCATTAATTTTTAATAATGTAATGCTGTAAAACAAAACAGTAATATTCTTAAGTATTAGAAGTATATTTATTAGAGAAGTAGTATAATGAAATAATTAAATAATAGGCACTAGAGTACAGAGTTTCCTGTCTTGATTCTATCACTTTATAGCTGTGTACTCTTAATGTTTCTGTGTCTCAATTTTCTTACTTAGGAAAAAAAAAAATTAATAGTACTAATGTGAAAAACAAAGGAGTTAATATGTATAAAACTCTCAAAACAAATGCTTGATGCTAAAAATGTACTGTTACTACGTTTATTATATTAAGTTATATTTTCTGTGTGAATAAAATTTATAAAACTATTTTTGTCATATAGCAAGAATTTCTTTACAATTTTAATTTCAAAATGTTTCTGTTAGAAAGTCAATAAATCAAACAAGAAATTGAAGGAAGGATAAAAACTAGATTATAAATCACCTAATTTTCATTTGCATTGGCTTTAAAAAAAAAGAAGAAAAACTAAGTCAAAAATACTAACTTAGAGTGAGCAGACATCTAAGATACTCCATTGGTCTCACCCTTTCGGGAGCAAGGGAGAATGAAGAAAACCAAAGACAAAGGGAAGATTAGTCCAAAGGATTAATGGACCACAACTACCACAGCCTCCACCAGACTGCGTCCAGTACAACTAGATGGTGCCTGGCTACCACCACCGACTGCTCTGACAGGGATCACAATAGAGGGTCCTGAACAGAGCTGGAGAAAAATGTAGAACAAAATTCTAACTCACAAGCACAAAAAGACTAGACATCCTGGTCTGACAGAGACTGGAGAAACCCTGAAATTATGGCCCCCAGACCCTTATAGCTCAGTACGGAAGTCACTCCTAAGGTTCAGCCTTCAGCCAAAGATTAGACAGCCTCATAAAACAAACAAGATGAAATGGGCACACCGGCCAAACGGCAAGGACACGAAGGCAGGAGGGGATAGGAAAGCTGGTAATGGCGAACCCAAGGTCAAGAAGGGGAGAGTGCTGACATGTCATGGGGTTGGCGACCAATGTCACAAAACAATATGTGAATTAATTGTTTAATGAGAAACTAGTTTGCTCTGTAATCCTTCATCTAAAGTACAAACAAACAAAATAAAAAAACTAATTTAGGGAGGCAGTCCAAGCTGGCAGTGTAGTCCAGATGCCTCATAATGTCCCTCTTAAAACAAAAACCTGAGAAAACAAGTGATTCAGATATAGATGACAACTTTGGAAGCCTGAGCATTTAAAGGCAAGGCTGAAGAATCAGACCAAGGGCCAAGCGCAAGGAGAGATTGTATGAAAACAGTAGACATGGAGAATTACAGATCGCCGGTACCCTGCCAGTCGAACCTGCACAGTGCAGCCATACTGAGATGAAGCAAGCAGTGTTCACAGCCGAAGCCCCCAACATCTGGTGCAGCCAAGCAGAAGCAACTCTACACCCATATCCAGAGCCAGGCTGGAGTGTTCCCCACCCTGGGAAAGTTAAGTGCATTCACCTCACCCACTGCACCCCCTCAATCCCCTATACCAGAGGTCCATGGACCTGCGGTGCCCCCCTACCCCTCCACCCATACCTCCCCACACGTGATTATGATTCGGAGGCACCTGCCTCCAACCCACCCCCTGAGCCAGGGGCCCACAGACCAGTGGCGCCTCCCCCTTTACTCAGTCTCTTGTGCCGGGGACCCGCAGACCAACCAACATTCCCTGCCTCTCCACCTGGCCACCCCATGGACCAGCAGTATCACCTCTTCTGCTCACATAACCATGCTAGGGGCTCACTATCCAGTTGCACCTGCTTCTCTGCCCAGCCACACACTCTGGGAGACCATGGTCCAGTGGCACCCCCTTTACTGCCCACCTACCCACACTGAGGACCTGCAGACCAGTGGCACCCACTCCTAAGCCCAGCCAACCAAGCTGGCGCCCATGGACTGGCAGCATCTATTCTGCTGCCTGGCAACCAGCACCAGAGACCCGGAGACTGGCGATAACCCCTTTTCTACCCAACCAACTGTGTCAGGGGCCCAAGGACCACTGACGTCCATTCCTACACTGAGCTGCTTACACTGGGGATCCATGGACTAGCAGCACCAACTGTTCTGCCCAGCCACTGGTGTTGGGAGCCTGTGAACTGGAAGCACACACTCCTACACCCAGCCACCTGGACTGGGGCCCACAGACCACCAGCGCCTCCTACTCCCTCCAGCCACTTATGCCAGGGGTCCAAGGATTGGTGGCACATCCTCCCCTGTGTTGTGTTCTAGGAGAGGTGCACATACTCTTAGTGGGCACCCATGGAATGGTGGTATCCCCCATGCCTTGCCCCCACACCCTCCCTAGAATCAGAGGCTTGTGCCCACTCCAACCTCCCCCCCAACAGCCCTGCCCACCCGGAACCATCACTGAGAGTTTCTGTATCACCAACCCTCTGACCAGTGAAACAGGAACCCTTGCCTCGACCACCCATCAACCAGCAGGATGCCACACAATGCCCAACCTAACGACCAGTGAGAACACTCCCCGCACTCATGCCCAGGGGACTGGCCAGACAAACACATCACCTTACCAGCAATGCCAGCGACATCCTCAGCTGCCCCACAAGACCAGAGAACAGAGAACTGCACTCACACACCCAGCCTTTGCCCCGCCCATCTGGAGACAAATGGTGAGAGCTCCAACGCAGCCAAATTAGCAGCTAGAGTAGCATGCACATCCCGTCTTCTTGGATATATCAAAACAAAGCTAAAAATCAGGATGCAGCAAACAAATATACAAGAAATAAATATAATAACGCCTTAATGCCTCATAGAAAACAGAACATATCAGATCACGTAGAGAAACAGGACAAAATGGCTCCAGCAAGTGACCAAAAAAAGAACTAGAAAACCTTTCAGAGGAAGAAATGGTAACGGAACTACCTGATAAGGAATTCAAAATGCCAATATATAGGGTTCTCCAAGAATTCAAGAAAGACATCAAGGAAAACACAGATGAAACCAAGAAAAACAAAGACAAAGCAATAGAAGAATTCAGGAAAAAAAATACAAAAAAACCCCCAACAAAATAAATAGACAATTAGAAAACATACAAAAACAGCAACTAGAAATCTAAAAGATTAACAATAAAATTTCTGAAATAGACAACTCAACAGAAGTACATAGGAGCAGAACTGAATCAATGGAAGACAGAGCCAGTGAAATAAAGGATAACTCCTTTGACACCATTTTTTTGAGGAAAAATTGGAATAAAGAAGGAAGAAAAATGAAGAAAATCTAAGAATTATGTGGAACACTATCAAGAGGAAAATTTACACATGATTGAAATTCCAGAACAGGAGGAGGCAAAAAAAAAAAAAACAGAATCGTCAAAGATTTCCTAATATCATGAAAGATGAGAAGACATTCATGCAAAAGCTCAACAAACACTATACAGGATAGACTCCAAAAGAAAGACAACAAGACATATTCTAATCAAACTTGCAAAAACCAAAGACAAGAAAAGAATCCTGAGAGCACCTCAGGAAAAACAAAAAGTCACCTACAAAAGGGAACCAATAAAACTAAGCTCTAATTAGTTGGCAGAAAGCATACAGGCAAGAAGGCAATGGGATGATATACATAAAACCTTGAAAGAAAAAAAATGCCAACCAAGAATTATATATCCAGCAAAACTGTCTCTCAAATATGATAGTAAAATTAGGATATTTCCAGATAAACAGAAATTAAGGGAATCTGTGAAAACCAGACCAAACTTACCAGAAATATTAAAGGGAGTCCTTTGGACAGAGAACCAACAACATCAGACAACAACCTGAGATTAGGACACAGGACCGCATCAGCCAGATACTAGCTTAGATAAACAACTCTCAAAAATAAAGTAAAGCTAAAAGACAGAAAATGGAACTAGAGACATCAATCTGTAAATGACAACAACATCTAAACAAAAAGGGGGAATAAGTGGTGTAGTTATAGAACTTTCTTATGGAGACAGAGTCAAGGAAATATCAAGAAATAAAAGACTGCTTTAAACTTGAGAAGATAAAGGTAACCACAAAGAAAGTTAACAAACCTACTCATCAAAATAAAAAAGAAGAAAAACACAAAGACTCAGTAAACACAAAAGCAACGACAACGAAAGAAATGAAAAGAAAATCTAAAAATAGAAAGAACTCACCTGAGAAAATTAAGCAGAACAAAGAAACTGTCAACATCACAAAAAGGCACTATAAAACAACAGCAGTGAACTCATATCTATTGACTATCACATTGAATGTAAATGGCTTAAATGCACCAGTAAAGAGACAGAGAGTGGCAGAATGGATTTAAAAAAAAAAAAAATGACCCATCAATATGCTGGCTACAAGAGACACACCTTAGACATAAATAAACTAAAACTCAAAGGATGGAAAGAATATATCAAGTAAACAATAGCCAAAAAAGAGCAGGAGTGGCAATATTAATCTCTGATAAAGTAGACTTAAGGTAAAATCCACCATAAATGATAAAGATGGACATTATATCATGATTAAAGGGTTTGTACACCAGGACAACACAACCATAATATATATACATGCAACCAATGACAGGGCTCCAAAATACATATAACAATCTCTAACAGCACTGAAAAGAGAAATAGCCAGTTCCACAGTAATAGTAGGAGACTTTAACACACCACTTTCAGTGAAGGACAGAAAATCTAGAAAGAAACTCAGCAAAGATACAGATCTAAATGCCACAATCAACCAACTTGACCTCATAGAGATATACAGAACATTCCACCCAACAGCAGCAAAGTATACATTCTTTTCCAATGCACATGGCTCATTCTCCAGAATAGACCACATTTTATGCCACAAAGCAAGCCTCATAAAATCAAAAACATAGAAATAATAAACAGTATTTTTTCTTATCACAATACTATAAAAGTAGAAATAACAGGAAGAGCAATGAAAAAAAAATCAAACACAGGACTCTGAATAACGCCTTGCTTAAAAACTACTAGGTAATAGAAAAATTCTTAGAATCAAACAAAAATGAAAACACAACATGCCAAATCCTTTGGGATACCAGCAAAAGCAGTGCTCAGAGGTCGATTTATAGCAACAAATGCACACATCCTAAAAGAAGAAAGGCCCAAAATCAAAACATTAACCCTAAACTAGAACAAATAGAGAACAGCAAAAGAAGCCCACAGTCACTAGAAGAAAGGAAATATTAAAGATTAGAGCAAAAATAAATGAAACAGAGAATAGAAAAACAATAGAATAAATAGGACCAGAAATTGGTTCTTTGAAAGGATCCATAAAATCAACAAATCGCTGGCCAAATTGTCAAAAGAAAAGCAGGAGAAGAAGCAAATAATGCAAATAAGAGATGAGATGGGTGACATTACAACAGTATTAACTGAAATAAAAAGGATCATAACAGAATACTATGAAAAATTGGACTCTTTAACAAATTTGAAAACAGGAAACGGACAAATTTCTAGAAACACACTACCTACCTAAACTAACACAAACTGAGGTACAAAAACTGAACAGATCCATAACAAAAGAAGAGATTGAAGAGTGAATTAAAAAAACTCCCAAAAACAATGACAAAAAGATCCCTGGCCTGGATGCTTCACTGGAGAATTCTACCAAACTATCTGAGAAGAGCTCACACCAAATATTACTCAAACTATTTCAAAGCATAGAAAAGGAAGGAATGCTTCCGAATTCATTCTATAAAGCCAGCATAACCCTGATAACAAAGCCAGGCAAAGACACCACAAAAAAAGAAAATTACAGACCAAAATTCATCATGAATATAGACATAAAATTTTTCAACAGAATTCTATCAAATAAAATTCAACATCATATCAAAAATACAATACATTATGACCAAGTGGGATTCATACTAGGTATGCAGGGATGGTTCAACGTTAGAAAATCAATCAACGTAATCCACCACATAAAGAAAACAAAAGAGAAGAATCACATGATCATCTCAATCAACACAGAAAAGGCATTTGCTAAAGTCCAACACTAATTTCTGATTAAAAACTCTCGGCAAAATAGGAATAGAAGGGAAATTTCTGAACATAATAAAGGGCATTTATATGAAATGGGACAGGGAAAGGGAACCAAATAAGGATGAGAAAGGGAACCAGATAAGGATGTCCTTTATCACCACTTTTATTAAACACTGTAATGGAAATTCTAGCTAGAGCAATAAGGCAAGAGAAAGAAATAAAGGGCCTACAAATTGTTAAAGAAGAAGGAAAACTATCCCTATTCACAGATAATATGATCCTATACACAGAAAATTCTAACGATTCTACAAGAAAGCTACTGAAACTAATAGAAGAATTCAGCAAAGTATCAGGATACAAGATCAACATATGAAAATCAGTTGGATTCCTTTACACTAACAAAGAGAACTTCAAAAACGAAATCAGCAAAACAATACCATTTACAACAGCCCCTAAAAGATAAAATACTTAGGAATAAATCTCACCAGGGATGTAAAAAACCTATACAGAGAAAACTAGGACAAGAAACCAAGAGATTTACATAAATGGAAAAACATACCATGCTCATGGACAGGAATACTTAACATTGTGAAAATGTCAATACTATCCAAAGTGATCTATAGATATAATGTAATCCCCATCCAAATTCCAACAGCATTGTTTAACAAGATGGAAAAGCTAATCACCAACTTTATATGGAAAGAAAGAGGCCCTGGATAAGTAAAGCTTTATTGAAGAAGAACAACCGAGTACGAGGCCTCACACTATCTGATCTCAGAATATGCTATACAGCCATGGTAGTCAAAACAGCTTGGTAAAATGGTGACACATAGACCACTGGAACAGAATTGAGAACCCAGACATAAATCCAACCACCTATGGACAGCTGATCTTCAATAAAGGGCCAAAGATCATTAAATGAGGAAGAGACACTCTCTTTAACAAATGGTTATAGCAAAATTGGATGTCTCTCCGTAGAAAAAAGAAACAGGACCCATATCTCATATCATACACAAAAACTAACTCAAAATGGATCAAAGACCTAACTATAAAACCTAAAACTATAAAGATCATAGAAGAAAAAATTGGGACAACACTAGGGGCCCTAATATATGGCATAATGGAGAAACAGCAGAAGATGAACTAGATAAATGAGACCTCCTAAAAATTAAACACTTAGGCTAATCAAAAGACTTCTCCAAAAGAGTAAATAGAGAATGTACAGACAGGGAAAAAATTTTTGGCTTCAACATATCTGACAAGGGTCTAATCTCTAAAATTTATAGAACACTTCAACACTTCAACAACAAAAAGACAAACAGTCCAATTAAAAAATTGGCAAAGGACATGAACAGACACTTCATCAAAGAAAACATTCAGGCGGCTAATAAACACATGAAGACGTGCTCGTGATCATTAGTGATTAGAGAGATAAAAATCAAAACTACAATGAGACAGTATCTCACCCCAACAATAATAGCACTAATTAGAAAAGAAAACACACACACACAGAAAATAACAAATGTTTGCCAGGGTGGTAGGACTGAAGCTCTTATATGCTGCTGGGTAATGTAAAATGGTACAACCACTATGAAAAATGGTATGGTGCTTAAAAAGCTAGAAATAGAAATGCCATATGATCCAGCAATCCCACTTCTAGGTATATACCCTAAAGAAATAGGAGCCATGACATGAGTAGACATATGCACACCCACGTTCACTGCATTATTCACAATAGCAAAAAGATGGAAATAACCTAAGTGCCCATCAACAGAAAAATATTTAAACAAACTGTGGTACACACTCACAGTGGAATACTATGCAACAATAAAGAATAATGACAAATCTGTGAAACATCTCACAACATGGGTGAATTTGGAGGACATTATGCTGAGTGAAATAAGTCAATCACAAAGCGACAAATGTTGTACAAGACCACTATTATAAGAAAAAAAGAAAAGGTTTACACACAGAAAAAAAAAACCGTCAGTGGTTACCAGGGATGGAAAGCGGAGGGGAGGAAAATTACTAGCTAGACAGAAGACACGTGTTAATATTGGTGAAGGGAAAAGCAATACACAATATGGAGGAAATCGGCACAACATGACCAAGGAAAAGGAAGATGCTGATAGGAACACAAGAATAAAGGGCAACTACGGAGACCTGGTGGTGCCGTGGTTAAGCGCTTGGCTGCTAACTAAAAGGCCAGCAGTTCAAATCCACCAGCCACTCCCTGGAAACCCTATGGGACAGTTCTACTCTGTCGTACAGGGTTGCTATGAGTCGGAATCAACTGCACAGAAATGGGTTTGATTTTTTTGTACGGTAATTACTATAACATAGACAATCCTGCAACAATAGTATTAACAAACAATAATTTACTAATTGGATAGATAGGTAGATAGGTATATTAAAGAGGTGTGGGAGGGTGTAAGGGAGCACATCCACCTGCATATATAGGTCTGGTTGTCGATATTTCTACATACATAATTGTACGTGCTACATGTATATTAATATAAACAATAGAGCACACAAGGGGCACAGTCATGGAAACTTCTTAGACATAACCAAACATCTTGTGGGATGAAGTTCCTAGGCTCAAAGGTAAAGGACCATAGACTCAGGGGATATCTATGTCAACTGGCACAACATAGTTCATAAAGACAATGTTCTGCATCCTACTTTGGTGAGTAGTGTCTGAGGTCTTAAAAACTTGCAGGTGGCCATCTAAGATAAAACAATTGGTCTCTTCCTGTCCAGAGCAAAGAAGAGTGAGGAAAATTAAAGACTCAAGGGAGCAATCAGTCCAAAGGGCTAACAGACCACATGAACCACAGCCTACAGGACTCCGAGACAAGAAACTAGATGGTGCCTGGCTACCACTACCAATTGCTGTAACTGGGATCACAACAGACGGTCCTGAATAGCGTGAAAGAAAAATGTAGAACAAAAAGTCAAATTCACAAAGACCAGACTTACTGGTCTGATGGAGACTGGAGGAACCCCCAACACTATGGTCCTAAGACACTGTTATGACCTGGAACTGAAGCCATTCCTGGAGATTACCTTTCAGCCAAACAATAGACAGGCCCATAAAGTAAACAATAAAACCCGAGAGGAACGTGTTCCTTAGATCAATCAGTTATACAAGATCAAAAAGACAACACCTGTCCAAAAGCAAAGATGAGAAGGCAGGAAGCCGTAGTAACTCCAGATGAAAGGAAACAGGGAACCCAGAGTAGAACTAGGGAGAATGCTGATATATTCTGGGGAATACAAGCAATGCCATCAAACATATTATGTACAAACTATTGAATGGGAAACTAATTTGCTCTGTAAACGTTTACCTAAAGCACAGTGAAAACTTAAAAAAAAAAACTAACTCAAAATACTAAAGACTTCCCACAGAATAATTTTCTTAACAATCAATGGGGCGGCATCCATTGAAGAAATGTTTCTCCACAGTTCATTCAGAAAACAAAACTTTTTATCTATTTCATCTTAATTTACTTATGGGGAATTTCAGACAAAAGTAATAATAAAATATCATATTAAATCTTAATCTTTAAACTGTAATCTACTCAAAATAAACTGTTATATAAAGAGTAGAGTTATGTAACTTCAAGAAAAGATATGCAAACATTTCAAATTAATAAAAAGTATAGTAAACTCTCTTGTCTGATTAAAATAAATTCATCTTCAAAATAACCTAAAAATGATGTCACTGAGTTTAAAATTAATTATTTTGTTCATTCCAAATGTACAAGAATAATTCAGATCAAGTCAAAATATTCTTTAATCAAAAAGTTGCAAGGAGGTGGGGCCAAGATGGCGGAGCACTCAGATGCTACCGGTTGTCTCTCTTACAACAAAGACCCAAAGAAACAAGTGAGTCGATTATATATGACAATCTAGGAGCCCTGAACATCAAAGGAGAAGTTGAGGAATCAGACTGAGTGGCAGGGAAGGGAGAGACAGTTCAGAAGCAGCAAGGAGTTGCCAGACTTGACCCGGGGAGAGCCTGAGCCCTTCAGGCCTGATCAACTTGTGGTTCGCGGTGAGGCAAGCAAGCAGCAGCGCTCGGAAGGCGTTTTCCACATCGGGAGAGACCGAGCAGCAGAGAGCTACTCAGCCATCCAGCACCAGTGAGAAGCAGCCCTCGATCAGGGAGAGATAAACACTTGCATCTGGCCTACCGCACAGATCAAAACCACCCCCCTTAGGTAAAAACCTCTCTCCCTTTTACCTCCCCACTCCCTGCTCTGCACTGGGTCCAGGACTGGCTTCAGCGATTGCCGAGTCCCCTGGGCCAGAAGTAGCACCCATCACACACCCTGAGAAATTCTCCTGGCCTTGGAGAGTGAACCAAATAACAAATGGGAAAAAATAATCTGCCAGCTCCCCTAAACCAGGAATTCAGGGTAGGCACAGCTCCTTGCCTACACACAAGCATACAGGATCCATGGACTGTGAGTGCCTTTCCACCTGCATAGACTTGTGTGAGTCCATTTTAACAGTGTAGGCCCTCATTATTGCAGTATAACAGTGTATATACCTAAAGTCTAACTTCAACTGTTTCAGCTGTGAAGTGACAGGTTCATGACATTTGACACTGCTCTGCCCATTAAGCAGGGTCTTCATCTACTTACATCATGGGCCTGAGGACTGGTGGCTCCACCCATGCCAACTAGCCACCTGTGACAGGGGCCCAAGAATAAGTGGTGCCCCCCAGTCCTTACAAGCAACAGTACTGGTTGCTCATAGTCTAGCTGCAAAACCCACCCATCTAAGCACTCTAGGGAACAGGGACGTGCTTTCCTCCTGGACACTTGGGGGTGGCTGTCAGCCCCCTGCCTTGCTCAGTCTGTGTCATTCTGCTGCAGCCAGATGCCTGTGCCTACGCCAATCACCCATGCCTGTCTAGAACTGTAGGTGAGAGTCTGCACCATACACATGGTGGCTGAATACCTGGACACCAGAGCTGAATCTATACAGGAGGAGTGGGTGGACTCCTGGGCTCACATACTTACTGGCAGCTCTGGCCACCTGGTGGCAGGACATTGGAGCTTCAGGGGCATTGGTGACTGGGCTGGCTCATATGAGCAGCCTATTTGGGCATATTAAAACAAAACAAAACAACAGGCTAGGACACAGTAAGCAAACTTAAAATAAATAAATATAATAACTTATTGATGGCTTGGAGACAACAGTCAATATCTAATCACATAAAGAGGCAGACCATGATGGCTTCAGCAAGCTCCCAGCATAAAGAATCTAGAAATGTTCTGAAGGAAGAAAATTTCTTGGAATTACCAGAGGCAGAATACAAAAGATTAATATACAGAACTCTTCAGGACAACAGGAAGGAAATTAAGGACAATGCAGAACACGCAATAGAGGAAACTAAAATGATTAGAGAAAAGTATGCTGACAAATTTAACAGGATTCAAGAATCAACGGAGAGATAGCAATCAGAAATCCATAAGATTACTAACAAAATTTCAGAAGTAGACAACTCAATAGAAAGGCATAGGAGCAGAATTGAGGCAATGGATGTCAGAATTAGTGAGACTGAAGATAAAGCCCTTGATACCGACTTATTAGAGGAAACATCAGATAAAAGGATTTAAAAAAAATGAAGAAACCCTAAGAATTATGTGGGATTCTATCAAAAGGAATAACCTATGAGTGATTGGAGTATCAGAAAAGACGGGGATAACAGAAAATACAGAGAGAACTGTTGAAGATTTGTTTGCAGAAAACTTCCTTGATATCGTGAAAGATGAGACGATACCTATCCAAGAAGCTCATCAAACTTCACATAGGGTAGATCCAAAAAGAAAGTCACCAAGACATATTATAATCAAACTTACCAAACCAAAGATAGAGAATTTTAAGAGAAGCTAGGGAGAAACGAAAAGTAATCTACAAAGGAGAGCCAATAAAATAAGCTTGGACTACTCAGCAGAAACCATGTAGGCAAGAAGGCAATGGAATGACATATATAAAGCCTTGAAGGAAAAAAATAGCAAGGCAAGAATTACATATCCAGCTAAACTCCCTCTCAAATATGATGGTGAAATTAGGGCATTTCCAGATAAACAGAAGTTTAGGGAATTTGCAAAAACCAAAACAAAATTACAAGACATACTAAAGGGAGTCCCCCAGTTAGAAGATCAATAACCTCAGGTAACAACCCAAGACTAGAACACAGGACAGAGCAACGAGATATCAACCCAGATAGGGAAGTCACAAAAATAAATCAAAGCTAAAACACTGAAAACAGGGAAACAGATGTCAATATGAAAAGCACGACAACATTAAAACAAAAAAGAGGGACTAAAATTGTAGACACAGACTTTTCATATGGAGAGGAAGTCAAGGCAATACAAAGAAATGAGACTGGTATAAACTTAGAAAAAAAGGGGTAAATATTAAGGTAACCACGAAGGAAACTAACAATCTTACAAGTCAAAATAAAAAACAAGAAAAATATAATGACTCAGCAAATACAAAATCAACAACAATGAAAAAGATGAAAAGAAAATACATAAATAAAAACGACCCAGCACACAAAATTAAGTGGAACAAAGAAACTGTGAATAACATACAAAAAAAGACATCAAAATGACAGCACTAAACTCATACCTATCAATAATTATGCTGAATGTAAATGGACTAAATGAACCAATAAAGAGACAGAGAGCGGCAGATTGGATAAAAAAACACAAACTGTCTATATGCTGCCTACAAGAGACACACATTAGACTTAAAGACACACACTAAAATTCAAAGGATGGAAAACATATATCAAGCAAACAGCACTCAAAAAATAGCAGGAGTGGCAATATTAATCTCTGACAAAATAGACAAAATAGTAAAATCCACCACAAAGGATAAGGAAGGACACTATATAATGATTAAAGTGTCAACACACCAGGAGGACATCACTATAATAAATATTTACGCACCCAACAACAGGGCTCCAAAATACATAAAACAAACTCTAACAGCATTGAAAAGAGAGATAGACAGCTCCACAATGGTAGTGGGAGACTTTCAGTGAAGGGCAGAACATCCAGAAAGAAGCTCCAAAGACACGGAAGTTCTAAATGCTACAATCAACCAACTTGATCTCATAGACATATACCAAACACTCCACCCCACAGTAGCCAAGTATACTTTCTTTTCCAATGCACATGGAACATTCTCCAGAAGAGACCACATATTAGGCCATTAAAACAAGCCTTAACAGAATCCAAAGCATCAAAATATTACAAACCATCTTTTCCGACCATAAAGCCATAAAAGTAGAAATTGATAACAGAAAAAGCAAGGAAAAAAAATCAAACCCATGGAAACTCAACAACACCTTGCTCAAAAACTACTGGGTTATAGAAGAAATTAAGGATGGAATAAAGAAATTCATAGAATTAAACAAGAACGAAAACACATCCTACCAGAACCTGTGGAACACAGCAAAAGCAGTGCTCAGAGGTCACTTTATAGCAATAAATGCACTCATCCAAAAAGAAGAAAAGGTCATAATCAAAACATTAACCTTACAACTGAAACAAGTAGAAAGACAGCAGCAAAAGAAGCACTCGGGTGCCAGAAGAAAGGAAATAATAAGAATTAGAGCAGAATTAAATGAAATAGAGAACAGAAAAATAATTGAACGAGTTAAGAAGACCAAAAGCTGGTTCTTTGAAAAGATCAACAAAATTGATAAACCATTGGCCAAACCGACAAAAGAAAAACAGGAGAGGAAGGAAATAACTCAAATAAGAAATGAGATGGGTGATATCACAAAAGATCCAACTGAAATTAAAAGAATCATAACAGAAAACTATGAAAAATTGTACTCTAACAAATTTGAAAACCTAGAGGAAATGGATAAATTTCAAGCAACTCACTACCTACCTAAACTAATACAAACAGAGGTAGAACAACTAAATAAACCCATAAGAAAAGAAGAGATTGAAAAGGTAATTAAAAAACTCCCAACAAAAAAAAGCCCTGGCCCACACGGCTTCATTGGAGAATTCTACCAAACTTTCAGAGAAGAGTTAACACCACTACTACTAAAGGTATTTCAGGGCATAGAAAAGGATACAATACTCCCAGACTCATTCTATGTAGCCAGCATAACCCTGATACCAAAACCAGGTAAAGACACTACAAGAAAAGAAAACTACAGACCAATATCCCTCATGAACATTGACACAAAAATCCTCAACAAAATTCTAGCCAATAGAATTCAGTAACATATCAAAAAAATAATTCACCATGATCAAGTGGATTTATACCAGGTATGTAGGGATGGTTCAACATTAGAAATACAATCAATGTAATCCATCACATTAATAAAACAAAACACAAGAACCACATGATCTTAT
>NW_004444174.1:2582665-2595831 GCF_000243295.1 Trichechus manatus latirostris
CAACAAAATAGGAATAGAAGGGAAATTCCTCAACATAATTAAGGGTATTTATACAAAGCCAACAGCCAACATCATCCCAAATGGAGAGAATTTGAAAGCATTCCCCTTGAGAACGGGAACCAGACAGGGATGCCCTTCATCACCACTCTTAGTCAACACCGTGCTGGAGGTCCTAGCCAGAGCACTTAGGTTAGAAGAAGAAATAAAGGGCATCCGAATAGGTAGGGAAGAAGTCAAAGTATCTCTATTTGCAGATGATATGATCGTATACACAGAAAACCCCAAAGAATCCACAAGAAAACTCCTGGAACTAATAGAAGATTTCAGCAAAGTATCAGAATACCAGATAAACATAAAAATCAGTTGGATTCCTTTATACCAACAAAGAGAACTTTGAAGAGGAAATCACCAAATCAATACCATTTACAATAGCCCCCAAGAAGATAAAATACTTAGAAATAAATCTAACCAGAGACATAAAAGATGTATACAGAGAAAACTACGAGATACTACTGTAAGAAACTGAAAGAGACCTGCATAAGTGGAAAAACATACCTTGTTCATGGATAGGAAGACTCAACATTGTTAAAATGTCAATTCTGTCCAAAGCGATCTACAGATTCAATGCAATCCTGATCCAAATGCCGATGGCATTTTTTAATGAGATGGAGAAACAAATCACCAAAGGGAAGGGAAGGAAAGGGAAGAGGCACCGGATAAGTAAAGCATTACTGAAGAAAAAGAACAAAGTGGGAGGCCTCACAATACCTGATTTTAGAAACTATTATACCGCCACAGTAGTCAAAACAGCCTGATACTGGTACAACAACAGATACATAGACCAGCGGAACAGAATTGAGAATCCAGACAGAAATTCATCCGACCTATGAGCAGCTGATATTTGACAAAGGCCCAAAGTGCATTAATTGGGGACAAGACAGTCCCTTTAACAAAGGGTGCTGGCATAACTGGATATCCAGCCGTAAAACAACTGAAACAAGACCCATACCTCCCACCATGCACAAAAACTAACTCAAAATGGATCAAAGACCTAAATATAAAATCGAAAACGATAAAGATCATGGAAGAAAAAATAGGGACAATGCTAGGAGCCCTAATACATGGCATAAACACAATACGAACTATAAGTAACAACGCACAAGCACCAGAAGAGAGACTAGATAACTGGGAACTCCTAAAAATCAAACACTTACGCTCATCAAAAGACTTCACTTAAAAGACAACATATGGACTGGGAAAAAATTTTTGGCTACGACAAATCCAATCAGTGTCTAATCTCTAAAATCTACAAGATACTGCAAAACCCCCACAACAAAAAGACAAATAACCAAATTAAAAAATGGGCAAAGGATATAAACAGGCACTTTACCAAAGAAGACATTCAGGCGGCTAACAGATACGTGAAGAAATGCTCATGATCATTAGCCATTAGAGAAATGCACATCAAAACTACAATGAGATACCATCTCACCTCAACAAGGCTAGCATTAATCCAAAAAACACAAAGTAATAAATGTTGGAGAGGTTGTGAAGAGACTGGAATACTAACACACTGTTGGTGGGAATGTAAAATGGTACAACCCCTTTGGAAATCGATTTGGTGCTTCCTTAAAAAGCTTGAAATAGAAGTACCATATGATACAGCAATCCTGCTTCTTGGAATATATTGTAGAGAAATAAGAACCATCACACAAATAGATACAGGCACACCCATGTACACTGTAGCACTGTTCACGATAGCAAAAAGATGGAAACAACCTAGGTACTCATCAATAGATAAATGGATAAACAAATTATGGCATATTCACACAATGGAATACTATGCAACAATAAAGTACAACAATGAAGCCCTGAAACATCTTACAACCTGGAGAAATCTGGAAGGTATTATGCTGAGTGAATTTAGTCAGTCACAACAGGACAAATATTGTATAAGACCACTATTATAAGAACTCAAGAAAAGGTTTAAACACAGAAGAAAACATTCTTTGATGGTTATGAGGATGGGGAGGGAGGGTGAGGGTTATTCACTAACTAGATAGTAGACAAGAATTATCTTAGGTGAAAGGAAGGACAGCACATACTACAGGGGAAGTCAACACAACTGGACTAAACCAAAGCTAAGAAGTTTCCTGAATACAATCAAACACTTCAAGGGACAGAGTATCAGGGGCAGGGGTCTGGGGACCATGCTTTCAGGGGACATCTATGCCAATTGGCAAAGTTTATTAAGAAAATCTTCTGCATCCTACTTTGGTGAGTGGCATCTGGGGTCTTAAAAGCTAGCAAATGGCCATCTAAGATGCATCAATTGGTCCCAACCACCTGGAGTAAAGAAGAATGAAGAACACCAAAGACACAAGGAAAGTATTAGCCCAAGAGACAGAAACGGCCACATAAACCAGAGACTTCATCAGCCTGACACCAGAAGAACTGTATGGTGCCTGGCTACCACCAATGCACGCCCTGACAGGGAAAACAACAGAGTCCCTGATGGAGGAGGAGAAAGGTGGGGTGCAGAAATCAAATGCTAGTAAAAAGACCAGACTTAATGGTCTGACTGAGACTGGAGTAAGCCCAGACAGCACGGCCCCTGGATGTCAGCCCAGAACTAAAACAATTCCTGAGGTCAACTCTTCAGACAAAGATTGGACTGGACTGTGGGACATAAAATGATACTCGTGAAGAATGTGCTTCTTAGCTCAAGTTGATACATGAAACTAAATCGGCAGCTTCTGTCCGGAGGTGAGATAAGAAGGCAGAGAGGGTTAGGAGCTGGTTAAACGGACATGGGAAATCAGGGATGGAAAGTAGGAGTGTGCTGTCACAGTATAGCGAGAGCAACTAGGGTCACATAACAATGTAAGTAAAAATTTTTGAATGAGAAACTAACTTGAAATGTAAACTTTCACTTAAACTACAATAATAAACAAAAACAAAAAACAAATAAACAATAATACATGTAGTTCAACCATATATACGAGACTAAATGGGCACACCAGCCCAGGGGCAAGGATGAGAAGGCAGGAGATGACAGGAAAGCCAGAAGAATGGAAATGGGGAACCCAAGGTCAAGAAGAGGATAGAGCTGACACATCGTGAGGTTGGCAACTAATGTCAGAAAACAATATGTGTATTATAATGAGAAACTAATTTGCTCTGTAAACCTTCACCTAAAGCACAACAAAAAAATAAATAAACAAAAAGTTGGTAGCAAAATAAAATCAATTATAGAAAATAAATAAATCCATTGCCATTGAGTTGATTCCAATTCATGGCAACCCTATAGGACAGAGCAGAACTGTCCCATAGGGTTTCCAAGGAGCAGCTGGTAGATTTGAACTGTCAGCTTTTTGATTAGCAGCCAAATACTTAACCACTGCATCACCAGGACCCTGGAAATATAAACAGTATTCTTTGAATTATGACAAAATTTTCATGCAAGTATGTATTCTAATATAATAGTTTATATTGTATATACAATAGTTTATATTTCTTTGCTTCATTGGGCTACAATATAACCTGCACCTTAATATATAAGGAGTCTCAGAGCCTCTATTTTGAATTATATTTTTAATTTAAAATTCAGTATTTTTTCCTAATCAAAAAACTGCTTTTATCTATCACAGTGGAAAGCTGATATTCCCAAATGTACTAAGAGGAATCTCTTTCCATAACCACAGAATGCAAAATGTTTAAATACTAAAGACGATAATAAAATATGCTATAAACTTTATAACTTACAATTTATAAAATTAAAGTTTAAACTATGTCTTTTATTTTTTAGTATATCTCTTCTCTAAAACCAGTGATATTTTACAGTATATTTCTATTCTACAATTACAGAAAGGAAAACATTCAGTATAACTGATTTCAAATGAATTGTCTTAAAGAGACTGAGGCATTATCATTCTCATTTACTTAAGTGCAAAGAAAATCTAATAAAATGTGCATTAATGTTTTCTAATAAAAAAATGTACTTAGAGCTAATCTTACATATTAACTACTGTAATGACTATAGCTTAGGAAGAAACTAAACTTGAAACTAGGAATGTAAAATACTGTGGTATTGCTTCCAATTTTATTTCACCTCCTTAAGAAATATTATAGTATGAAATAGTAACCTAACTTATAAACACACATCTATCTTTGTGCTCCTTCACAAGACTTCCTAGCATCAATATATCACTGAAAGTCAAAATCTATGCTTTTCACTTAGCTTAACCAGAATCTCTGTAAACAGCTCCTGAAGATGAAAAACAGACTCCAACTGGTCTTCAGAAAATCTACTTTCTCATGTCTACTCTTCTCACACTCAATAAATACAGTGTTTTCATTGTACCCAACAGACAGCAAAGAAGTCTTTTACCTTTTTTGCTCTGTACTACACAGAAATACCTCAGGTACATCAATTAATATTATGATAGTTTTCACATAAATCTTGCAGAAACCCTACCCCAGGAAATCCACTAGCTACAAAAAATCCCATACAGCAGTGCTGGCAATGAAGATTAAATGAATGAGAGTCCAAGCATTTCTTCTTACAAACAGCCCTTTTCTGTCTTTTTTTTTTTTTAAAGCTTGCTTTAGCGTGTGCCAATATAGTAACATATAGTATCAATGTACTAACCTTCATTCCAACAACAACAAAATTATTTCTGTATGTATTTTAAACTAAAATTTTAAAATAAAAAAAATTTGATGCATAGTAGTAGAATTTCCATATGGGAGATGGCATGGGTGGTCCCCAGGCAGGCAGCACAGTCATATAGACAAAGAACTTATTAAAGAATACTATACATTATATTTTCCAAAGTATGTCTTGAAATGTTTGTAAAACAATAGCTTGCTTTGAGAAAACAACTACATTTTTCCCATCTCTAAAAAAGAAGAAGAAAAAAGAGATAAGGGTTACTGCTTAGATTCAAATATTCATGAAGAGAACAAAGACGGACATGAAAATACCTACAATCTATACTTTTAATGTAAATGGAGATAAAGAAATTACAAACTGATTTTTTTTTTAATCTAAGTGGCATAATAAGTATCCAGGAACAACATAATCCAGCCTGAATCCACACTTGTGCAAGAGAAAATCCTACAAGAACTGCTGGATAATTAGGAAGTAGAGGTGCCCCAGCAGTGGCAGAATCCAGGTATTGTCAACAAGGCTTCCCCCAGAAAGAGAGAGCACCATCCTAAGTAGGATGACAGGGCTGAAATCAAATATATAATTAAACTAATAAATGCAAATAGCCTATGTAAAAGAAAAACATTTAAAGTGGATTAAATCTACCTGTATGAAAGTATACAGCTAAAACAAAGTGATTCAGAAAGGTTGAAATTACAAAAAAGAAAAAAAAGGTGGCCGGGTAGGCAAATACGAACAAAAAGTCACCATATCAGACAAGGTAGAATTTCATTTCAAAAGCATTAAAGAGATAAAGAAGGGAACTTGTAATTTTCAAGGTTTAAATTCTCAATAAGGATATAACAGGTAAGAATAATTATGAAACAAATAGCGTGGAAGAAATATCATAAAGCAGAAACCAAAGGATATACAAAAAGAAATAGACTGATTAATAACAAATTAATGAGACAAATTTAAAATAGCTCACCTCCCTCAGTCCAAGGTAGATCAAGCGGACATAGAACACCATAAACAAATAATCACAAAAGTAAATCTTACAGATTAAAAATAAACTCCATATCCCAATAACAATTACCATCTTTTTAAGTGCACATGAAACATTCATGAATATGGACCACATATTAGACCAGAAAGAAATTTCAATAAGTTAAAAAAAGCAGAAAGGGCACAACAGTCATTCTCTGAACATAATGCAATAAAATTAGAAAGAATAACAACAAAAATGGCCATGCATATGAAAATTATGAATACATTTCCATATACTTTTATATAAATGACCTCACATAGCATTAAATTTCTATGGATATAAAATTATTATTATATAATCTGTATATATATTATGGTACATTATTAAATATATAAATATATCTAGTTACAAAATCTTAGATAAAAGACAAAAGACAACTTAAAATTGCAGAATTGATGAAAACACCTAAATATCGGAAGTTATGGACTAAATAGAGCAGGAAAATTTATATAATTACATAATTTTGTCAGCAAAAGTGAAAAAGAATAAAAATAATTGAATTAAACATTTAACTCAAAAATAGAGAAAGAACAACACAATAAACAGAAGAAAAGCAGGAGAAACTGGCACTATCATTTATCAGTGGTGAGAGTACAAAATGGTACAACCCATATTAAAGGGATTCTGGCACTATCTTCCTAAATGAACAGTGCACTTACCCTTTGCCTCAGCAGTACAAATCACAGGAATCTGACCTAAAGATGGCACAAGTGGTTTGCTAACCTAAAGGTTGCTGGTTTTAACCCACTCAACAGCTCCTCAGAAGAAAGGCCTGATGAATTGTTTCCATAAAGATTACAGCCAAGAAAACCCTGTGGAGTATTTCTACTCTGTAACACATTGCCATAAGTTGGGGCCTGACTCAAAGGCAGCTAACAATACAACCTAAAGATATGTCTGCTCAAGTATGAAACTGCATAGATGCCTCGTTATTCATTGGCAATATAGAAAGACCTGAAAAAAATTAATGCCCACCAACAGGGGACCAGTGAAATTAAACCTGGTCCATCCACACAACAGAATGATATGCAGTCATAACACAGAATAAAGAGCTCTATGAACTCCATTATATGTTAAGTTGAAAACAAAAAGAAGCAATACAGAGAACAGTACTTAAAATAAGCCACATTTTAAAAAAGAAAGGGATAGTATACATACATATATTCAATTGTGTGTGCATATTAAGCACACACAAGAGAATATATGTACACACAAGAGAATATATGTACATATACATATATTAAACAAAGCAGGAAGCATCAAAAGAAGATGGAAGCAATACACAGTCACTGTACCAAAATGAACTGGTCAACATTCAACCATTTCAGGAGGTAGCATATGATTAAGAACTGATGGTACTGAAGGAAGAGGTCCAAGCTGCACTTAAGGCACTGACGAAAAACAAGGCTCCAGGAATTGACAGAATACCAATTGAGATGTTTCAACAAGTGGATGCAGCACTTGAAGTGCTCACTTGTCTATGCCAAGAAATTTGGAAGACAGCTACCTGGCCAACTGACTGGAAGAGATCCACATTTGTACCTATCCCAAAGAAAGGTGATACAAAAGAATGCAGAAATTATCTAACAGTATCACTAATATCACACACAAGTAAAATTTTGCTGAAGATCATTCAAAAGTGATTTCAGCAATACCTTGACAGGGACCTGCCAGAAATTCAAGCCAGATTTAGAAGAGGACATGGAACAAGGGATATCATTGCTTATGTCAGATGGATCATGGCTGAAAGCAAAGATGTCTACCTGTGTTTTATTGACTCTGCAAAGGCAATCGACTATGTAGATCATAACAAATTATGGATAACATTGTGAAGAATGGGAATTCCAGAACACTTAATTGTGCTCATGAGGAACCTAAACTTATACCAAGAGGCAGTTGTTTGAACAGAACAAGGGGATAATGTGTGGTTTAAAGTCAAGAAAGGTGTCCATCAGGGTTGTAGCTTTTCACCATACTTACTCAACCTGTATGTTAAGCAAATAATTCGAGAAGCTGGACGATAGGAAGAAGAACAGGGCACCAGGATTGGATGAAGACTCATTAACAACCTGTGATATACAGATAACACAACCTTGCTTGCTCCAAGTGAAGAGGACTTGAAGCACTTACTGATGAAGATCAAAAACCACAGCCTTCAGTATGGATTACAACTCAACATAAAGGAAACAAAAATCCTCACAATTGGCCCAATAAGCAACATTATGATAAATGGAGAAAAGCTTGAAAATTATCAAGGATTTCATTTTACTTGGATCCACAATCAACACCCATGGAAGCAGCAGTCAAGAAAACAAAAGACAAATTGCATTGGGCAAATCTGCTGCAAAAGACCTCTAATTTAAAGTGTTAAAAAGCAAAGATGTCACCTTGAAGACTAAGGTGTGCCTGCCCAAAGCCATGGTATTTTCAATCGCCTCATATGCATGTGAAAGCTGGACAATGGATAAGGAAGACCAAAGAAGAGTTGATGCCTTTGAATTATGGCGTTGGCAAAGAATATTGAACATACCACGGACTGCCAAAAGAACAAACAAGTCTGTCTTGGAAGAAGTACAGACAGAATGCTCCTTAGAAACAGAATGGCAAGACTTTGTCTCATATATTTTGTATGTTATCAGGTGGGACCAATCCCTGGAGAAGGACATCATGTTTGGTAAAATAGAAAACCAAACAAAAACATCAAACCCATTGCCATTGAGTCGATTCCGACTCATAGCGATGCTATAGGACAGAGTAGAACTGCCCCATAGGGTTTCCAAGGAGCGGCTGGTGTATTTGAACTGCTGACCTTTTGGTTAACTACTTCATCACCAAGGCTCCAACCCACTGCCGTGGAGTCGATTCTGACTCATGGTACCCCGTAGGGTTTCCAAAGAGCAGCTGGTGGATTTGAACTGCCGACCTTTTGGTTGGCAGCCGAGCTCTTAATCGCGACACCTCAGGGTTCCAGCTTGTTAAAAGTAGAAGGTCAGCAAAAAAGAGAAAGACCCTCAACAAGACAGACTGGCACAGTGGCTGCAACAATGGGCTCAAGCATAACAGTAATTGTGAGGATGGCACAGGACCGGACAGTATTTCATTTTGTTGTACATAACGTAGCTGTGAGTCGGAACCAACTCGATCGCACCTAACAATACCACCACCAATATGTATACATACACATACTAACATATATAGGTAATATATATATTGCATATGTATTTATTACTATATACATGCTATATATACATGTATTATATAAATATAGCCATGTATGAACTTAGTTGGTAGAAAAGGATAAAAAGGACAGGAATGGAAGCACAATCTATTTGATAGGCCCTTTTATATATAGTTTTGACTTTGGAATCATACTATTTTATATCAAAAATAAAATTAAATCAATTAGGAAAAATGAACTAATTATATATCAAATCCATAACATAATCACAAAAATAGCGTAATTATTTCAAGTTATTTTAGAACATACTACTTTCATCACGTTCCTTAGTGGGACATAGTGTAAGGACAAAAGAAATAAAAAGAAATCTTAAAATTCATTTAGTAGCTTTATTGTTAGTTGTAATATTGGTATTGTTGTTTTTGACACCACAAGGAAACAAATAGACAAATCCAGAATGTGGGAAATTCTGGAGACTTTAACCAATGTTCCATAACAAATCAGTGGTAGCAAAATGTACTGGGAGAACTGCCATATTAAAAGAGATTTCAAAACCCTAAAAACTAAATGTGATGTGAGGTCATTGACTGTGTTATGATTCAAACAAACCCAGGTAATTTTGTAAAAATTAGGAAAATTTGATCATAATTCATCAGTTAGTACAAGGAATTATTATTATTATTATTTTAGATGTGACAATTGTTATGGCTAAGAAAGAACTATCTTATTTAAAAAAAAAATGTTTCCTGAGGTTTGGGATTTGCTTTATAAAAGAAGAAATAAAATCAATTAACAAACAAAGCATAGATGAAGCAAATGTTGAATATAAGTGATAATTATATGGAGTCTCCAGATATCATTTTACTTTTGTAAATGTTTGAAAATTTCCACAATAAAAAAATAAGATTAAAAATATATATAAACAAATAAAGAACTAACATCAAGGAGGCCTAAATAGAGCCAGGCCCCAGCAGAGAAAGGAGGCTCACTTCTAATCCCCCATTTACTCCCATCCCCACTCTTTGATATTTCAGTCCAGATCAGATTTCCCGATTATAGGGCTAAAGTAGTGGGAAGAACTGTACCTTTTGGGGGTTAAAAATTTAAGTTATATATATATCTCCAAGTATAGACATATATCATGATTGGTAAGGTAGAGGGTCAGTGAAAAAGAGGAAGACCCTCGAGGAGATGGATCGACACAGTGACTGCAACAATGGGCTCAAACATAACAGCAATTGTGAGGATGGTGCAGGACCAGGCAGTGTGTCGTTCTGTTGTACACAGGATTGCTATGAGTCGGAACTGACTTGATGGCACCTAACAATGACGATGATACCTGAGTAAAGTTTTTATCAAGTTTCTTACTTTTTGGCAACTCTTGATTACTCATTTAACTATTTTTAAACCCCTACCAATGCTATGAAGCCCTGGTGACACAGTAGTTACGAGCTCGGCTGCTAACCAAAAACTCGGCAGTTTAAATCCACCAGCTGCTCCATGGAAATCCTATGGGGCAGTTCTAGCTGTCCTATAGGGTCACTATGAGTCAGAATCAACTCAATGGCATCAAGTGTTTTTTTTGGACCAGTGCTATGCAAGGCCTTTAAGGATTTCACATAAAATTAAGTGATAAAAAATTAACTGAGTATTTTAAGCCAGGTAGTGAATGATATAGGGGTCCCTGGGTGGCACAATTGGTTAACATGCTTGGCTACTAACTGTAAAGGTTGGTAGTTTGAATCCACCCAGAGGTACCTCAGAAGAAAGTCCTGGTGATCTACTTCCAAAAAGTCACAGCCACTGAAAACCCTCTGGAGCACAGTTCTATTCTGAAACACTTAGGGTCACCATGAATTGAAATAAACTTGATGGTAACAGGTTTGGATTTGGTTTCAGTGAATAATATAATGAGATTTTTATTTTGGAATTATCACACTAGGAACAGTACAGAAGTAAGCTGAAGTCGTATTTCAGTGGGTAGAAGAGGGAAGTTGGGTGATAAAAGGTGAGAACAAGAACAGAACACTCTTTCACAAATTTGACAGTAAAGGTTAGGAGCAATGAGGCAATGGCTAAAAGTGAATGTGAGACAAAAGGAAAGAATTTTTTTTCTCCCCCTTTTAATGGAGAAATTTGATAGGAACTAGGGTGTAGTAATAAAGAAGTATTTGACATAAGACAGGTGATAAACAATGGAGAAAGGTCCCAGAGGTGACTGAAAGGTGTATTTACAGAAAATAGAAGGACTGGCCTTAAACAAGAAAAGATTTTCATTGATGAATTATACAAGATTATAAGATATGATGATGGCCGTAGATATAGATATATTGTGTGCCATCAAGTCAATTCTGCTTCATAGCAATCCTATAGGACAGAGTAAAACTGTCCCATAGGGCTTCCTAGGCTGTAATCTTTATGAGAGCTGATCGCCATGTCTTTTTTCCTGTGGAGTGGCTGGTGGGTTCAACCACCAACATTCTGGTTAGCAGCTGAACACTTAACCATTGTGCCACCAGGTCTCCTTTAGATATAGATATGCATATATAGGAGGGACTGAGAAGTTCAAGGAGACGCAGCTTGAAGAATTCTTTTTCTTTTCTGTGGCTTTTAGCAACCTTATCTGAAGAAAGAAAGGCTAGTACACGTGATGTAAGTAGCCAAGGAGAATAGTGATGAAAGGATTTGCCAGAGAACAATTATTGCCAGAGAACTATTGCTAAGAATGTGGAAAACAGAGGTGGAGCTAGGGTCCATAAAAATGTGATGTTATGAAACAGGGGTGTTATTTCCCCCAGTAGAGCTCAAATGATTACTGGGTATAAAAGGAACAAGGAGGTAAATATATTAAGGAAGAGGGGCTGCTACCAGCTACCCATTTGCTCAGTGGTGGGAACATATTCCTTTTATATACATTAAATTAATTTTATTTTCCTAATAAATCTGAGTAAAAGATTAAATAATCATGGCATGAATAAAACATGCAAAATAGTTACAATGGTCTATTCTTAAAAAGAAGTAAATGAAACAAAACATAATCATGAGAAATTATGCTTAATATTTAAATTACATTGTTCTTACCAATTCGAGTGATTTTATTATGCGAAAGTTCAAGATTCTGAATATTAGTGCAACCATCCAAACCATGCAAAGAATTAAGTTGATTTTTATTAAGAAGAAGAATGCAAAGATTTTCCAAATTTTCACAGTTGATAGTCTCAATATGGTTTTCCTAAAAAAAAGGACAACTGTAATTACTTTTATTTCATTTATGACTTATTAATGAAACTTTTAAAGCTTGCAAAAAGAGCAAGAATGATACGTGGTCTCCTCATGAATATCTAAATATCTACTGTCTAAGGTAACTATACGACTGTTATACTATCTGATGAAAATATTAAGTAATAAATAATTAACTGATTTTAATTTATTAATATTCTTTTAAAATGGAGATAATACAATAAATAATCTTGTTTGTCTAACAACCTAAATGAACAAAGTGAATATTTTGCCATAGTTATCACAAAACTTATTTTTAAGATGTCAAATATTGAAAAAGTTCAAGCTCCCTGATTTACCAACCCCAGTCCATTTTGCCCCTAAAGACTCAAAATCATGAATTGGGTGTATATCTCATGCAAAGATTTACATTTTAACTACACACACAACTCTACAATACATAATATTGGCCTCAGGATAAAGATCACATCAAGGATGCTTAGCAAGTTCCTGTGTAAGACTTCAGAAAAATAAATATGTCTCTAAAATATTAAGGGTATGTTCCATAGCACTCCTCTAGAAAGAGGCTTGTCTCAAAAAGATTTCTAAGCATAGCCCTTGTCTAGTGGAATAAGCTAGTAAGAAGCATAAGAAACCCACAAAGTTTTAAAATACATCATTTTGATGGAAGAAGTGTCAGTTTGAACTAAAATGAGGAGAGATAGTTAAAAACGAAAAGATGCCACTAGGTCCCAAACTTCTATGGGAAAGAAACAGGCTGAGAAAAATTCTCAGCCTTAAAATGGGATATTTCTTTTTTTTATTGTTGTAATTAAATGAAGTTTACATTTCCAGTTAGTCTCCCATACAATTTTTTTTTTTTTTACACACATTGTTATGAAACCCAACCGCTCACCCCATTCTGCGACAGCACACTCCTCCCCTCTGCCCCTGATTCCCCATGAACATTCAACCAGCTCCTGACTCTCTCTGCTTTCCCATCTCACCTCTGGACAGAAGCTGCCCCTTTGGTCTCTTGTATCTACTTGACTAAGAGGCACATTCTTCAC
>NW_004444174.1:2596514-2597664 GCF_000243295.1 Trichechus manatus latirostris
CACCCTCCCTCCCCAGCCCCGTAACCATCAAAGAATGTTTTCTTCTGTGTTTAAACCTTTTCTTGAGTTCTTATACTAGTGGTCTTATACAGTATTTGTCCTTCTGTGACTGACTAAATTGACTCAGCATAATAAGTTCCAGCTTCCACCATGTTATACGATGTTTCACAGCTTCATCATTGTTCTTTATCATTGTATAATATTCCATTGTGTGGCTATACCATAGTTTGTTTATCTATTCGTCCATTGATGGGCACCTAGGTTGCTTCCATCTTTTTGCTACTGTGAACAGTGCTTCAATGAACTTGGGTATGTGTATATCTATTCGTGTGACGGCTCTTGTTTCTCTAGGATATATTCCAAGGAGTGGGATAGCCGGATTGTATGGTACTTCTATTTCTAGCTTTTTAAGGAAGCGCCAAATCGATTTCCAAAGTGGTTGTATCATTTTACATTCCCACCAACACTGTATAAGTGTTCCAGTCTCTCCACAACCTCTCCAGCATTTGTTATTTTGTGTTTTTTGGATTAATGCTAGCCTTGTTCCGGTGAGATGATATCTCATTGTAGTTTTGATCTGCAATTCTCTAATGGCTAATGATTGTGAGCATTTCTTCATGTGTCTGCTGGCCGCCTGAATATCTTTGGTAAAGTGACTGTTCATATCCTTTGTCCATTTTTTAATTGGGTTATTTGTCTTTCTGTTGTAGAAGTTTTGCAGTATCTTGTAGATTTTAGAGATTAAACGCTGATCGGATTTGTCATAGTCAAAATTTTTTCCCCAGTCTGTAGATTGTCTTTTGACTCGTGTAGTGAAGTCTTTTAATGAGTGTAAGTGTTTGATTTTTAGGAGCTCCCATTTATCTAGTCTCCCTTCTGTTGCTTGTGCATTGTTTCTTACGGTTCATATTGAGTTCATGCAATGTATTAGGGCTCCTAGCGTTGCCCCTATTTTTTTTCTTCCATGATCTTTATCGTTTTCAATTTTATATTTAAGTCTTTGATCCATTTTGAGTTAGTTTTTGTACATGGTGTGAGATATGGGTCTTGTTTCAGCTTTTTGCATATAGATATCCAATTATGCCAGCACCATTTGTTAAAGAGACTGTCTTTTCCCCAATTAATGGACTTTGGGCCTTTGTCAAATATT
>NW_004444174.1:2597935-2648141 GCF_000243295.1 Trichechus manatus latirostris
CTATTTAGTATTTCCCCCCCGACCCCTCCCATCCCTGGTAACCAACAAAGATTTGGATCATGCTTTTTTATCCAATCTGCCACTCTCCGTCTCTTTATTGGTGCATTAAGTCCGTTTACATTCAGCGTAATTATTAATAGGTATGAGTTTAGTGCCGTCATCCTGATATCTCTTTTTGTGTGTTGATCACAGTTTCTTTGTCCTCCTCAATTTTCTGTGCTGAGTCATTTTTCTTTAGGTATTTTTTTTTTTTTCATCTTTTTCTTTGTTGTAGATTTTGTGTTTGCTGGGTCTTTATGTTTTTCTACTTTTTTATTTTGATTTGTAGGATTCCTTTGTGGTTACCTTAATATTTACCCCTATTTTTCTACGTTTATACCAGTCTTTTTTTACCTTATATTGCCTTAACTTCCCCTCCATATGAAAAATCAATGTCTCCATTTTTTAAATCCCTCTTTTTTGTTTTAATGTTGTCCTTTTTCACATATTGATATCTGTTTCCCTATTTTCAATGTTTTAGCTTTTATGTATTTTCAATATCCATATCTGAGTCAATATCTGGTTGCTCTGTCCTGTGTTCTAGTCTTGCGTTGTTATCTGGTGTAATTGATTATCTAACCGTAGGACTCTCAAAATGGGATATTTCTTATGGAAAGAGACGTATGCCTGGAAGGTGGCGTCAAAAGGCCAGTGGTCAGAAACAAGAGTCAGACAGAATCATTCCCGTGGAGTAAAACTGAGTCCTTATCAAGGAATCTGCAACAGGAGCTCAGCTACGAACCAAGGACTGTCATGACCTTCCTGTTTTTTTCCGTTTTGAACGAAAATGACTATGGCTGTTAACTGAGCCCTGCCTCACCATTGTTTGTGGGTATATGTGTGTGGTTGGGGCATGGAGATATCTTTTCAATGTAGTTGACAGATCTCTGAGTTGACAAGAGCTGCACCTAAGCAGATGCACCTAAGGAACTGCACTTGAACCTGATTTAATGAGAAGATCCTGTGCTTGAAGCCTGAGCCTGATGTCTTAGTAGATGAGACTTTGGGGGTCTTTAGAACATGAGCGTATGTTGCATGTGGGAAGAATGTGATCATTAGAATGAAGATGTTAGATCTGGGTACTGTTACTTTGGTAAAACCATTGCTGTTGGGTCATTTCCTACTCAGGACAACCCTATGTGTTTCCAGGTAGAACTGCATTCCATAGGGTTTTCAATAGCTCTGATCTTTTGGAAGTAGATCATGGGGACTTTCTTGTGAGGTGTCTCTGAATAGCCCCCGATAAACCCTGCATCCCAATATTCATACAACCACACATTCCCCTGCCATGCTAACTCTGGGCTTGGCAAACAGAACATTAGCTAGCATGATGCAAGCAGATGCTTGATAAGTACTTGTATACTGGAGCTTGTATTTTTGGAATCCTCACTCTTGGGATTGGGACCCTAAAGATAGAGCCAGAGAGCTAGGGAGGGAGAAGTGAAGGAAGGAGAAGAGAGAGAGAGATATTGATTGATTCCAACCTCCTTGCCATTCCTGCCAAGGCTGCAGACATATAAATGAAGTTATCTTGGAAATTTCAGACCCAGCTGCCATCTGACTGCAATTACATGAGATCTACATGAGATCCAGTCACTACAATGTGAAGAAGAAGAAATTCCCAGCCAAGCCTGGCTTCAATTCATGGCCCACAGAACCAGAAGCAAATAAGACGGTTGTTCTTTTGAGTTACTGTAATGGGGTTGTTTGTTATGCAGCAAAAAGTTACAAAAATAATAACCATCTTATCTGCAAATAGAGATATGTAATTTCCAGTTCATACCATCTAATTATCTTCCCTCTCTGGTTCTCACAAATTTAGGCCTTTGATGTTTTCAGACTCTCTAAGTTTTGGGTTATTTTAGTAAATATTTCTCTAAAACTGTCATTTCTGAAATATAAGCCTCAAGCCATTTATATTTTATTAAAAGATAAATAATGAATAGAAGGCATACCTGTACATCAATGTACTTCAGGTTTTTGCAGTTACCCAGGCTTTGCAAAGAAGTTAATCCACAGCGTTGAAGAGACAGAAACTGAAGATTTGTACACTCTGCCAGTGTAGAGAGACTACAACCTGGCAAATCTTGAAAAGTAACTGTTGTAACCTAGACAAATTCAAGAGAATTGGAATGCACAACATTATTTCACAATACTGAATATAACCTATATTAGCCTTGCAAAATTGTTTTAAAAAATTCATTTAAGAAAAATTATACTATACGTTAAAATCCACATTTATTAACAACTTAATTTCAGTTAAGCTATCTGGACCCTTTTGTTTCTCACATAGAAAGGCAAAATAATATAATTACCGATGACCAACTCAAATTCAAAACTAAAATGCACAGAAGCAATAATATAGTCATTTATTAGCTCACTCCCTAATTTTTCATCAAATTCACTTTCCTTATTTATCATGCCTTTGGCACATAAACTACGCTTATCTTTGAAATTATGCTACATAAATGTTTATGATCTGTGTTTGACAGTTTGCTAGGGATCCCTGAATAGTCCTAGAAGCCACAACAGGTCAGAGGATAGATTTTGAGTTCAACCTATCATGCTTCAACTAGAATAGCTCAGCTATATTAAAAAAGAAAATGAGAAAAAGAAAGTTTGCTTGAGAAGAGATATTATAGAAACTATAATAAATAGAACTATGTAAAAATAAACATGGATGTACAATTTTGCAAGTGCAATCTACCCACTTCTCATTTATTAGCATGTTTAGGTTCCAAAGACCAGGTCATTATACAAAATTTAGTGTTATACAAAAACGGACAATGACTACATCATTACATAACTGCCAAATTATTTCATAACTGCCAAATTGCATCATTACATAACTGCCAAATCACTGAGAATCACTGCCCAGTCAAGGTGACACATAAACTTTACCCTCACAGCCAGCATTACTCTTGCCTCACAACCTGGTATTTGTTACTGCCAGACGTATGTCATTAATGTGCAAAACAGTTGGATAGTAGATTTTTCACTGTTGTCATAAATGTGTCCTTTTGGGATAAACGAGATAGCCCAGTAAGTGAGGAGTAGGTGTATAAACAACAGTCTATCACAAGTCTTATGTATTACAAAGGCATGCATCATGATTTACTAGTGAATAATCTGATTTTACCCAGAGCATACAGAATTTGTGGCATAGAAAACTACCAATAGTATTTCTTCCTGTATTTTTCAAGCTATATATATATATATATATATAGCTAAGTAGCCAAGCATTGTGCCACCAGAGCTCCATGAATATATGCTGGAGCCCTGGTGGCATAGTGGTTAAGAATTCAGCTGCTAACCAAAAGGTCAGCAGTTTAAATCCACCAGCTGCTCCTTGGAAACCCTATGGGGCAGTTCTACTCCGTGATATAGGGTTACTGTGAATCAGAATCGACTAGATGGCAACGGGTTTTTTGTTATATATGTGTGTGTATATATATATAAAACTAGACCATGTCCTTCACAGGTATTATTTTAAAATTAACAATCCTACAACGTAGGTATTGCTCTTCTCAGTTTATGTATGACAAAACTGTGGCTCAGAAAGGTCAGTCACCCTTTTGTAAAGGTGACACAGCTAGTAAATGGCAGAAATAAAATTAGAATCTTCCACGTTTAGGCTTACAGGGCCCTTGAACACAGGCTTCGAGATAATATAAGAAGATAAATCAAAGCTATTTATAGAGAAAATGTCCAGAATAATTTCGATTGGGAAGATCTTTTAAATGAATTCTTTCTCAAATGGGGTTAGCAACTTAATTAAGAGGCAGAATTACTGGATATAAATATGCCTTCTATTAAGAACTGATAAATTACATTTTAGGGAATCAATTGCAACTAAATACGAAAACATTATTTAAAAATAAGAAATACCTGCTGTAATGTATTCCAAGGGCCACACTGAAGAATTTCTAGTGTATTCAAAGGGGGTAAGGTATTGGCTGGACATTTCACAGATCTTTTTCTTTTAACAACGTTCTTTTGTTGATGTTTCTTGAAAATTTCAAACCAGGGTTTAAATGATTTTATCCAAGCTAGCCTCTTTTCTTCAATAGAAGACAGAAGGGTCGGCTCTGGTATAGAGCAGGTCACGCTACCTTCAAGTTCAGATCTATTCTCATGGCAATCTTCTGGAATTTCTTTAATCTCAGATTTAACAGAGTTTGTTTCTTTAGAAACCAAGGAGCTTTTTGCATTACAGCCACTTGAGTTTTCACAAAGAGCTTTTCTGTCTAAAATATAATGGTGCTTGTTTATTGTGCTTTCTATATTAATTATGGTGTCACTGGTGTTAAAAATCACAATGTCACTATTCAAAGCATTGCCTTTTGAATTCTCCTCAATTTTATTAGATTTTAAATTGATTTCTTCCTCTTGTAGTACTACACCTTTTCCTACATTTTCAGAATTTTCTAATTCTAGTAGTAGTAGTTTTTGTTCCATTGAAATCATTGAAATATTACTCTCTTCATGTAATGTTCCATTCTGTTCTGGTATCTTTTCTTCTTCTACTTCTTTTACCTTTTTCTGTTGGTTATCTTTGATTATTTTCTGTGCTTCATTGTTTTTGGCCTCATTAATGTCTTGATTATTTTCTAGTATTATTATTTGTGTTTCTTGTTCCACGTTCTCATCTATGGCATGTTTCAGTTTTCCCTCTTTTTGTATTTGAGATTTTAATTCTTGTAGCTTAAACTGTTCTTTCACATTTTCTTTTAGATCTGAGCTTTCCAATTCAAGTTGTTTGTCTATATTTTCATATTTTCTTTTTAGATTGATCAATTTTTCTGAATATTGTTGTTTTGTTAGATTTTCATTTTTTTCTTCCTCTTTTAATTCTACCAAAATTGGTTGGTTTGATATATACTCTTTTAATTGTTCTTGTACTGGTTCTTTCAATACCAGCTGTCTACCTACACTTTCCCTCGTATTTGATTTCTCATCTATTACTAGCCAGAGGGGAATATCTTCCTGATTCTTTGATTTCTCATCCACTAGCTTTTTGGCTATATCATTCTTATTCTTTGATGCATCTTCAATAGTTAAATGTTCAGTGTTATGTTCTCCCTTCTTTAATGTCTCACTTGTTAGCTGTTTGCTTGCATCTTCTCTGCTTCTTACTTTTTCTCTTTCTAGTCTCAGAATGTTCTTTTTTTCTTCATATTCTTTCTGACTCTTTTTAAGTTCCTCTTGCTTTTGCATTTTTTTCTCTTCTTCTATCCTTTGTTCCTCTTCTAGCCTTATTCGTTTTTCTTCTTCCCTCTGTCGGATTTTTGCTTCCTTTTCCTTCCACTCTTGTTCTTTCTTTTTCTTATTTTCTACCAATTCTTTTATGATTGGGTTATATTTTTGGTAAGATACAAATGCTTTATAATTAGCTTGGATTTTTTTGGCTGCATTATGCTGCAGTTTTAACAAACGCATTTTTTCTTTCTCCTGTATGTCTTTAAATCTTGTTCTTTCCTGTTCCATTTGTAAATGCAAGTTTTTAATAAACTCCTAAAATAAAGTAATGTAAGTAATAATAAGCATACAATTAAATATGCAATGCTATTACAGTATTATCTAAAATAGCAATTGAAAATACCAAAACTAAATTCTCATAATGAAGTTACAATAAAATTCACTTTGAATAACTGAAATCATTTAATTTTAATAGTATCAATTTTTGAAATATTTAGGAGATTGGCTTAATAGTTGAGCTAATACTCCAATATAGCAATAAAGATTATATATATGTACATATATGTGTAAGATATAGATTGAGAAATTCCTTAAAAATAGCATATAAAATCTGAATGACATAGAAAGCAGGCAAGGGAAACCATTGGCCAGAATTCACATAGGAGAAAATGACTTCAAACCTTTCTGAGATGTGAGTTCTTAACAAAGCAGACTCCCAGAGCTGGCACCGGGACTGCAGAAGCAGGGAATTATTTTGTGATAGGATGATACAAATAAGGCCAGGGAGTCCACACATACAAACAGTATGCAGAACCAGACTAGCTATACTTCTTACCCTTCCTCAATTATCAAAGTCAGGATCCATAAGCATATACTATATTACCGAATTAGATAACTTGGAGTTAGGTGAGAAAATATCATTATTACTAAAGTTCTAAAACAAAAGTAAACAGACCAACAAAATTCAGCAAATATTTGAGGCATTGTGGAAGATTTTATATACTTTATTCTTGCAACACTTAAAATAATTTCAAATAAAAACTGTGAATAAAAGCAAAAAATAAATATATCACCAGAATCATCTTAAATTCAAAGGAGTTATTTAACACAGTCCATTAATTGTCATCAAGAAATGAAGTATCCTTTCATAACAATATTCAACCATAATGAAACGTTCAAAAGTATCTTTCTTCAACCCTTAAAAAGAAATTTTAGAATTACAATTTTATAAGAACATGTTCACTCACTGGGCCAGTTTATTTTCATTTACAGGATATTATACTTCAAAGAAAGTTTCTGACTATTAGTAAGCTTTTAAAGCTTTGCTAATTAAATCCCATATCTGCTAATTAGATTAAAATTCCCATTTCAAGGATAGTAATTTATTTGAAATGAAAAATGATTATTGCACTGATTAAAAAGAACAGAACAAATAGGTACCTCGTGCTGTTTAAATTTCTCCTCCCACATTTTTTCTTCTTTCTGTAGTTCATCATTCATCTTGTCTTGCTCTTGCTAAACAAGTGATGATATTTAAATGTTATTATATTCAAATATAAAAGAATATTAAGTTCATGATATATGATTCTTGCAACATATATTTGTAAAAAAATGTTTAAAGATGACAATCTACCCAGGGATTCTTAGTTATTAGTACTGGGACAACAACTTTAATCTCAACCTAAAGTGTGATATATAATAACTAGGGTTCCTACTGTGAGCACATAAAAATATTGTTTGGAATCTGGAAAAACTGTTTTATTTATATGAATACATTTACATAATAAAATGCATTGGCTAAAAATAGTGTTGGGTACTGCAAAAGTTTCAAATAGTAATGTTTATAAAATCGGTTTTGCCTACATGTTGTTTTCTTTACACATCCTTCTATTTAACTGGCATGATAAACCAGTTGAGTGGATAATGGTTTCCTTTCAATAACTGTTAGCATCTCTATTAAGGCTCTTCAGAATAAACAGATTTGCAAAATACAGTCCCTTTCTCCCAAAATTTTAAATTTAATATGGGAACTCTATTATAAGTTCACAAATTACTCCAAATTTTACAGAGTAAGTTTACTACAATAAAAGAGCTATAAAGGATCACAGTGAGAACAGGTGTTACAATTAGAGGATCATAAAAGGTTTCGTGTCAAAGATTATACGTGAAATAACTAGGATTTCAAGAGGTGAAGAAGACATTTTGGCATTTACTAAAAGTTTTTGAACTAGTAAAATTATTAGAGCTCTGTTTTCAGAAAAATCATAGTTTTAGGCTGGATAGAAATAGGGAGAGAGCCACTGACTGGGATCATAACAGTGGTTCTGTACAGAGCTGGAGAAACATGTAGAACAAAATTCTAACTCACAAAAAAAGACCAGATTCACTGACCTGACAGAGACGGGAGAAACCCCAAGAGTATGGCCCCCTGACACCCTTTTAGCTCAGTAATGAAGTCACTTCTGAGGTTCACCATTCAGCCAAAGATTAGACAGCCCCACGAAACAAAACAAGACTAATGGGGCACACAAGCCTGGGACAAAGACTAGAAGGCAGAAGGGGACAGGAAAGCTGGTGATAGGGAACCCAAGGTTGAGAAGGGACAGTGTTGTCATGTCGTGGGGATTGTTAACCATTGTCATAAAACAATATGTGTGCTGCTTAATGAGAAACTCTTTGTTCTGTAAACCTTCATCTAAAGTACAATAAAAATAAAATTTAATTAAAAAAAAAGAAATAGGGAAAGAGACAGAAAAGAGACCAGGGAGGAAATATTGGAGATGTTCATGTGAGAATAAATGAGGACCTTCCATAGAGTGGCAGCAGTGAGAATAGCTGCAAAGACAACATAAATGTGAAATTGCCACAAACTGCCAGTTGACAGTATACAAAGGAAGTGGGAAAAACTCTTTGGACATTATGAACTGTGGGACCTTTTGATGGGATTTAAGCTAAGAAAAAACATTTTTATAAATATCACTCTGACAGCACTATAGTGGATGAGTTTGAGGAATATAAGACCAAAGACAGAGAGATTAATTACAGTATAGTAAATACTCCATGCTAGAGAATAGAAGATTCTGAACTAACGAGTAGCAGTAGATAGATGGATAAGAAGATGGATAATATAGGTATTACAGAGGAGAGGGTAATAAGAGAGAGGGAAGAGTAAAAAATGACCCTCAATTTTTCTGGCTTGGTCAACTGATCAAAATAAAAAATACCAGAGGAGGAGCCCACTTCAGAAAGAAAGACATGCATTCAGTTTTGGGCACATTAAGTTCTGAGTGTAATGTATCGGTAGTAGAGCTACGTATTCCACTTTATTTTAAGTTATAAATTAAGGTTTGATTCTGATCAGCCATGGCTATGGCTGAGATTATACAGAGAGAAAGGCTATGGAATAAGAAAAGAAAGGGACAAAGGATGGAATCCTAGGTAGTAACACATTTAATGACAGAGAAAGAAAAGGAAGCTGTTATAGGTTTAATTGTGTCCTCCAAAAACATATGTTGAAGGTCTAACCTCTAGTACCGGTGAATGTGACCTTATTTAGAAATAGGATCTTTACAGATGCAATTAGTTAACATGAAGTCATACTAGAGTAGGGCTGGCTCTAATCCAATACGACTGATGTCCTTACAAAAAGAGGAGAGGAGATATAGAGACAGAGACATACACAGGGCAGAATGTGACAACAAAGGCAGCGATAGGAGTGATGCATCTGTAAGTGAAGGAGTGCCAAGGACTGCCAGCTGTCACCAGAAACTTGGAGAGCAGCATGGAACAGACTGACCCTCAGAGCTCTCAGAAGGAATAAACACTGACAATATTCTGAATTCAGAGTTCTAGCCTCTAGAACTGTGAGACAATGAATTTCTGTTGTTTTAGCCACCTAGTTGTGGAACTTTGCTATGGCAACCCTAGGAAACTAATACAGAAGCTTAAAATGGATATCAAGGAGGAGTTGCCAATCATTTAAGAAGATAGTCAAGATAATGTGATCCCTCGAAGGTCAAGAGAAAGGGGGAAATGGTCAATACTTAAGTTGTCACTGGCATAAAATACTGCAAAAGCCAAAACAGTAACTGAGAAAGAACCTAAAAGTATGATAAATGTTATGAACTGAATTGTGTCCCCAAAAAATATGCACTGTAAATCCTAACCCCTATGCATGTGGATGTAATCCCACTGAGAATAGGGTTTTCTTTTTATGTTAATGAGGCCATAAATGTGCAGGGTGTGTTTTAAACCAATCACTTTTGAGATATAAAATGAGCAGATCAGGTACAGAAGCAAGTAAGTAGGAATGGGGGAAAGAAAGATGCCACCTGGAGATCTCCAAGAACACTAGAAGAGTTGAGACAAGGATTTTCCCATAGAGTGGACAGAGAAAGCCTTTCCCTAGAGCTGGTGCCCTGAATTAGGATTTCTACCCTCCTAAACTGTGAGAAAATAAATTTCTGTTCATTAAAGCCACCCACTTGTGGTATTTCTGTTACAGCAGCACTAAGAAACTAAGACAGTAAATTGAGAAGTCATTTTTGTCAACAGCAGTTTCATTCAGTGAGGTGGTGGTGGTAGAATAGGTTTAGGATTGAATGGGAGATAAAGAAATGCATATAGCACAAATAACTACCTTTCACGAAGCTCTACTATGATAAGCAGATCTAAAGAGCAACTAAATGAGACATAGGAACACGGGTAGTCTTACAGTTTTTATGTTGCTTTGTTTTTAGTATGGGAGAAAACTGACCATGCTTATAAACAATAATAAAGGAGAAAACAGGAGCATTTCAATATATATGGAAATAGAGATAAATTGAAAGAGGTTAGATTATAAAGCAGAGGAAAAGAAGCTAACCTTTGGAAAAAAGAAGAATCTCTCTTACTGAGATGGAGGAAAGGCAAAAGAGGATGAGTGCAGATGTTCACACTAAATAGATACAGGATTAGAGAGAAGAGGAAGTCGGTATTAATGCAAAAAATGTCATGTGATCATTTGCTAAGAAAAGAGGAGGCAAGAGTTGGGTAGAGCATTGAAGGAGAGAGATTTCCAATAGCTGTTTGGGAAAATAGCAGAGGACGCCAATAAAGCGCACAGAAAAGAACTACTGAAAGGAACTAGATTATGCATTTCAGAATCCATCACTATAAAATTATGAAAAGTCCCACTAGAAAACTTTTAAGCCCAAGTCCATAATAAAGCATACACGTAGGAATTCATTAAACCTATGAACATCAGATACGTTTTCTGATAAATTACATAATTATATACATAATTTTCTGATATTTAAAAAAAAAAAAACAAGTTACAATTCTTTGAGGATGGGGCCCATGTGTTAGATTTCATTTGTATTACCATAGCACATGGCAGAGAGCCTTGCACTTGAGGTAGTCAGTAAAACTTGGTTAAAAAAATAGAAAGGGGGTGCTCGCTTCAGCAGCACATATACTAAAACTGGAATGACACAGAGAAGATTAGCATGCCCCTGTGCAAGGATGACACACAAATTTGTGAAGCGTTCTTCCACATTTTTATTCACTAACTAGACAGTAGACAAGAATCATCTTAGGTGAAGGGAAGGACAACACACAATACAGGGAAGTCAGCACAACTAGACCAAAGCAAAAGCTAAGAAGTTTGCTGAACATAACCAAACACTTTGAGAGAGAGAGTAGCTGGGGCTGGGGCCTGAGGACCATAGTTTCAGGGGACATCTAGGTCAATTGGCATAAAGAAGTTTATTAAGAAAATGTTCTGCATCCCGTTAGGTGTGTGATGTCTAGGGTCTTAAAATCTTGTGAGCGGCCATCTAAGATGTATCAATTGGTCCTAATCCACTTGGGGCAAAGGAGAATGAAGAACACCGAAGACACAAGGGAAATATTAGCCCAAGACACTAAAGGTCCACATAAACCAGGCTCCATCAGCCTGAGACCAGAACTAGATGCTGCCTGCCTACCACCAATGGCCACCCTGACAAGGAACACAGCAGACAGTCCCAGAGAGAGTGGGACAAAAGCGTGGAGCAGAACTCAAATCTACGTAAAAAAGACCAGACTTAACGGTCTGACAGAGACCGAAGGAACCCCCGGAATTATGGCCCCCAGACGCTCTGTTAACCCAGAACCAAAATCATTCCCAAAGCCCACTCTTCAGACAAAGATTAGACTGGACCATAAAACATAAATACTCGTGAAGAGTATGCTTCTTAGATCAATCAGAAATGGGTGGCTCCCATCCGGAAGCAGGATGAGGAGGCAGGAAGGGACAGGAACTGGTTGAATGGACATAAGAAACCCCAGGTGGAAAGGAAGAGTGTGCTGTCACATTGTAAGGATTGCAACTAATGTCACATAACAATATGTGTATAAATTTTTGTATGAGAAATTAACTTGAGCTGTAAGCTCTCAGCTAAAATACAATTAAAAAATAAAAAATAAATAAATAAATAAAAAGGGCAATTTTTCTGAATGAAATAAAAAAACAGGTGTTTTCTAAATCTGAAAATACTACTAACGCTCAATAGCAATGATGCGTTTCAGTACAAACCAGTAAACACTACTGAAACAACCTACATTGTACCCAATCCTATTCTGGAATTTTAAAAAAGCTTCTGACGTCTGGAAATGACCACATTAATCTGATCTGTGGGAAGGAAAATATAACTTCAGGAAAGTTAAAGATTCCCAGTTCTCTATACAGAAAAATGCATAGCTAAACTGGTTCTATGATGATATAATTGTTTTTAATCTGTTTATATTCTATATAATCAGGGAAATGCAATGTACTCAACATGAAGAGTTAGAATAGCCTCAGCCGCCCAAATGACCACATGCTAATGTTTTCAATTTGTAACACTCAAAACTAGCAAGTTCTGGGTGATACATAAAACAACTTTAGTATTGTAAGACAGATAAGGCAGTCCTGCCTGCTCTCCAGACTTTCTAAGGATGCTGATAACCCACAAGGAGGATCCTAAAATCCACCAATTACTCAGTATGCCACTACTCTGACCTAACTATGTGGACCTCCTGGGAAAAACAAAAATAAAAATAACACAAAACATCTTCACACCAAAAAGCTTACAGTCCAAGGAATTAGTTCAATTATGGGAGCAGGGCATGGACTGTCACCTAAATGGATGACCCCCTTCAACACCATGTGTTTTATATACTGTGCTGTATGTCAGGCCATATAGCAAGGACACTGGATGGTCAAAACAATTCTGTTGCCTTTCCCTATGATTTGTTGTTGTGCTGTTGGGTGCTGTTGAGTCCATTCTGACTCATAGCGAGCCTATATGACAGAGTAGAGCTGCCCCATAGGGTTTCCTAGGCTATAATCTTTAGGGGAGCAGATCGCCAGGCCTTTTCTCCCATGGAGCCACTGGTGGGTTGGAACCACCAACCTTTCAATTAACAGCCTGGCACTTAACCATTGCACCACTAGGGTCCCTTCTCTATGAACAGAAAAGCATAAAAACAATAATTTATGCTGTAAATATCAGATTTTTCAGGATGATCCTTGAAACTTTATAGACACTAGGGGATCCCTAGATCCAAAGCAGTATCTGAAATTCTAATGAATTTCAATGAAAACTTATGAAGGAATCAATATTAAATACTATTAACCCACAATCACTTCCTTCAATATAAGTCCATATCAAGAGTAATTAAAAGTCATATAAGCTCAATCCACATCACAATCTAAAACATCAACACTTTTCAAAGGTAGCTACTGATTCAAAGAATTTATGAAAAACAAAAACTAAAATAACAACAAAAAAAACTTACCTTCTGAATATTCTCTAATTTCTTCTTTTCAACTTCAAATTGTTTCAACCAGCAATGTCTTTTTTCTTCTTCTTCTTGAAATTGCTTTTCTTCTCTATCCTTCTGAGCTATAAGAGTTTTTCTCTCTTGATCTTCTAGTTCTTTCTGTTTGTCTTGCCAAGCCTCAAAAGACTGCCTACATCTTTCTTCCACTTCACAGTATCCAAAATTGATATCAGTATCATCTGCATTCATGAGAGAAATACTATTCTCAAGATCAACTCTATCAAAACTGATGCAATTTAAAGTACAAAAATAATTTCAAAATAAAGAAATAATGACAACATATTCCAAAGTAAAAGTAATAATATACAAAAAGAAAATACAGAAAGGAGTATACAGGGAAGTTTCATTTCAGTCAGAGTACACAGAAGTTCAATTTCAGTCAATAAGGAAGTCACATAAAATAGCTTTAAAATATTTCAGAAGCAATTAATATAAAAATACATATGTGTGTATGTGTAGTTAAGGAATACTTAACAAATTCCAAGCACAGTGTATCTACTTACAGTCAGCTATATTGTTGTGTGCTGTTGGGTCAATTCCAACTCACAGTGACCCTATAGGACAGAATAGAACTGCCCCACAGGGTTTCATAGGCTGAGATCTTTACGGAAACAGATTGCCATATATTTCTCCCACAGAACGGCTGGTAGGTTTGAACCACTGACCTTTTGGTTAGCAGCTGAGTACTAAACTACTGTACCACCAAGACTCCTTGCAATTAGATACATACACAGGAAATTTTTAAAATAAGTATCAACCAAGTTAATTTATGAGGCATAAAGAAAAGTATAAAAACATAATTAAATAAGCATAACAAAGACATGATCATTTTCAAAACCTTGTAACTGTATTTTTCTAAATGTCAGGGGGAAAAAAACTAACTTCGTATTCAGATAAAACTAAGCCAAAACCAAACGCTTTGCCCTCAAATCAATTCCAAATCATGGCAACCCCATGTGTCACAGAGTAGAACTATTCCATAGGGTCTTCTTGCCTGTAATCTGTACAGAAATAGATCACCAGGCCTTTCTTCCACAGTGCCTCCGGGTGGGTTAGAACTACCAACCTTTAGGTCAGTAGATGAGCACAAGCTGTTTGCACCACCCAGGGACCTTTGTTTTAAGGTAACTATGGTTAGTCACATAAAAATTATCAAAAATATCATTAAGCAGTACACCTACCTGGGAAAACATGCTCATCCATAGGCAAATCACGAGGGTCAGGCTCTGGAGCAGAATCATGACTGGCACAATGAGTTTTACTTCTCAGAAATTCTTCCTTTTCTATTTCAGATAATATCTAAGAAATTAAAAGAATATCAATGATTAACGAAACCAAAAGAGAAAGTAAAGCTATTATTTTAATAATATAATTAAATATTTATACCCCTATACCTGCAATTGTATTTACTCCAAATCACTCTCAAACACAAATCTCTCTCAAATACACATTGATAACTACTTTCTTTATGGTGAACAGAAATGTTTTTCCCAAGCACGCACACTGTATTTTACCCCCCTTACGTTTTTCAGAACCCGAATTCATTTCTAATATTAATCCACAATATTTGGTTAAACTGCTTGACAATCGTTCCAAAATATTTCTACTAATGTGTTGTTTTCCTCCTACTATATTTCTGTCCTTCTTAGCTGTAGTAATAGTTTATGTATACAGATTGTCAATACTTGCAATATGTTAAAAGAGAACTATTCTCTACTTTAACCTCAACTATGCGTGCCATGATTTTGATCAATACTTCTCCGTAATTAGATTTCCACCATACTCTAGTTGGAAAGATACAGAATATCTATGCAATACAGCATCAGTACAATAATTCAAAATTAATATTTCAAATTTGAGTATTACCAAAAAAATAAGTAACAGACATATAAATAGTTTTTTCATTATGTTAAATGTCTTATGGAGCATAGAGTTTGAGTAAAATGAGAGAGTGTGGGATTACAAGGAATGCAAAAAGCTGAACCTGCAGAAGAGAATTTCTCTTAAATATATTTATGAAGGTTTTAACCTAGAAAAATACTGGGCTCTCCTTTACTCTTACTTTTTAAGGATCTTTTTTTCTTTTATCTGTTTTTTAAAACTAACATAACATGTTCTACATTTTAAGTTTCTGCTGAAACAGAGTACATTCCCAAGCCAGATATTAAATACTAAAATACATTCATTGCTTTCCTCAGAGTTTTTAAGGAAAAAAAAAAATGCAGTATAATTCTACTGTTTCATCTACACAGACTTCAAATTTCCAAGCATAGGTGATTCAGATCACTGTTTCTAATATTCTTAAAGATTGAAATTTGAGTGGCTTTATATTACATGCCAGATAAAAATATAAAACCAAAAATGATTTGCATAAAAAGTTACTCTTTAAATCAGTGAATTAACTATCATTAACCATCAAGAAGGAAAGATAGATTTCTAAATGTAATATTGAGCACATTCAGTTACAATTTTGAAAGCATACCTTCATTAATTGCTCAGGATTTTCTTGATATTCAGTTGCTAATTCTATCCTTAAATGCATATGATTATTAGAAACCGCTCCGTAACTATGGCCTAAAAAAAAGAAAAAATATTACAACTTCAAATATTGGAGTAGGGAACATGTTAAAATCCCAAACCCTTTCATCACCTTCTAATTTCTAATTTCTATCATAGTATATTCTTGATCAGTAAGAGTAACTCTCAAAACAACAGAAAAATAATGGCAAATAAAGAATAAATGGAGTAAACCTGTTATCTTTATTCTAAAAATAAAAGCAACACATTCCTAAAGCACTCTGACCCTTTATCATCTTTCATGTTCTATACTGAAGCTTATTTTCCATGAACACAGAATCACGATTTGCTTGATACTGCGATATCTTGATTAAAAATCAACAAAGGTTCAATGCTATCTGTCACAAACTAACACTATAATGTCGCACAAGGTATTAAAAAACCTAGCTGTATCTTTCTTCATGAAACTAATCTTCTCTAATTGTGTTTCCTTTTTTTTTCTAATTAGGGTTACAATTAAGCTATATAAATGCCAATATATTTATAACCTCTTTTCACTGTATAAATCTTAGTAAAAATAAATAATCAAAACAAACCATTAATCACCCTGACCCCTATAATACAACCATAAACAACCATTGTCAAAATTTGAAGTTTGTATAGAAAGTCTTTACTTGTCCATTTATCCAAGTGCTCAGGACCAAAATCTTTCTTCCTTTCATGCCAATCCATCAATAAATCCTTTTGGTTCTACCTTAAAAATGATTTCCAGAATATGACTAGTTTCCATCATTTACCCAAACCACCCTCACACTACTGCAATAGTCTGTCAGTGGACTCCCTGCTTTCACTCTTACTACCTCCTGCCATCTTCTACACAGTCATTAGAATATTATCTCAAAATATGTCACATACTCAAAATATTTCACATATTTTTAATAGAATCTTGTGCATCTCATGGTTTTTAAGAGCCCAATATGACCTTACCCCTTGTTTTCGTCGATACAGCCGAAAAAAACTTTTTTTGCTGTTCTTCAGCCACACCAAGCACACTCAAGTGTGCCTTGACCTTTACTGTTTTGGAAACTGGTTCTCCAGATATGCATCTGGCTCACCTTCTCCACAGAGAATCCTTCCCTGAAAACATTACCTAAAATAGCAACCTCCAGTCTCTATTCCTTTACCTTAAATTTTTTCCTTCATAGTACTTATCACTATTGAAACATTATATATTTATTCATTTATTTTTGTCTATCTCTTCCCCACTGGGACATCAGAACAGGAAAGTAGGACCTTTGCCTATTTTATTTACTACTATATTCTCAATGACTAGAACAAATCTTATCACATAGTAATACTTGTTAAATGATTATCTATGAATATATGCATTAAAATTTATATTATTATTTGCATGAACTATACTGTAAAATATGACATATTTTTATGAATATCTCTTAAAATCATTTAAGTATTTAAGTCATCTTTTTAATTGGGTGCATAGCTGGAAACACCAAGGTCCTACTGAGCATTTAGGTTGTTTCCATTTTTCATTATAAACCAAGCCATGATTTACGAATTCTAGCTAAATTTTCCCCAAGGGTCTGTCAGTTTGTTGTACTGTGGTGGCTTGTGAGTTGCTATCATGTGGGAAGTTATGCCACCAGTATTTCAATTACCAGCAGGGTAATCCATGGTGGACAGTTTTCAGAGGAGCTTCCATACTATGACAGACTAGGAAGAAGGAACTGTCAGTTTTCTTCTGATGAAATTGGCCAGTGAAAACCTTATGAATAGTAGCGGAACATTGTCTGGTGTAGTGCCAGAAAATGAGCCCCTCAAGATGGAAGGCACTAAAAATATGACTGGAGAAGAGCCACCTCATCAAAGTAGAGTTGACCTTAATGACATGGATAGAGTAAAGCTTTCAGGACCTTCATTTGCTGAGGTAGCACAACTCAAAATGAGAAGAAACAGCTGCAAACATCCATTAATACTAGGAATATGGAATGTATGAAGTATGAATCTAGGAAAATTGGAAGTTGCCAAAAATGAAACAGATCACGTAAAGATTGATATCCTAGGCATTAGTGAGCTGAAATGGACTGATATGGGCCATTTTCAATCGGAAAATCATAGGGTCTACTCTGCTGACAAATTGAAGAGGAATGGCATCACATTCATCATCAAAAAGAACATTTCAAGATCTATCATGAAGAACAACTCTGTCAATGATAGGATAATATCCACAGGCCTACAAGGAAGACCAGTTAATATGACTATTATTCAAATTTATGCACCAACAACTAATGCTAAAAATGAGGAAATTGAAGATTTTTACCAACTTGTACAATCTGAAGTTGACAGAATATCAATGAAGGTGCAATTGATAATTACTGGTGATTGGAATGTGAAAGCTGGACACAAAGAAGAAGGATTGGTACTTGGAAAATATGGCCTTGCTGATTAAAAAGATGCTGGAGATCACATTATAGAATTTTACAAGACCAATGACTTCTTCATTGCAAATACTTTTTTACCAATGTAAATGGCAACTATACACTTGGACTCACCAGATGGAAAAACACAGGAATTAAATCAACTATATCTGTGGAAAGACACGATGGAGAAGTTCAGTATCATCAGTCAGAACAAGGCCAGGGGCCGACTACGGGACAGACCATCAATTACTCATATGCAAGTTCAAGTTGAAGCTGAAGAAAATTAGAACAAGTCCATGAGAGCCAAAAGACAACCTTGAGTATATCCCACCTGAATTCAGAGACCATCTCAAGAATAGATTTGAGGTACTAAACACAATGACAGAAGACCAGACAAGTTGTGGAATGATATCAAGGACATCATACATGAAGAAAACAAAAGGTCATTAAAATGACAGGAAAAAAAAGAAAGACAAAAATGGATGTCAGAAGAGACTTTGAAACTTGCTTTTGAACTTCGAGTAGTTAAAGTGAAAGGAAGAAATGATGAAGTAAAAGAGCAGAACAAAGGATTTCAAAGGGTGGGTCAAGAAGACAATTTAAGGTATTATAATGCAATGTGCAATGACTTGGAGTTAGAAAACCAGAAGGAAAGAACATGCTCAGCATTTCTCAAGCTAAAAGAACTGAAGAAAACCTTCAAGCCTCAAGTTGCAATATTGAAAGATTGTATGGGAAAATACTGAACGGCACAAGAAGCATCAAAAGAAGATGGAAGGAATATAGAGTTACTGTACCAAAAAGAATTGGCTGACATTAAACCATTTCATGAGGTAGCATATGATCAAGAACTGATGGTATTGAAGGAAGAAGTCCAAGCTGCGCTGAAGGTAATGGAGAAAAATAAAGCTCCTGGTATTGACCAAATACCAACTGAGATGTTAAAACAAATGGAGACAATGCTGGAAGCCCTCCCTTGTCTATGCCAAGAAATTTGGAAGACAGCTACCTGGCCAGCCGATGAAGAGATCCGTATTTGTGTCCATTCCAAAGAATGGCGATCCAACAGAATGCAGAAATTATCAAACAATATCATTAATATCATACGCAAGTAAAATTATGCTGAAGATAATTCAAAAATGGTTGCGGCAGTACACCGAGAAGAAACTGCCAGAAATTCAAGCTGAATTCAGAAGAGGACGTGGAAAGGGAGAGATTGCTGATGTCAGATGGATCTTGGCTGAAAGCAGAGAATATCGGAAAGATATTTACCTGTGTTATACTGACTATGCAAAGGTATGAGACTGCCTGGATCATAACAAATTATGGATAATACCATCAAGAATGGGAATTCCAGAACACGTAATTGTGATTATGAGGAACGTGTCCATAGATCAAGAGGCAGTCGTTTGAACAGAACAAGGGGATACTTTGCGGTTTAAAATCAGGAAGGGTGTGCATCAGGGTTGTATCCTTTCATCATTATTCAATCTGTATGCTGAACGAATAATACAAGAAGCTGAACTATATGAAGAAGAATGCAGCACCGGGATTGGAGGAAGACTCATTAACAACCTGGGATAAGCAGATGACACAACCTTGCTTGCTCAAAGTGAATAGGACTTGAAGCACTCACTGCAGAAGATCAAAGATTACAGCTTTCAGTATGGATTGTACCTCAACAAAAAGAAAACAAAAATCTTCACAACTGGACCAATAAGCAATATGATAAAGTTGTCAAGAATTGCATTTTACTTGGATTCACAATCAATGACCATGGAAACAGCAATCAAGAAATCAAACAACATATTGCACTGGGCAAATCTGCTACAAAAGATCTCTTTAAAGTGTTAAAAAGCAAAGACGGCACTTTGAGGACTAAAGTGTGCCTGACCCGAGTTATGGTATTTTCAAATGCCTCATATGCATGTGAAAGCTGGACAATGAATAAGGAAGACCAGAGGAAAACTGACGCCTTTGAATTACTGTGTTGGCTAAGAATACTGAATATATCATGGACTGCCAGAAGAATGAACAAATCTGTCTTGGAAGAAGTACAGCCAGAATGCTCCTTAGAAGCAATGATGGCAAGACTTTGTCTCACGTACTTTCGACAAGTTATCAGGAGGGAGCAGTCCCTGGAGAAGGCCATCATGCTTGGTAAAGCAGAGGGTCAGCAAAAAAGAAGACCCTTAACTAAATGGATTGACAAAGTGGCTGCAACAATAGGCTCAAACCCAGCAATAATTGTGAGGATGGTGCAGGACTGGGCAGTGTTTCATTCTGTTGTACATAGTGTGGCTATGAGTTGGAACCTACTCAACAGCACCTAACAACAACAAAGCTAAACTTTTGATTATTCCAGTATTCTTAAGATAATTCCAAAAATTAAATTTACTCAGTTGAAGCAAATCAAAAATTTAAGGCATTTTATGAATATTACCATATTGTTTTCCATAAAGACGTATGTGGACATTATACATCTTTTTGGAGAACAATATAGTAATATTTATCTAAAATAGTCTGATGATTAGTTTTCTTTTCTTTACTGTAAAGTAATAGTAATAGAATTGTATAAAGTAATAGAATTGTTGTTAGGTGCCATTGAGTCAGTTCTCCTGGCCAAACCAAACCAAACGTGTTGCCATTGGGTTGAGTTTGACTCATAGTGACCCTGTAGGACAGAGTAGAATTGCCCCATAGAGTTTCCAAGGAGCACCTGGTGGATCTGAACTGCTAACCTTTTGGTTAGAAGCTGTAGCACTGAACTACTACGCCACCAGGGTTTCCGTTCTTCTGGCAGTCCATATATTCTTTGTCAAGACCATTTAATTCAAATGTATCAGTTCTTCTTCAGTCTTCCTCAGTCATTACAAAGAAATAGAATATCTGGTACTAACTACTACTCGTGAAACAAAGTGTTGGTGGCTAGTATTTATTGCAGACATCAGGAAGGTAGTAAGCCAAAAAATAAATGAACTATATCCAGTTGTCTAAAATACTATAGATAATATATTAGCCTTAAATGCATACACATATACATAGGTGGAGGCAAGAAATTTAAGTAATTTAGTTTTCTAAATTATAACGTATGTGTACCTACAGGAAAGTTACTTGCTAAGCAGGTGAAAATTGTACTTACTTAAAACATCAGTATCTTCCAAGTCCTGAAGAATGAGTTGTTCAGCAGTTTTACTCTTATTCTTTATGATATTAATACAGTGAAGAACTGACTCAGGTAATTCATCCAAATCCTAAAAATGTGAGTAGTGAAAGAAACTGTAAAGTTGTGTTATCACAATTACGTGTCAAATATTGCATCCTTAATTCCACCCAAAATTTTTGAAGTAAATGTGTAAATGAGATAAAAGAGCTCCATATAAAAAGCATAAAACCAAACAAAACCAAACCTGTTGCCATCAGTCTCTTCTGACTCATAGTGACCCTATAGGACAGAGTAGAACTGCCCCATAGGGTTCACAAGGAGCAGCTGGTGGATTCGAACTGTTGACATTTTTATTAGCAGCTGAGCGCTTAACCACTGCGCTAACAGGGCTCCATAAAAAGCATCATTTAGATAAACACATTTGGTTAAAATTTGCTTTTCATTTTCAGGTGATTATGCTTTTTTTCCTGGAAAACTGTAAGGAAACAAGAGAAAGAATTCTAGCTACATCATTTTCATTAACTTTATTAGAGGCTACTTGTTTTTAAATGAAATCAATAGTTTTATATGTTTTTAATTCAATTCCAACTTCAAATAAATATTATCAAATAGTAATCAAACCTGCAAGTTTTTCCCAAAAATTTCAGGTCTGATTAATACCTTACAAAAGCTTTTAATACATTCCAATACTTACTATTTGATTATCAAACACAAATTTAGTTACATTTATGAGCCATTATAGAATGTTTCCAAATACAGCCTTTGAAAATAAATTTAGAAATTTTCTAAATATATTGATAGACAAAATGTGATGATAAAACTACTTCCATCAGATACACTATAAGCAGATAGAAAACATAACACAAAAAGAAATATTTCATAAAAACTAAAAAACATCTGAAGCATCTAGGAATGATTTTAATAATAATCCTGAACCTACAGACGTATAAAACTACAAAACTTAATTAAGGGGCCTAAAATATGACTTGAATCAATAGAAATGCTTCTGATATGGAAGAACATTATATGACCTTGATTCCATCTGACTAAAAAAAAATCTGCTGGATTTACATGTATTAAATCTAAGCTTCTTAGTCAGTTGTTTGCTTCCTTGTTTGTTTTCCTCTATGCTAACTAACAGACTTCAGTGCTTAGTTTTGAGAATGCTGCTAGTGAAAATAAAGAGAAAATAGTCCCTTTTCCCTCAGAGCTACACAAAAGCAAATAAGATTCTACGTCAAAAAGTAATTCAGATAAAGTTGTTAGCTGTGCCAAGTGGATTCCAACTCATGGTGACCTGATGTGTGTAGAGCGGAACTGCTCCACAGGGTTTTTAAGGCTGTGACCTTTCGGAAGTAGATTGCCAGGCCTATCTTCTCAGGTGCCTTTGCGTGTGTTCCAACTGCCAAACTTCTGGCTAGCAGTCAAGCGCTTAACTGTTTGCACCACCCAGGGACTCCTCAGATAAAGTAGTGTATTGATAAAGTAGTTTACTGACGATATCCAGAAAAATATCTACTCTTCTACCCTGTGTAGAGACTTCCATTTGTTGTTTAATTAAGAACTCTTTAAAGACACCCAGATTGTAGAGACTATTGTTATATCTATAATCTCTAAATTTTTAATTTTTTAGATTAGTTTTCCTAGTTAATAATTTCTTCCCCTGGTAATAATACTTAAATTGGTTTTCTGAATGATACAAAAACTTGTGAAGTATCCTAATTAAACCAGAAGAAGAGTTTTAAAATTGTATTCTTCTTCCTTTATTTATAGACATTTAACAAAATATAATAAAATCCATAGTTGCTAGATTTCATAATCAAAGAATTTACGAATTTTCTCTCCTTTAAATGAATCTTAAATAAAAACAAAGAATAATGAAAAACATTAATTTTTCCCAATGTAATACGTAGTTTCAGTACAATCCTAATTAAAAACCAAACTGAAATTACTTTTTGATCTCTACAAAGTGAGTTTTTTGGGGGAAAAGTTTGGTTGAGAAGATTTTGAGACAGCAAAAAATTGAAGGAATTTGACCCATTTGATATTTTTAAAAATAAAACTACAATAAGAAAAAGATTAACAGAATAATGGAAAAGTATAGATAGCCTCAGATATATCATATGTATAAGAACTTAACATATACAAAAGTCATAAGAAATTAATTGAGAAGAGGTGGATTATTCAACAAGCGGCACTGGAAACATTAGATAAATATACGCCAGAAAAATTCAAATTTTATCTATACTGTATAATGAAACTGAAAATAAATTCCCATTGGATTAAGAATTTTAGTGTAAAAGAATGAATCCATGAAAGGATATTCTAAGCATATACAATTGGGGAAAATACACACAAAAAAGGATAATATGTTTGATTTCAGAAAAATAAATTATTTCTACATGCCCAAAGATTTAATATAATAAGTTAAAAAAAAATTAAAAGGGGAAGTATTTGTACAGTACTCTTGTTTACCAAAGAGCTTCTAAAAATAAATAATAAACATATCAATAATAAAATATAAAAATGCATAAAGAATTTGAACAAACATATCACAGAAGGAGAAATACAAAGGTCAATAAGCTTATTTAAAATATTAGACTAACAAAAGACAAAATAAGAAATGAAATTCCATTTTTAGTTTTTAAATTGGAAAAGATTAAAAATTATAATCATCTATGCAGGTCTGAACATGACGAGAAAGGTAATTTCACATTCTACTTGTGGAAGTGTAAAATGGCAAAATTCTCTGGGAAGCACCTTGGCATTTAACAATAGCCTGTAAAAAATTCTACATTTTGAACCACTATTCACAAAAATAACCCTATTCTTCTTGTCCAGTGTAGAGACTTCTATTTTTTTGTTTAATTAAGAAATATTTTATAGCACCTGAACTGCAGATATTATTGCTAAGAATATATCCTAGCAGAATATCAGAGACATGGACAAGGATATTTATTATATTACTGTTTAAACTATGAAAAGCTGGAAACAACTTAAATGTCCAAAAATAGATAAATAGTTCAATCAATGATATTGGGATATTATGTATCAATTAAAATTTTTAATTTTGCTTTTCATGTATGTCTAATCACATTAAAACGCTCAAGTATAAGAAAAAAAGGATACAACATAATTCAAATTTTATTTAAAATGTGCATATATTAATGTAGAATTTTATAGGTGATTTTCTACTTTCAATATACTTTTTATATTTATATACCGATATACATTGTTTAAAGATGATTCTAAGGTAAAAAAAAAAATGAGATGAAATATACAAAACACACTGAGAAAAGTAATATTTTTCTGAAAAGTCTATTCCAGTAAAAAGACTCAAAAATCCAACACTTAACACTTACTGTATCACTGTTATCACTCTGGGTTTCTGATTTTGAATCACTATCAACATCATCTTTTTCCAAGGAGGAAATGGTGATTGTATCCAGTTCAGCTTCTATTTCTTCTTTGAGCTTTGCATCATCGTCATCGTTGTTTTCCATCCTTCTTCATAATAAAACACAAAACCATTTAAAGAAAAACGAAGAAGCTATTACACAGGTACAAACTATGTTAATTTGGCATACCAATCCAACACGTTCCAGGTAAAAATGTTGCAGTTCAATAAAATTTTGTCACACCTTATTATTAAGGTTGTATCATATATTAAAAATATGATTTTATCTGTCTCTTCATTCATTCTTTTTTTTTTTTTTTCCTCTAGATTTGGTTATAAAAAAGCAATAGGAAAGATCCTTTTAGTTTTGGAACTGTTCAGTATCTTTACTGTGGGGTGGATACACAAACCTTAATCAGTTATAAAAACTGTACAGAATTTAACACACACAGGAGTAGAAATAAAACTGAGGAAACTGGAATAGGATCAGCAGATTGTATCAATGTCAATATCCTGGTTGTGATTTTATACTATAGTTTTGCAGTATGACACCACTGGGGACATTTTACAAAGTGTACAAGGGCTCTTTATTACTTCTTAAAACTGCAGGTCAATCTACAATAATCTCAACAAAAATTTTGATGTAAAAATGTCCTAAACACTGGTTGATAGGACACTAAGAGAACAGTTAGATAAATTATGATTATCCAGAGAATGGAATACTGTACAAATACTTTCATAAAAAACGGGTAACTTTACTGTAGAAATACAGACAAAAAGTATGAATTACTGAAAACGTGGCAGAGTAGTATGTAGAGTAAAATCTCTTTTATATAACTACAAATACATACACACGTTTTTTAGACAGATAGTTTCTGGAAGAAATCATAGTTTTTACATTTCATTTCAGACCTTTATATTGAGTGATATTTTTACCATGAATAGGTACTTTTCATAATTTTAAACTAGTTAAAAATATTAAATTTTATCCACAACCTCTCAGCTCTAAAAGAAAAAAAAGTGCAAAATATTATCTTGTAATCAAACTCACAAAATACAATTCAAAGTTTGTAGGTGGAAAATTAATTTTTTTGACGTGGCTATAAAGCAGAATGCATGCTACACAAAACATCAAGTAGAAAGAGAGGCAAGAGAGTAGGATGAAAAGAGTAATTTCCATCACCCGCCTTTCTCTCCTTACCTACTGGCTCCTTAGATCAGGCCTGTCCGACAGAAACCTAACATGTAATTTTAAATATTCTAGTAGCCACATTTTAAGACGTAAAAAGATATAGGTGAAATTTATGTTAATTTTAATAACATTTTATTCAACCCAATTTATCTAAAATTGTATTCTTTCAACTTGTAATTCATATAAAAAACTAACTATTAATTATAAAAATCAATGTAAAAGGTTACATTCTTCTTTTTCCATACTAATTCTTTGAGATCTAGTATGTATTTTACCCCTACAGTACATCTCAATTCAAATTATCTGCATTTCAAGTTTTCAATAACATCTGCAGCTAGGGGCGAATGTTTAGGGCAATGCAGCCCTAGATGGATTCCAGTGTAATTGGGCTATAGTAAACTACTTCAAGTTGACAATAACTCACCTGGAGTTGGGTAAAGCTGCCAAAAGTGGAAAATATTAAGGCATTCCACCTTTCAACTCCTGCGATAAAAGGGAAGGGAAATCTAATTTTAATAGTAGCCATAAATTATATATCAAAAAAAGGAAGAAGGGAGGAAGAAAGGAAAAGAACGGCCACATACGGGGAAAAAAGTAACCACTAAAAATCCCTAGATTGTCAAGGTGAATTGTGAAGTTTTGAGTAAGCTGTCAAAACCTTAAGAATTGAAGGAAGCCTCAAGCTCCGCAGACTCGCGCAGCCACTCCCTTAGCCCAGCCTGGCCCGCGGCCCGCGCTTTCCCGGTTGCCTGGAAGCCTCACCCTGACGGAGAGGGGCCCGATCGGTCTGCGCTCCCGTAGCTCTGCCGCGCCTCCCGAAACCCGAACCCGGGCTTGGAAAGGCCCCGGCTCACCTACCAACAGCGGTGTCCCTCCGTTAGGCTTAAAGGCAGCTCCCATTGCCTCCCAAACAAAGCGTAACCACGGCAACAGCCAATCCCAAGGAAGCTAGATGGACCTTGCCTTACAGGTGCCCAAGAGGGACAAATAATTTCCATTCTAAATTGGAAAGATTGCTGCATCTCAAGAGTTGGGTAAGGAGTTTAAGAATTTTTCCAGGTATTTAAATATTTCGGAAGGTACTTAATAAAGAAATGGCGTTTTGTTGTAATTACTCAAGAAAAGATAGCCTGACCTTTAAATTAAGCTATCTATAGTTTTGTTTGCATCTAGAGAATGTTGAGTTGTACATGTATGAATTGTTCATTCCACAGAACCATAATGGTGAGTAGTGGTTTGTGGGGTCTGGAAGTGATGGAACAGAAGTCAATAAACACAGAAGTCAATAAACTGTTTGCCTTCCATGACAACAGTCTCTTTGAAAAGAAAAAAACTCAATCAATTTTCAATGCCTGTCAAAAACCTGTCAGTGGAGTTTGGGTGGTCGTGTGAGAAATTTGAAAAAAAAATTCTGGAATATATTTTACTCCAAAAATATTGATGATGGCACACTCACTATTTTAATATGTAAACTGAACTTCTGAGTATATGTCATGCTACTAATTTTAACTTAAAAAATCATAAAAGTTTATTTTTTCATGGAGCAATAGATAGTGTACAAAATGTGAAATTTCATTTTAGTTAATAACAGATATTTCTGATTTTAATTTTTTTAAAGTTTGCAAACAGGCATTAATTTTCAAGAGGAAGTAGTTATGCATAATTGTTGAAGGTATCTGCCATACAATAAGCTAAAAGCAAACATTTCATTGAGTCTCTGAAAGAAAATAGACTGTATTTCCTGGTAGCAACAAACTTGCAGTTCTTGATAACAACAAACTAATAACATAGAGTCAGAAATTATAGACTTTTGCTATTAAAAACAAACAAAACATGTTTTAGTTCGTCTTTCAAAGGGGTAGTAATTTTAGAAAATAAATTACCCCTGATTTCAGAACTGTTTAAATTTAGGGTTTTTCATTATGCTATTTTTGTAGACTGATTTATAGATTATAAATTATGCTGATTTTTAGACTATTCAAACTCCTTATTTAAAATGCTAAGGCTGCAATATTATGTTGAGGTTCACAAGTAAAATCTTAAGTTAAATTTTTTTTGTGATCATTAAACTTCAGGCTTTTTCTAAAGATTATCAAATCCTTTAGTAATCAACTAATTTTGAAAACTGTGTCTATATTATTTTGCTTTGTTTTCCTTCTTAAAACTCACAGTGTCAAACAAAGTACAACAAAAAAGAAAAATATTGAAAATTCTTCTAAAGATAAATTAATCCATGGTGAGTGTTGCTATATCTCTTATTTTCTCATGTTATATTTTAACTGTGGAAGAAAAATTACAACTCTATAAATTAATAATACTTGAACTAGACTATTACTAATTAGTAAGGAAAAAAATGTAGCAACCTAAAATAGTAATAGATTATAAGTAAGTTTAACCTGAAACTATTGTTTTTTAACTAATGTGTAGTGTTTAGCAGAAATCCATTTAATTGTAATCTTTCCTAGAAATTGTAATCTCAAATTGAATATAACCATGCCCTTTTTTTGATGTCATTAAATTTTATAATTTTTTTTATTGTGCTTCAAATGAAAGTTTACAGTTCAAGTTAGTGTCTCATACAAAAATTTATACATACACTGCTATGTTACCCTAGTTGCTGTCCCCATACTGTGACAGCACACTCCTCCTTTCCATGCTGTATTTCCCATGTCCACTCAACTAGCTTCTGTCCCTCTCTGCCTTCTCATCTCACCTCTAACAGGAGCTGCCCATTTAGACTCGTGTATTGAGCTAAGAAGTACAGTCTTCATGAGTATCATTTTCTGTTTTATAGTCCAGTCTAATCTTTGTCTGAAGAGTTGTCTTCGGGAATGGTTTTAGTTTTGAGCTAACAGAGAGTCCAGAGGTCATGTCTTCCAGGGTCCCTCCAGTCTCAGTCAGACCATTAAGTCTTCTCTTTTTACTAGAGTTTGAGTTCTGCACCCCACCTTTCTCCTGCTCCATCAGGGACTCTCTGTTGTGTTTCCTTCAGGGCGGTCATTGGTGGTTGCAGGGATTTATGCTATTTAAACATGGCTGCACTATTGACAACTGCAGCTCCCACAGGCCTCCATGCTGCACAGCATGTTGAGACTTGTCCCCAACATGTTGAGACTTGTCATGACTTGTTTTCCCAAACTTATTGTCCAGTTACTGATTGGCTTGTTTACCTGAATTCCTTCTCCCTTGCCCGAAACTTACTGTTACTCACCCAAAGCCCATTCTTCTGTTATTTGCTTCACTGCTTGCTGTAGTGACTATAAATAAACTCCTGGGACTGGAGCTAAGGGTCGACTCCTCAGAGTGACCCTCCTGGCCCCACTTCTCTGTAAGAGTTGTGTTTGGTTACTGTCTCCGCCGCTGCGACAGGTGGTAGCCAGGCACCATCCAGTTCTTCTGGTCTCAGGCTGATGAAGTCTCTGGTTTATGTGGCCCTTTTCTCTCTTGGGCTCATATTTTCCCTGTGTCTTTACTGTTCTTCATTCTCCTTTGCTCCAGGTGGGTTGGGACCAATTGATGCATCTTAGATGGCTGCTTGCTAGCTTTTAAGACCTAGATGCCACTCATCAAAGTGGGATGCAGAACCTTTTCTTAATAAATTTTGTTATGCCAATTACCTATGCCCTTTTAACCTCAGTAGTTTTCTTTTTTAAATAAGTTACTTTGTTTCCATTTAAATATTCCTCTTATTTTGAAAATCATTTGCAGTTCTGGTTAGTTTATAGCCTATTGGCTTAATACAACATCTCTCTCTTAAAGAATACATAATAAATGTTTACTGAGGCAATGATGAGATGAGAAAGAACTGTTTGTTCCTCAAATATCTGACAAGAATAACATTTCTTTGAAAAATGTTGTTAATTGAATTATGGAACCATTTTAGTTTAATAACATTTTCCAGCAACTGTTTTATTCCTCATATAGCAATGATATAATTTAAATATCACAGAATATCATTATAGTACCCAAAGAGCTCAGCTGCTAGCTAACCAAAAGGTCAGCGTTCCAACCTACTAGCAGCTCTGTGAGAGATAAGATCTGGCTCCCATAGAGATTACAGCCTAGGAAACCCTATGGGGCACTTCTACTCTTTCATGTAGGGTCGCTATGAGTTGGAATCCACGGCACACAGCAACAACAACTCAAAATAGCTACATATCAGGTGTTTCATTTTCTTGAGGCAGGGTGATTATTTGAATAATGGTATTTTTTAATACGTGATATTGGATTCGTAGACCTCTGCTTCTCTCATTCTACTTAAGGATTATCACAGACCTTCAAGTTCCTTCTCTCTCAATGTTCTCCCGCCCTGAAGCTAATGCGACCATCTACTTACTTCACAAGAAGATGCGAGACCCTCACTTTCCTACAGTTCACATCCTATTTCCCACCCTCATGAACACTTGTTTTGTATAATATTAACATTTCTATACTAAATTGTAGTATAACAAGGTTAATAGATAGTGTTTAGCCAGACACTGACTAAGCACTTTACAAGTGTAATCTCGTTTAATTTTCACAACATCCCTCTGAGGACACTACTATTATGATCCTCATTTACAAGTGATGGAACTGGGGTTTAGAAAGGTTAGCTAGAGAGTGGCTTATATCTCTAGATTTGAATCTCAGCTCTTCCACTTATTAACAGGGTGACCTCAGGCAAGTAATTTTACCTTCTCAAGTCTCTTTCCTCATTGGTGATATGAAGATAATAATACAACCTACTTTGCAGAATTTTGATGATCAAGGGAATCAATATAAATAGCACATTGTAGGATATGGGATAATGTTAGCAACAAAAGTATTTAAACCATACAGATTTGAGTTCAAGTCCCATCTTTGCCTCTTTCTAGCATCCCAGTGCTGGAAATTCTGCTACCTACTTAGCTTTGTAAATTATCTCCCTGCTTTAGGTCTCTTTTCTTTCTAATTTTTCTTTCACAATGATGCCAGGATTATGTCTTTCCATTACCTTTAGAAAAAGGGGGATGGGGAAGGGAAACATCATTTAACAAAGCATACATGATACCTTCATGGGCTTTATTGAGTCTACTTCTCTAGCCCTGTATTTCATCTCTTGTCACTCTCATCCACTCACTGTTGTGCCCCACTGTAAAACTTGTGGATATGGTGTTCCATCTGTCTTGAATACTTTCCACCTCCATCTCAGTTTTGTCCTTCTAAACCCATTGCCATTGAGTCGATTCTGACTCATAGTGAACCTATAGGACGGATTAGAACTTCCCCATAGGGTTTCCAAGGCTATACTCTTTATGGAAGCAGACTGCCACATCTTTCACCTTTGGAGTGGCTGGTTGGTTCATCCTGCCGACCTTTCAGTTATCAGCCAAGCATTTAACCAGTGAGCTATCAGGGCTCCTTTTTGTCCAACGAGGACCTTTTTAATCAACCTTCATTTGAGAATTATATCAAATTCTTCTCATCTGTGAAACTTTTCTGTCCCTTTTATTTCCTGCCCCACTGTGGTACAATGAGTTTTCCTTATGCAGCATTTCTGCCTCTGGGTTTACAAATTCTCCCAAAATGATTGATTGGGCCTCACTCTGCCAAAGGATTGGTCAGTTTGATATCTGCATAAGTGACTTGCAATCTACCCAATAGGATTAGTTGGTTTACAGTCCACCTTAGGGATTGGATTACAAAAGCCATGACTTGAAATTGACAAGGTATTTTCTATATAAGAGCCCAATCTCACAGAGATTTTTTGGGGACCTCTTGATCAACAAGAACTTGGAGAGGATCACATCCTTTGGACCCAAAGTCCCTGCGCTGAGAACCTCCAAGACCCAAATAAAAGAGCTGTGATATGGTTCAAGGGCTATAATACTGAGTTGATAACACTGAAGATGAGAAACCATGGCAAGAGACCTAGAAAAGAGAAATAGAATAGAAATAGAATAGAGAAATAGCAGAGCCATCGGCAGAGAGGCCCAGAAGAGGCCCAGCGGCAAAGCCAACAGCAAGAGGCCCAAAAGAGGCACAGTGGCAGAGAGAGCAGTCAGGGCAGTGATGGTGGGCAAAGTTGGGCAGAGCTCTATACCTCTTGGCAGGAGGTTGCCAATAGAGCTTGGCACCTCCTAGCAGTAGGTTGCCAATGGAGCTAGGCACCTCTGGACAGCAGGACACCAGTGGAGTTCGGTGCCGTATAAAGGGGAAACAGCCACAGTCCAGTACTTGTAGGTAGATGCCTGAGCAGAGCAAGCAGCAGTGTGGGGGCCAAGCTGGTCTGCCTTTGGTAGCGGGAGACTCCCAATCTGTGCTGAAAGCTGTAACCCTAAGGCCAAGAGGAGACCTTTCCTGATGGCGCCAAGAGGCAGCCTGGCATGAGGGGGCCAAGAAGAGGCCTGGCATGAGAAGGTCGAGGGGAGGCCTGCCTGAAGGGCCAAGAGTTTGCTTGCAGAGTCTTGGGCATACATCATACAGGAGTTGCCTGTAAAACAGTTTTGCCTCAAGAGCTGTTTTAATGCCAGCCTAACCCTGGTACTGGCCCGGGGTTTTCCCAAGCTGCTGGTTGAGAGCTGGACCAGTAAGCACAGGGAATCAGACCCAGCCAAGAAAAGCCACAGAGAGAAAACAAACAGCCATACTACACCTGACCTGAGCCAACTACATACCTGCTGGGAGAGAGAGAGAGACACCTGCTGACACCTGATTCATGGTGTGACCACTCAGTGACACGGAAATGGACGTGGGTAATTTGGGAAGCATGAGCAGATCCCCTTTTAGACATAAGTCAGTTCCTCTCCAACAAGGCTAAGTTGGATACTCTGGAGGTGGAGGGGACCAGTTTACCTCAAATCTGTTCCTGTTGTTTTCTGTCTAGTTTCTGTAAATAATAATAATGGGTTTCTGGTCCCAACCGCTTCGAGTAAAGGAGAATGAAAAAACACCAAAGACACAAGGAAAGTATTAGCCCAAGAGACAGAAAGGGCCACACAGACCAGAGACTTCATCAACCTGAGACCAGAAGAACTGGATGGTGCCCAACTACCACCAATGACCGCCCTGACATGGAACACAACAGAGAGTCCCTGATGGAGCAGAGGAAGGGTGGGATGCAGAACTCAAATTCTAGTAAAAATACCAGACTTAATGGTCTGACTGAGACTGGAGGAACCCCGGAAAGCACGGCCCCCGGACTCTCTGTCAACCCAGAACTAAAACAATTCCCGAGGCCAACTCTTCAGACAAAGATTGGACTGGACTGTGGGACATAAAATGATACTTGTGAAGAATGTGCTTCTTAGCTCAAGTAGATACAGGAGACTAAATGGGCAGTTTCTATCTGGAGGTGAGATGAGAAGGCAGAGAGGGTTAAGAGCTGGTTGAATGGACACAAGAAATTAGGGGCGGAAAGGAGGAGTGTGCTGTCACAGCATAGGGAGAGCAATTACGGTCACATAACAATGTATGTATAAATTTTTATATGAGAGACTAACATGAATTGTAAACTTTCACTTAAACAACAACAATAATAAAAAATCACAGAAAATGGTAAATAATAATGAGTTTCAATTGCCAGCACTTTGTGAAGTGTCTTTGCATGTGTGACTGAATCCTCATTCTAGCATTTGTATCGATGCTTGTAATTTTGAGGCAATTGGCATATGTATGCACACAGTTTACTCCCCCCCATCCATAATTCAGAGCTAGCCAAAAGATGTAATATTTGACTCCAGATCTTGACTTCTTGATTGGCTTTGTCTTATTAATTTTTGTATTCTGGCTTCCTGGCACTTAAAAGGAATGTAAGAATAATAACAATAATAACAAGTAATCAGAATGTTATTTGGCTATTGTGGAAAATTGTATCTGTGAATAGGTGAATTATTATAAATTGTCCCTATAGCATTTATACTATCAAAAAAATCTATTGTTAGACCACTGATTAACTAGTCAGAAACAATATAACAAATGAAATACAACCGAGGACATTATTTGATAAAGGTTTAAAAAATTCTTTGTTCATAGCCAAAAGAAAAACAGACCTTCCACACTTCAAGTGTTCAAGTATGTGCTGTAATAACTTGGTGTGTATCTTTGTGTAAGCATGTCTTTATTTTCATTGACATTGTTTCCAGTATGTGGAACTTATGGCTGAAAAGATCAGCACGTGACCATTTCCTCTTACCACTCTGTACAAACATGGACATGGGTTTCCTTGGCTTGTTGCTTGGATACCCCATTTGTTTTTTCTAACCCTTTGACTTGAACTGCTGTTTTAAAATTACCCCGAAGACCCTCCTCACCAAGTCAGCTGACTTTGAGAGTACTGAAGTCTTGCCTTTTTTGACCTCTCTGTATTATCTAGGAGCCCTGGTGGCACAGTGGTTAAGAGCTTGGCTGCTAACCAAAAAGCTAACAGTTTGAATCTACCAGCTGCTTCTTGGAAACCCTATGAAGGCAGTTCCGTTCTGTCCTATAGGGCCGCTATGAGTTGGAATCTCAACAGCAATGGAGTGGGGATATTATCTAGCAGTATTCTAGAAATTTCTTCTTCCATTGGTTTCCATGAGACCAAACTTTGATTTCTTTTCACTCTATAAACTTCTGCCTTAAAAAAAACCCTAATTCCTAATTATGTCCATTCTTTACCCTCAACCCTCTGCTCATTTTTATCTGTGTTTAATCCCTCTTTTCTCCTCTTTCATTCACTCCCATTACATCAGCTCTTTATAGATGACTCCCAAATGTACCTAACAATTTATACTCCAGTGTACAATTCCCAGTGCTTATAGGACTTTGCCACATAGATATTTTCTACCACGTCAAACTCACTTATTAAAAATTAAATTCACCAATTCTTCCTCCAAACTATTTCTTTTCCTAAGTGTTTTCTGTTTCCAATGACTACCATTACTCTTTTGTTTTCCAGTCCTCCAAGAATCCTTCTGATCATCAATTCTTTCCATAGTAAAGCATATTGAAACTATATCAAAGCCTTCTCTTTTCTTCCTCTAATTAACTTTTGTAAATGTCATTCCTAACTCTAGCAGGTAAATTTTGTTTGTTTCTCCTTGGACCTTCTTTCTTTCTTCCTGAGCACATGGTTGCCTCCAACTGCAGCTGAGTATAGCTGTGTGGTAAATCTGTGCCAGTGAAATATGAGCAGAAGGGAAGTGTGCAACTTCCACCTTACTTGCTTAAAAGATGCCTGCCTGGGCTTACTCTTCCTTTTTTTCCTCCCCACTGACTGTAAATGATGACACCTGGTGCAAACTTGGGAGTCACATATTTAACAGGCTGAAGCTGACCCACTAGCCCAAGTTCCTGAGATGACTTTCTAGCAAGGCTTTGAACCAGTTCATTCTGGTTTGAACCAATGCTGAGAATCTGCATTTCTAACAAGTTCTCCACTGAGAATTTGCATTTCCACCTCAGGTATACTGAATCAAAATCTACATTTTAACAAGATCTCCAGGTGATTCTTACTTACAACTTCTAGAACAGACACCACCTACCCACTTTGGACAGAGAGTGAAATAAACTTCAGTCAATTTCTAAATTTGGGTCCTTTGATAAGGCATCTCAGCCTTGACCCTAACTAACATGCTAATTATTACCACATCAACACTGTGGTCCATTCTTTCAAAGTTTCACACCGGAGTTACTGCAGAACTTTCTCGTTTATCATTTATCTTTCCCTTTCCATTCCCAGAAAAGCAGAGGCCGGGACTTTGAGCCTAAGCTCCAGTGCAGGCTGGAGGAGAGGATCTCAGCTTTCCTGCATGCTGCAATGGATAGAATTGAGTATAAACCTACAGCCCCTTGGGGAGAAACTAAAATAAAAATCTGGCAATCCATCTGAGTGTCCCATCAAAACAGGCCTGGCACTGGAGGAATCCAGGATTGAGACAGTAGGACAGAAATGGGGGAAACTCAGTGAAAGAAACCAACAAACCCATTGCCTTCGAGTTGATACCAACTCATAGTGACTGTATTGGACAGAGTAGAACTGCCCCATAGGGCTTCCAAGGGGCAGCTGGTGGATTCCAACTGCTGACCCTTTGGTTAGCAACTGGGCTCATAACCACTGCACTACCAGGGCTCTGAAGGAGAGTAAAAAGTAGAGTGTGTAAGACAAAGACTGGAGACACTTTTTAAGCTGGGAAGAAGAACCTGGGGAGTTTTTAGGAGGAATGTGGCCTCAGGTCAAAGTAGAGAGGGAAGTGGATAGACTCAAACTTAGTCCTCTCTTGATTCCCCTTTATCCAATGCATTCTTCAGCCCAACAGATTAGTTTCCTCCCAATTAAGGACAAATAATTCCAGATTCATCTTTCTATATCTGCTTTCATCACGTCAATTATGCACTGCATACATTAAAAAATTATAAAGCCAATATACTTTTTAAAACATGATGCTAGCTAGAATTAAATCAATGAAGTAGAAGAGAAAACCCAGAACCAGGCCCAAGAAAATTTTAAATTTTCATATGTTAAAAAAAAAAAGCACCCAAAAGCAATGTGGGGGTTAGTATTTATTTTCCATAAAAGTTTTAAGAATATTGGCTATCTGGAAAATAAGTTCTAATTAAAATTAACATTAAATTAGTTCCTTTCCTTACGGTATACCAAACTAAATTGTAGACTAATAAAATAATTCATTCCATCCATTAATTTTTTCAACAAATATTTATTAAGTACCTAGTATGTGTTAGACTCTGGGGTTTTAGTGGTGTCAAAGACCTACTCTCTCCTCTTAAAGACCTCAGAGTCTAGATGGGGAGAAAAACAAAAGGAGAGTAGCAACAAATTGGGTTCAGGGAAATGCTTCCCACACTGAGACCTTATTGAGAAGGTGACATTATTCTGGGAAAGGTGAGGGACAGGCAGAGGTGAAGGAAAGCTTTCCAGCAAACAGAATAAGGTATGTTAAAACTGGAAACAAAAGAAAATAGTTTACTTTCTGAAAACTACAAAGAGTTCAGTAAGCCTACTATTCTACTATTGACATAAGTTTTTGGTCTTGAGTGCCTAGTCAAAAAAATTCAGATACCGAAAGAGGTATGATTTCAAGATACTTTCAGTATGCTGTTATGTTCATGGAAAAAAAATGTTATGCATAAAGTTACTATGAGAAGAAAATTGTGCAAATAAATGGCATGAATAGGCAGAATTATTTAAAGTTGCTATTGTGGTGAATGTTTATAGTAAAACTTGTGGTTATCTTTCAGAATCATCAGTTTTCTGAGAGGAAAAAAATGTTAAAGAAAAACAAAATATTAATTTTTAAATACATTCTTTATCTCATTAATGGAGCTTTCTTGGTAAGAAACCTCACAATTATTTAATAAAGAAAATGAATGCATTTTTATAGGCAATTACTTAAAACAATAAACACTGACCGTCTCTTTTATAGATTCTTGGACTTTCACTCATGGGATTTGGTGCATGGCTTTTGTTAGACAGAAACAATTTTTTAACTGTTTTGGGTATGTATCTATTTTTATTTTGATTTCTCTGAATGTAGTAAACCAGGCATTCAGTTTTAAATAATTGCATATATGATTTATTCAGCAGGTGGCAGTGTTACGCTGAAATTCATTAAGTGTAATCCAGTTTTCCCCCTGAAAGTTTTTGTCATCTTGTTTCAGGAGAGACAATTTTAGGAAGAAAGAGCTAGGAACTTTTTTTTTTTTAGAGCTAGGAACTTTTGCTGGATAAGAGCAATGAGAGAAAGGGGAGGTTGAGGATTGTTGTGATAACCCTGGACCATTACAAATCAGTAGACTTGAAGAGATAATGAAGATAAACAGTTTTCCACAACCCCTCCAAAACCAAACCAAACTCATTGCCCTTGAGTCAATTCTGACTCACAGTGACCCTATAGGACAGAGTAGAGCTGCCCCATAGGGTATGGAAGCAGACTGCCAAATCTTTCTCCAGCGAAGCCGCTGATGGGTTCGAACAGCCAACCTTTCAGTTAGCAGCAGAGTGCTCAACCACTGTGCCACCAGCACTCTGCTCCACAATTCCTACCCTCCTGCAAGTTAAACAATGTGTTTTAAAACTCAGCATATACTGTCACCATCACAGGATTACAAATAAAGTATAATATACCCCAAATATGAAAGTATGAATAAAATAATCAAATACTTTTTAACTTTGTTAAAAAAAAAATCTTTGAATTTCTTTTTATTTTTGCCATTTTGTGGTCACTGTGACTTAAGTTTAGGAACCACTAGGCTAAGGATTATTTCCATATAAATATCCTTGGTTGGTGGGAAGAAGGTACTCCTGTGTTTTTATCAAAGATTTTGAAAATCAGATATGATATGGCAGGAATCAACAAATACAGCCCGCAAGCCAAATATAGCTGTTGCCTGGTTTTGTAAATAAACTTATTGGAACACAGCAATACCCATTCACTTACATATTATTTATGGCTGCTTTTGCACTACAACAAAAAATCAAACCTGTTGCCATCAAGTCGATTCTGACTCATAGCGACCCTGTAGGGCAGAGTAGAAGTGCCCCATAGGTTTTCCAAGGAGTGGCTGTTGAGTTTAAACTGTCGACCTTTTGGTTAGCAGCCAGGCTCTTAACCACTATGCCACCAGGTCCCCATTTGCATTACAACAGCAGTGTTGAATAGTTGCAACAGAGAGTGTATGGTTCACAAAGCCGAAAATATTTACTCTCTGGCCCTTTACAGAAAAAGTTTGCCAACCCCTGTTGTACAGTGAGTACGTGCCATGATTTGCTGCAAATGAAAAAGAGCAACTTAGTATTGGGAGATGATTTTCCAATGGTCTCTGGAATGTCTTGTAACCCTTAACTGCCCTTTAGTTCCTTACTATCTTTTCAGGATTGTTTGTATAGCATACAGCCTTGAAAGATAGAGATAGTATTTGTTGCAGAATGAACTGTGTCACCCCACCCCAAAAAATATGTGTTGAAATCCTAACCCCTGTACCTATAAATATGACCCTGTTTGGAAAAAGGAGTTTTTCTTTTATTATCTTAATAAGGTCATACCAGTGTAGGGTGGGTTCTAAACCTAATCACCTCGTAGGTATAGAAGGAGCAGAATAGACACAAACACACACAGAGGGAAGAGGAAGACAAATGAGGAAGAAGGATGTATCTACAACTCAAGAACACCAAGGATTGCTGGTAGCTACTAGAAACTGAAATAGAAAGTAAGGACCTCCTCTGAGGGCTACACCCTGAATTCTGACTTCTGGCCTCTGAATTGTGAGAAAATGTCTGTTCTTTAAAGCCATCCACTTGTGGTATTTCTGTTACATTAGCACTAGGTAGCTAAGACAGTATCTCTCTCAGGATCAAAGGGCCGATTAGCCTACTACCCAGTATAATAAAGATAACCTCTTCCTCTGGGGCCAAGGTCAGGTTTCCTTCAGCCCATTGTAAAAGATTTGGTTTTCCTAAGCAAAGGATTTCTTAGTTGTGATGCAAACCCACTCAGTCTCTAACACTGAGTGCTCATAGTACAGGTGAGGAGAATATAAAATATAGTGTGAAGAGGACCATAATTAGTAATATGCTCAGGGTGTCATGCAAGGGACACCTAACCCACAATTTGGTACTTAAAGATTTTTTGATGAATGAATTAATGAATTAATACATGAATATCTGAATGTGCATAGAAGACATCACCCTAGGAAAAAATGTATTTTATCACAGACGACAATGAGGATAAGATAAAGAGACGGTCTGAGATTCTCTGTCATATCAGAAAAGGTAGAAAGGTTGTTGCTAAGAGTAAGAAGGACTAGAACGGGGTAAAAAAAAATGAGAATCCTGGTGTTTTGACAACAGCTGCTTCGGAAAACCTTTGGTTGCTGTATTTATGTATTATTAAATAGAAAACAAAGAACATGTCACTTCTTAATGAGTCATTTTTGCATTCGCACAGATGAAAAGAATCACTTGATAGCATATATTTCTCAAATGCTGATTGGAACTGGATCTGCTACTGTTCTTCTTTGTCTGTTGGGTTATTTGGGAATTCACAAAGAAATCAGATGGCTCCTAATTTTGGTATGTATTTCACTTCTGACTTTGAACCTTAGGTTTTTGAGATTCACACAAATGAAGCAAGAGTGATTTATGTCACCATGGCCGTTCAGTATAAAGTGTCCTTGTGACCCAAATGAAGTACCCTGCAAGAAAATTGTCTAGGAAGAATATTTTCTTAATAAGTTTTCCATGCATCAAATCTGGACCTCTGCAGACTTACATATTTAATTTTCCACACAGAGTCGAGAGGTATCCATCTCCTAGGTGAACTACGAGTAATCAAACCTAAGAATCTGAAGACTAAAATTAGAATAAAATATATTAATGTCAGTGAACGATATAGCTTACCAAAGAAAAGGAAACATGTCCTATAGTTAGCACATTTTCTCCCTGTGGGTATGCCATATGGGAAGCTAAACTACAATCAAGATCACAATTTATTATTTAACAAAGAGAACTGAACTGCTGAGAGGGCAGGATTCTGACGTCTGACTAGCACACCATCTCTGTCTAGGCATGTAACATGAAAAGACAAATTATAATCAGGAGTATAGATCTGAATGAGACATTTACCATATATGTGGCAGATATGAATCACAATTCACAATGTCAAATGAAATACAATGTTTGAATTTTCTTTAAATCAAAGTAATTTTAACTCATAGCCGCTCCCTTACAAACAGATAATAAATTCAACCACAGTCCTTTTGTTCCTTGCCTTCTGGCCTTCTACAGGAAGAGTGCAGGGATACTTGACTCTTATGTAGCACTAAAGGTCTTCTGGTCCCTTTGGCCCTTGATTAGAACCAAAGCACTCACTTTCCCAGCCCACATGTCCCTTCAAGTCTTCTCATTCTGTCATTGGAATGACCTAAAATGGCAAAGGCAGGGCTGCTATTCACCCAGTATGTACCAGTGCTGGCATATTAGTGAAACCCTCTGGGAATGATTGGTAAATAGCCATTATGTCATCCTTCCCAGAAGCATCCTTCCCCCAAGACACTCAGACCTCCCCAATGTCTTAGCAATTAAAGGAGTCATGCCTGACACAGAGATCAGCTGCTGCCTGTTGTTAGTTATCCTTACCTATTACTACTTAAACATTACATTCCCCATGGGCATTTTAGGCAAAGCTAGAAACCACACCCTCATTTCCCTCTGGGATTTTGACACCTCACCAGAGTGCTGCCAGGAATCCAATCACTGGACCTTGTTGCTCTGGGAATCCATCTTCCAACCAGTGTCTCCGAATCTTTTTAGTCTAAAAACATACCTCACTCTTCTTTCCCTCGAAGGCCCTCCCGCTATTTAAGCCCACTGATAACACTATGCTAAGTGTCCTAGTTTCTCAAATCCTATCTTCTTCTCCTTCTAGGACACTTAGCATAGTGTTATCAGTAGGCTTAAATTTTTGAAAATGAAAACCAGAATGGAAATGGCTTGCAGGAAAATCTTGATTTTCTCCTTGCCACTAGCTTCCTTTAGGCAAAGAAGGCAGAGCCTGCTACAGTCATAGAGTTGGGGATAGGAAAGGAAGGGGAAAACTATGGGGAGAAAAACATACAGAGCTCTTAAGTTTCTGCCTCATGTGTTTCAGTTATTATTGGTTCAGACTGAGCGAGACTGATAGACCGCATCATAAGGAATATAGGTGATACGCCCTAGTGGCACAGTGGTTAAGAGCACAGCTGCTAACCAAAAGGTCAGCAGTTCAAATCCACCAGCTGCTCCTGGAAACTCTAAGGGGCAGTTCTACTTTGTCCTATAGGGTCCCTATGGGTTGGAATCGACGCGACAGCAATGGGTTTGGTTTTGTGTTTAGGCCATGAGAGGTCAGGTCCCGGAGCCAAGGCACCCACTCTCCCTTCTGGACACTCCACAGAAGGGCACCACCAGGTTTTGCCCTCATGATTCTTTTGCTGTTTTCCTCTGAACTCACCTATCCTTTTCTAATGAACACATTTTACTTTTAACCATATTTAATTCACAGAGTTGTTATATACCAATCAAATAGCCCTAGGAACTATTCTGTGGCTTAAAGCTGACTTGACATACCTTTACTCTAATCAAACAGATACTAGTTTTGCAGATTAACACTTAAAGGGCGATTTTACTTCCTTGTTATACAAGTTCTTGCGCAGTGCCTCACTGTGCTTTCTAAGAACTGTTGCTGTGTTAGGTGCATTGAGTCCGTTCCGACTCATCGCCACCCCGTGTACAACAGAACAAAACACTACCCGGTCTTGTGCCATTCTCACAACTGTTGCTATGTTTGAGCCCATTGTTGCAGCCACTTTGTCAATTCATTTCGTTGAGGGTCTCTCTTTTTTTCACTGTCCCTCTACTTTACTGAGCATGATGTCCCTCTCCAGAGACTGATTCCTCCTGATAACACGTCCACAGTACGTAAGACAAAGTCTTGCCATCCTCCCTTCTAAGGAGCATTCTGGCTATATGTCTTCCAGGACAGATTTGTTTATTCTTCTGGCAGACCATGGTATATTCAACATTTTTTGCCAACAGCATAATTCAAAGGTATAAATTCTTTGATCTTCCTTATTCATTGTCCAGCTTTCACTTGCGTATGAGCCGATTGATAATACCATCGCTTGGGTCAGGCTCACCTTAGTCCTCAAAGTGACATCTTTGCTTTTTAACACTTTAAAAAGGTCTTTCGCAGCAGATTTGCCCACTGCAATACATCGTTTGATTTCTTGACTGCTGCTTCCATGGGCGTTGCTTGTAGGTCCAAGTAATGTGATGTGGATCCACTACTGGGATTCTAAGTACTGATAGCACATAAATACACTGAACTTTTCTTATTACTATAAACATCTAACTGCTGTTAAAAGATAATTTTCAGAGGCAAAGTCAGTTTTCTCACATATGTATATATAAGTGAACATGGGTCAAAAATTTCATTTAGCTGATTATTTACTGAGGGAACCAGTAAAAAGTTACAACTGAGTGAAACAAGAATTAGATTTTTGGAGACTTATATTTCTTATAAGGAGCCCTGGTGGGGCAGTGCTTAAAGCACTCTGCTGCTAACCAACAGGTCGGTGGATTGAACCCACCTGCTGCTCCATGGGAGAAAGATGTGGCAGTCTGCTTCCATAAAGATATACAGCCTTGGAAACCTTATGAGGCAGTTCTGCTGTGTCCAGTAGTATCCCTATGAGTTGCAGTGGACTTATGGCAGTGCCTTTGGTTTTGGTTTTGGTTATTTCTTACAGATCTTACTCATTTGCATTTCCATGAATGGAAATCATTTGCATTGCTATGGACAGGAAACTTTGGCTTTGCTATCAGTTTTCTATAAGTTAACTTCTACCTCTACAGAGTTGTAAAATAGCTTCCTCAAAGATAATGACAAATACCCACAGATCAGAAACCAGGAAGGAGCAAGTAGACAATGTCTAGCTTTCTACTGAAAAGACACCTAGTAATCCTTTTGATCATTTCAGTCTTTCACAGTTTTTCATGCCTTTAACAATATCTTATTAGTGACGATTAAGTGAGGTATTATATGTAGAAGTATTATAATTCTAAACTTCTAAGTAGATGTAAAGTGTCATGACCATATTTTTTTATCTCTGTAAATAAAAAAAAATAATTTATGTCAAGTAAGCAAACTTTAATTGGCTATTTTAAAGTATTAAATGTTTAATATGTGAAATTAATGACAATAAATCATTATTACTTATATTTTAGCTGCTTAATATTTAGACCACTAACTTTTCAAAAAACCAAACCCATTGCTGTTGAGTCAATTCTGACTCATAGTGACCCTGTAGGCTAGAATAGAACTGCCCTATAAGGTTTCCAAGGCTGTAAATATTTATGGAAGAAGACTGCCACATCTTTCTCCTGCAGAGCAACTGGTGGGTTTGAACTGCCAGTCTTTGGGTTAGCAGATGATTGCTTAACCATTGTGCCACCAGGGATCCTTAAATTATTGTTAATTCTAGATAAGATATATCAGTATGTGCTGCTATATTGAAACAAATGAAGTGGTCATAGGATTAAAAAAAGAAAACGGTCTAATAAATGGGAAAAGCATTTTATTTGGCTTTACTTAGAAGTATTTTAAGTTTTCAAAGAAATACTCCAATGCACATTAAGTTTACTGTGACAATTGCTTTTGTCACTACATCTGTCTTCTCCATCATGGGATAGTTTGCAAAGTAGGTTACGAATTTAATGAATTTTTTTTAGTTTTCACGGAATGGCGTGTTAAGCGGCTATCCAGATAGTTGAATTCCCCTCAATGACAGTTTTCATATCTGAATTAAGAAAGAATCATCAACAGCTTCATTAGACCAAGTAGCCAATTAGGGTTCTTATAAAATACTATTATGTATTTCTGTCTTGTTGTTATTGTTGTTGTTGTTGTTAGGTACCATTGAGTCGGTTCCCACTCATAGCAACCCTATGTACCACAGAACGAAACACTACCTGGTCCAGCGCCATCCTCACAATCATTGTTACGCTTGAGCCCATTGTTGCAGCCACAGTGTCAATCCATCTAGTTAAGGGTCGTCCTTTTTCACTGACCCTCTACTTTACCAAGCATGATGTCCTTCTCCAGGGACTGATCCCTCCTGATGATATATCCAAAGTATGTGAGATGTAGTCTCATCATCAGTGATTTGTGTGTGTGGGTGTGGGTGTGTGCGTAGGGGTGCGTGCCCTTCTATTTCAATAATTTTATGAAACATGAGAGATACCTATGCATATTTTATATGACATGCATTTTCCCATTATTATAGCATCTAAAATATAAAATAGAAGCATAGTTGTCATGTCTGTTTTTCTTTCATTTTAGTATGCAGCACTGTTAATGTGTCCCATTGGTGTTCAGGTTGTACTTTCAGCACTCATCTTCATAAAGAAAGAGGAGGTATGGAAAGTGACTCCTTATCAATCCATTCTTTTATTTGAAATCTAAAGAAAATTGAATACCTTAGTTTTTAAGACCTTTGAATCTATAATAAAAGCCGAAGGTAATGTCTTTAGAGGGGACAAAAGGATTCAGTGGAAACACTAGAATTCTATGTAGGGAATCAGGTGTCAGATTGGAAGTGGGGGCTGGAGGAATTTGTCTATAACTGTGCCTGGATAAGGATTCCCTGGGTGGCACAAATGGTTAAACACATAGCTATAAGCACGTGGCTACTAACCAAAGTGTTGGCTGTTCGAAACCACCCAGATGCACCTTGGAAGTAAGGCCTGGTGATTCACTTCCAAAAGTTCACACACATGAAAACCCTATGGAGCATGAGAGGACTCTGAAACACATAGGGTCACCATGAGTCAGAATCCACTTGATGGCAACTGTTTTTTATTGATTTTTTTGGGGGGTGCGGGAGATGTTTGGATAAGATTGAGAAAGTTGTCAATAACAAAGAAGGAGGGGAAGAGGAAGTGATGTTGAGCGTGAGAAATCCAAATACCCCTGACACCCAGGTTACTACTACTGAGACAGAGCCCCCACAGTGTTGTATTAAAAACCCTGTTTCCTTTGCTGGGTTTCCTCTCTGCCACTCCCTCAGCTTTGCATTTGAATCCTGCTTTTGCTTGGAGATTATGTGTAAACCCCATTGTGCCTGCCTGCGTAGTATGATTAAGAATGTTGCTGAAGTAACTTGTGTGAAGTCCCTACTTGTAAAACCCTTTAAAAGTAACTTGTCTGCCCGCCGTTGGGAAGCAGTATTGGCAGCAGCAGCTCCAACTGACTGCTTTTCCTTGTACAATGAAATAAAGGTGCCTTTCATGTTCTCCCACCTCAGTCTCTCATTTATTGGCCAGTATGAGCCTGCTGAGCAAGAACCTGGGGTTTCCACCTAGTAACATTACTGATCCAATTGCTGCACTATACTATATTTTTGCAAAGAAATTGAGATGGTTCAAGAAATACATTTAGACTTGTACTAAATTGAAGTATACTTTAGCAATTTCATGTAAGTAAGATGGACTCATAGATTTTGCCCAGGTCGCATCATGATTGATATAAACCTGTTGCCATTACCACTGAGTCGATTCTGACTCATAATAACCCTATAGGACAGAGTAGAACTGCCCCATAGGGTTTCCAAGGAGCAGCTGGTGTATTCAACTGCCAATCTTTTGGTTAAGAGCCAAGCTCTTAACCATTGTGCCACCAGGGCTCAGAACAAGATTTATATTTCCCAAATTAAGTTCAAAATGTACATAATAAATTGCCCCCCAAAACTTTTTAGTAACAAAACTTACTTATTACAGCCTAGAGTTACTTTTAATTCTTCAAGTGTTTTAGTTAAGTGAAGATCTGTCTTTGTATTAACACACAGATATATAAGTAACTAAGAGTTTAACTTATACACATTTTATAATTTTTGTAATATTCCCACCAGTTATTTGGCTTTTTTATTCAAAAACAGCATTATACAATGAGAAAGCATTGAATGAAAATTCAAATCTTTGGGCCTTTTCCTTATTCATGTAAAGAAAAGCAAATAATTAAATTCTCTGTCTTCTTGTTTACAAAATAGCAATCGTATTTGTTCTTTCTATGGTTTTGAATTAACTTACCAGCAGCTGGTTTTATTTTTGGTATTATCGAGGAGAAAATTAGAAATTGCTTGTGAAAGTCCTATATAAGTTTGTAAATGCTTAAGCAAGTTACTATTAAAATATAGCTACCTCCTCAGAGTCTGGATGTTGAAATAGCATTTTCCCTCATTCCGATGGGATCGTTTTTGTGTTAGAATTGTTAAAGAATAATTTCTAACAATGTAAAATCATGACTCTTGTACAAATAAAATAAACGTGTCAATAACTTTGTTTAATATCTTAATCAATAAGGAAGCCAATACGATGTAAAAACCAGCTCAAAGGAGAATCCAAAGAAAAGACACATATATAGGCAATCAGGGTGTTTAAATTATTTAAAAGATGCAGAAGTGACTTGGATGGGAGAGTGATCAATTGCACCCTTACAAGGGAAAAAATCATTTGCATTTCTATCATCAAGAATCATTTGCGTTACTGTAGTTTGTGTAACTTACGACATTGTAAAATAAGTTAACTTAAAGACAAAGAAAGGCTAACATTGAATACCATTTTCTGAGTAGCCATCAGGGAAAGTTTCTATCGTGTTTTCACTTTTAATTCAATTTTCAATAGGTTCTCCGAGTATGGCACGATGAATTTGATTTAGTCATTTCTCAGTATGGATCTGAAAATATGCCTGAAGACCTACCCAAGTGGACTATTCTGAATTCGTTACAGAAAACAGTAAGATGAACTTAGTATAAAATTATAATTAGAAGTTAAAGTCGACCACTAGCGGGGGGACGACAGGGAGTGGTGGGTGGAAGGGCCAGAGGAATGAGAAGTCCTTGTACTTCTTCCAAACAAACTGGGTGGAGCACATTCTCCCTACTTACAAATCTTGAATTTGTTTTTTATCCCCCTTTTTGTAACTTCTGTCTCTTTTTCTGGGTTAATTGACAAGCATCTTCTCCTGGTTTCACCTACAAAAGTGTTGGTGGTCCTCTGCCAAATGGAGTATTTCTGCCCTGCCGCATCCAATGAAAGATCAAGCTGATCAGCAGTCGCTGCTAACAGCAGAGTAGCATGGTGGTTACATGTGAGCCTGAATGCCAGGATTAGGATTGCCATGCAGTAGCTTTGTGACCCTGGACAGGTCACCCTCTTAACTTCAGTTTCCTTATTAGTAAAATGGGCATAATAACCCCTACCTCTCCTTGGCAGGAGTAATATGTAGAATATATAGAAAGCCTTGGATCTGGTACATAGTAAGCAAGTAATACTTGTTAGTTACTGTTGTAAGAAATTATTATGTCACAATTCATTCAAATTTTTCTGGGTGGGTGCAGTGGAAGGGTAAAGGGGTAAGTGAGCCAAGTGGTTTAGAGGAATAGATCAGCACCCGGAACATAGTAAGTGCTCAATACAAAAATAGCAAACATTTACATAGTGCCAGTATCAGTGCCCTTTTGTAAGTGCTCCTTGGAAACCCTGTGAGACAGTTCTTCTCTGTCTTATAGGGTCGCTATGAGTTGGAATCAACTCAGTGGCAATGGGTTTGGTTTTGGTTGTGCATATATTAACTCATTTATTAACTCATATATTAACTCATTTATTCTCCCAACAACCCAATGAGGTATAAAGTAATAATATCCTCTTTTTATAAATGAAGGACAGATAAATTCACTAACTAACCTTGGGTCACACAGTTAATAAGTGGCAGAGCCAAGATTCAACCCCAGATTATCTGGCACTAGATTTTGTAGTAACTGCTACACTAGATGTCTCTCATAAAAAGTAGTTATTATTTTTAGTTCACATAATAACAGAAATGGATTTTAAGAGAATTTAAATGTAATTCTAAATGATTTTACTTGTCTTATTTTTTCTTTGATGTATGTGATTGGTACATGCATTGAAGTTTCAGACTACTTAAAGCTATAGCAGAGAATGAAACTTTCCTGTATTCATAAACTGATAAACAGGAAAATAGCTCTATGTGTGACATCAAAGGGGTCCTGGGTGGGGCACATGGTTAACTCACTGGACTGCTAACCAAAAGATTGGAGATTCAAGTCCACCCAGGGTACCTCGGAAGAAAGGCCTGGCAATCTACTTCTGAAAAATCAGCCATTGAAAACCCTATTGAGCACAATCGACTCTGACACACATGAGGTTGGAATCAACTTGACAGCAACTGGTTTTTTTATGACATCACTGGGGCAGTGGTGGATCAGTAGTAGAATTATTGCCTCCCATGAGAGAGACAGGGTTCGATTCCCAGCCAGTACACCTCACGTGCAGCCACGGGTGTCTGTCACCTGAGGCTTGCATGTTGCTATGATGCTGAACAGGTTTCAGCAGAGCTTTCAGACTAAGATGAGCGAGGAAGAAAGGTCTGGCAATCTACTTCTGAAAATCAGGCCATGAAAAGCCTATGGGTAACAATGGTTTGATTCACCATCGATCATGGTCATGATGATGGTTCAGGACTGGGCAACATTTTGTTCTGTTGTGCATGAGGTCCCCATGAGTCAGGGACCGACTGGATGACAGCTAACAGCAACACGACATCATTATTATTAATGAGATTCCAGCTTACAGTTAGTAGCCATGAATATAATTGTGATCATATGTATAGGTTTAGTTGATTAAACTAATCTCTAATTTTTTAATATCGTAAATCCGATCACTAATGTAGTCATTCAACATCTTAATATTACTGCTGGTGCATATTGTAATATAAGTAGTACTAATGTTATAACTTTCAATAACAAGTTTAGAAAACAATGAAATACTTCAACTTCCTCTTATTTCTTAGGTGACAAATATATAAGCTAATTCTCTCACATCCTCCCAACTCAACTTCATAGGATTCCAGAATCAGCACTGGAAAAGAGATATTTCTTAGAAGTCTGATCATTTCCATGACTATTTTTATTATCATACATTTTTGGTCTTTGTGGCAATTTTTCACACAGTACAACAATGAAATTTAATACCTCACATTAATTCTAAGAAAACAGAAATAATCCTGAGTCTCTTTTCATGCATATTAAACAGTGGTAGCATGTTCTGGATAAATATAAAGGGAACTAATATAGTTAGAAGGAAGGTATGGCTCAGGTGATTCTCCGTTTTATGCTCTGATCCTAAACACACTTTGCAGCTCTAGTAGAGCAGGTATAACTTCCATCTTGGACTCCCACGAGATAAACTTCAGACATAACAATTTCATCCAAACCTAACCCACTATGCGTGATTAGAGATCTTTAGCTCTGGTTAATAATGACAACCATAACCAGAAACCAAACCCACTGCCATTGAGTCAATGTGACTCGTAGTGACCCCATAGGGTTTCCAAGGCTGTAAATCTGTAGAAGCAGACTGCCACATCTTTCTCCCGCAGAGCCACTGGTGGTTTCGAACCAGCAGCCTTTCAGTTAGCAGTCGATCACTTTAACCAGTATGCCACTAGGGCTCCTTAATAAAACTGCAGAAGCAGCAAAGTAATGGGTTTAGTTAAAAGTACACTTTTTGTTGAATTCATTATATTTACATAGAGAACAATTAATCTTTATCACAAGATAGCACTTTAATATACATGGGAATCATACAATTAACTGCATTATGAACATTTTATAATAAAAGTCATAGACTCTTTTTTCTTAGTTACAGTGTTGTGGCCAAAACAATTACACAGATTGGATAAACAACACGAATAAAGAAAATTCAGAACAGGTACCATGTTCTTGCACGAGTTCTACATTAAGAAAATGGTTTTGTAATGCGCCGCTGAATGCAACTTACCTAGAGGTAAAGATAAGGCTTCTCCAAGTGTTAACGGTGATTTTTTTTTTTTTTTTTTTTTTTT
>NW_004444174.1:2648241-2665228 GCF_000243295.1 Trichechus manatus latirostris
TTCTCCAAGTGTTAACGGTGATTTTTTTTTTTTTTTTTTTTTTTGGTAAGCCAAATTGAAATTTTGAGCAAATTTTTATATAAAATTGATGTTTTTCAGGTTGGTTAGGTTCTTAAGCTACTTCACGAAATCTAACCCATAATTAGGTGAACCGTTATTTTAGTATATAATAAATTAATTAAATAAAATTTCTTGGGATCTATTATCTTTGTGTGCCTAGATTTTGGGATGCCCTCATTCCATCTTCCCAACCTTCTTTCTCAAAACCCTGCAGAAAGAGGAGACATCTTTTGACAAAGCCCTGGAGTATAGGATTATTTAAACCTATTGAAAACCTGTTGCCATTGAGTGGATTCCACCTCATGGTGACCCTATAGGACAGAATAGAACTGCCCCATAGGATTCCAGGGAGTGCCTTGTGGATTCCAACTGTTGACCTTTTGTTAGCAGCTGTAGCTCTTAACCACTATGCCACCAGGATTTCCTAAGATTGTTTCGGGGGCCACAATACTAGAAGTATGGGGGGTGGCAAAACCTGCAGGGTGGAACGTCAACAATGACAATAATGGTGTTCAGGTAGGTGTGGGAGAAGAAAGAGTAGAGGCTCGTCAGAAGCAATTACTATTTACAAGTATAGAATATTAGTAAACAAGGGATTTCCATCCCAAAAATTGCTAATACTTTGTATAGTTCATATACTGATGTTACTCTAATTTTAAGTGTATCCTTTCTATTATAAAATTCATTCTTAGATAAATAGAGCATTATATATTTTAAAAAGTTTCTCCTCTCATCTAAGTGGGGTATATACCCTGCTAAATTACAATAATCTTTAGAAAACCAAATCCCTTTTTCAAAAATTAATGGCTTTCTGATTTCAAATATATGACAACATCTTAGGAACTTTAGCAGGAGCAACTGAGGTGGGTAGCTGTCAAACTCAGCTTCTTAAACCAAAAATCCAGTTAGCCATTGACTTGGTATTTCTATTTTACTAAATTATTTATCTCTTTGTGTTTCTTATTCTTGAGACTAGAATTATACATAAGACCATTTACATCACTGAGTCAATCTAAATACTTTGTTTTTCTTAGGGTTGTGAAAATAAAATCAGCACGTGGTATGATGATAATGTTTTAACTTTAATTGGCATTACCTTTGGACTTGTGGCTTCAGAGGTAAACTTTTGTTCATATGTTTAATGATAAAAAATATTAAGTATAAACTATACAGAATAGATTGCAGAACATCCAGGTGGATATGTGATCCAAAAAGTTTATCTAATAGGAGCCAGCATTTGAGACTAGTCACACCTAGAAGGAGTAAAGACTCTAGCTGCAGGAGATATCCCTGAGTCAGCCAGGCAGGTGGAGATTTTTGATAAGCGGTTGTCCGGCAGTAGTAATTTCATTATGATGCAATATAATAAAAAAATTACTTCATATCTCAGCAGTAAGAGTATCACAATGCAACATAGCAAACTTCTGAAAATTGGGCAGATGTTTAGCATTAGTAAGATCTACTATTCCCTCATATATTCATTTTTCATTCATTCATTCAATAAATTTGGAGGGGGACATCTACTTTGTGCCAAACACTGTAACAGATACTGGAAATATAATGGGAAGCAAAATGAACCCAGTTTGTCATCTCTGCAAGGTGCCAGCTGCAGAATCCAGGTTCAGAATCAGGACGGCATTCTGCAGTCTCAGAGAAGGCTGATGAGAACAAGTGAGGGCTCCAGAGTCAAAGAAACTCTGGAAGTTTCTTTCAGACTTACTAGCCTGACATTGATTGGAGAAACCCTGAGAGTATGGCCGTTGGACCTGAACTTTGAGGTACAAAAAGGCTGTAATCACAGCCTCTCCTCTCACAGCTGCGCAGGTGGTTCCTGGGCCAGTGGACTAGAGAGGAAAGAAGAGCAGAGGCTGGCTGGTGGTATAGCCCCTGACCCTGCTACCTCCAAGTCCTTTGTGGGTTTGCCTGCCTGCCTGCCTGCCTGCCCGCCTGCCTGCCTGCCAACAAGGTGGCAGGTGATCCAGCCACGCTGGCTGAGTGTAGGAGTGGGCAGGTTTTTATAGTGGGGCCCACAGCATTGGAACTAATACACAGTCATGTGTTGGCCAGAATAGGACACTGATCCTGAATTTCATATTATGTTGACCCACAAAACCACTAACTTAAGGCTCCTTAAAATCTCTTGAACTGGTAACAGTTTTGATCCCAGAATAGTGGTTAACCAAGGCATATTGATAGCATTACTATCATTCTTTTAAAACATTTGTTTATTATGTTCATGATGGGATATTTAAGACAGAACTGAAGTGGAGAATGTCAGTTCTCCATTTTGTCTTCGACCCTTTGCACACCACCTCTCATGATCCCATACCAAAAAAAGCTTTCTAGGTTTGAGGACATAGTTAGAAAGATGATGTCCAAGAATCAGAACAGCAGTGCATCAAGACATCTATTTCACCGACAGTCTGTGTAACTAATGCCATCGCAATCTATTTCTTAATCTCCTTTATACATGAACTTGGTGAAAGGTGGCTTCCTCTAGAAGACTCATTCTTCAGACTTCTCATTCACAACAATATGTACCTTACTTTGAAACTTTCTTACTTCTATGAACGCCTTTTCCATTAGATATTCACTTCAGTGATTATGTAGTGTGTTAGTGTTACAAATTATTCTTATTAACTTTTGATAAATCTTATTGTTTCCTTATCTTCCAGGTTTTGCAAGTCTCATTAACCATTCCTTTCTTCAGACATACCAAGAATAAAATATATGTGGAAATGTGACCTTTAGATTTTAATTTGTCCAGAAGAAGCTGACTCATTCTCAAAATAATCATATGGTATTATTCCAAAAGATAAAGAAATGTTGAATTATAGTAATTAATCTTGGGACCTAATTGAGTCATTAATTATATATAGTATAGAATTATTGAATATTATAATAAAGCTTTCCATGGAATTTCATTAATTTTGTTTTTCCAAAATATCAGTTTCTACAGTTGAGAACTTTTAACTTGATTTATTTTCTGAATTGAAATGGTATTATCACATACATTGAAGTCAAAATGTGATTAAGTATCACTATATGTTTTGAGTTTCCTATGTAGAGAAAATACCTATATAATGTTCAAAATATACTAATTACCTATACAATTAAAATGTCCTTTTTATATTCAGATCTTAAGAAAGCAACATTGATTTATTGGAGATTTAAAACAAAGAAGAAAAATCTTTGCAACACTGTGCTCTATACTGAATTAATCACTTCTTCTGTTATTGCTTGGAGGTGAATATACCTATGTCTCACCCATCGACTATCTTGTTATCCAATATATCACATTTATGACAATAGTAAAAAATCTACCATCCGACTATTTTGCTCATTAACAACGTACATCTGACAGTAACGAATGCCGAGGTGTGAAGCAAGAGTAACACTAGCTGTGATTGTTAAGGTTATGTGTCAACTTGACTAGGCCATGATGCTCAATGATTTGGCAGTTATGTAATGATGTAATTTGGCAGTTATGTAATGATGTAATTTGGAAGTTATATAATGATGTAATTTGGAAGTTATATAATGATGTAGTCATCCTCTATTTTGTGATCTGATGTGGTCATCCTCCATTTTCACATAACACTGATTTTCGCATAACGACCTGGTCTTTGGGACCTAACCATGTCAATAAGTGAAAAGTGGGTGTAAGAAACTTGAAATTCTAGTGATTTGAGTATAATTTGGTGACAGCAGTATAGTTTTAAAATAACAATGAATTGTTAATTGCAGCAAAACAAAATTCTGTTCTAAAGGATCACTCACCCCTCTATTTCCTTGCTCCTCTTCTTCTTCTCTTTTTCTCTAAATTTTATTTAAAACATGCATATACAGTTCTCTGATGGATATAAAAATAATCTTCCTGTCCTGTTTTCCTAATGATATTTTGAAACAAAAAAATAAATCCTTTGAAAAATAAAAGTGCTATACAAATGTGAGGTATTGTCATTCTTGTTCTTAATAGCAAAAGGCTGTCTTGACCTTGAGGAAATGAAGAAAAAATAGATTAACTGAAGGTCCTGCATTGCTCTCACTCCTGTAGAAGGGTCACTCTCACTTATCAATTCAATCATACCTCTTTTCATCCATCTATTCAGAGCACTGCAGATTTTAGAGACCTATAGAATTTTTTTTTTTTAAGTCAGCACAAAAGAAAAATAACCATTTTCTCTGAAGTGACCTGTAAATAGACATAGCTTCTATTCTTTGGGGAAAATTCTCTTGAGATTTAAAGCTCATCTTCAAATTCCCATTTTCTCTAAAATATGGTAAAGGAACACACTGATAGCAAAAACATCTCGCCTACTTGGGAATTGAAAAATCAGCTTTTTGTTAATCAAATAAATATTATGTTTTGGTTTTGCATCAGTGGAAAAGAAAAGGTATCTAGGCACTAGATTCTCTATTTTCAGTCAATATAGTTAATTCAAAAAATATATACACCACTGACTGAATCTATCACCTTTAAAATTCTAGGCGATGTTGTCTTCAAAGAAGCTGGATTATACTTTGAATAAAAGAACCACTTGTTTGGTACAGTAAAATAGAGTAGATAAGGATCATGCATATCTCCTTAATCTTGTTTTTAATTTCTGAGCTAGAAAACTTAAAAACTCATGAAAAGTAGGCTGGATCAGAAGTGAAACAGTAAATTAGATCCTAGGGCAATACCTAACCCCCTGGATTGTCATATTGCTTAGAAAAAAATGCATATAACTGCTTTTGGCTTCTCATTTTAATTACCAAAACCAGTTGTCTTCAAGTCAATTCCAACTCATGACAACCGCATATGTACAGAGTATAATGGCATTCCATAGTTTTCAAGGCTGTGAACTTTTGGAAGCAGATCGACAGACCTTTCTTCTGAGGGGGCCTCTGGGTGGGTTTGAACTACCAACATTTTGGTTAGTAGTCATGCATTTAACCATTTGCACTACCCAGGAACTCCTTGTTTTAATTATGTGTTTAAAAATCTGGACTATTTTGTGATGGTACTATAGTGCAAATGCTTAAGCCCTCGACTAGCTGGAGATTAGTGGTTCAAACCTACCCAGAGGCCCCTCAGAAGACAGTCCTGGTAATGTGCTTCTTAAAGGTCACAGCTTTTAAAACCCTATAAAGCAGTTCTACTCTGAACACATGGGCTCAGCAAGAAACAGAATCAACTCAATGACAACCGACAACAACTATATAAGTAGAAAATTTCAAATTCTTCTGTATATAAATACATGTATTCACCCTACAAGCATTTATAAACCATCTGCTAGGGACATTGCTAGCAATTGGCATATGAAAATGAAGAGATACGTGTATAGTTCCTGAATAGGACTGGCTTGATATATGTGCCACCTATACTCAGAAGGGCCCCATGCTTGGTTTAATGTGCTGCTGTCACTGTCTTAAAATTCTTAATAATTTTTTTAACAAAGGGCTCTGCATTCTCATTTTGAACTGGGCTCCACAAATTATGTAACCATTCCTATCCTGGTAGTTAACAAACTCAGAGTCCAATCACAGAGCTAAACGTGTGAACACATAAGTTTTATTTTTGTGATAATTTTTATGGGCACCCAGAACGCGAATGCCTGATTTTGCCTTAGATGTTCAGAGAGGACTTCGTAAAGGAGAGCCATTCATTCAACAACTACTTACTGAATAACTACTAAGTGTCAGGCCCTGTTTTGAGTGCTAGAGAAACAGCAGTGAATAAAATGAAACAAATAACAGCAACAAATATAACCCTTGCCGTCATGGAGGTTACATCCAGGTTAGGGGAGCCAAACAACAAAAAATAATACAAAAGTACATATTATGTCAGACAGTGAGAAGTGCTATAGAGAAAAAAACAACTCAGGAAATAGGGAGTTCTGACATTAGGGAGGTTGCGAGAAGGCAGAAGTCCTTGCTGAAAAAATTGCTTTTAAGCAAAGAACTAAAGAAGGTGAGAGAATGTGGGGTTAGAACACAGCAGCAAGAGGAAACAGCAAGTAGAAAAAAAAGAAAAGCACTGAGAAAAAAGCAGGCCCGGTGAGCTCAAGGAAGGGCAGGAAGCCAGTGAGGTTAGAGTAGGGCAAGTGATGGGGGAAGGAGTAGAGAAAGGTTCAATGGGGGAAAGGTCTTGTAGGGACTTTTAGCCACTCTCAGGCCTTCTTTAGCTTTTACTCTGAATGAGACGGGAAGCAATTGACAGGTTTTACACAGAAAAGTGACAGGATCTCACTTGTATTTGAATAGAGCAATCTGGCTATCATGGTGAAAATAAATTTGAAAGGCTCAAGTGTGGAAGCAGAGAGATGATTGTGTTTTATTTAATAATCTTGGTAAGAGATGATGCTGGCTTTGGCCAGGGGGTAGAGGTGGAGGTGGAGAAAAGTGATTAGATTCTGTGTATGTTTTGCAGTGGACTTGTTAGAATTTTCTAAGAGTTTGAGTGTAGTGTGAGAGAAAAAGAGTAGTCAAGGATGATTTTAATAATTGGTAAGATGGAAAAATTTACTGAGATGAGGAAGACTGTGGAGAAGAAAGCAATTTTACAATATGCCTTCCCTTAAAAGCCTGTGAGCAGCCATCTAAAATACTTCACTGGTCTCACCCCTTCGGGAGCAAGGGAGAATGACGAGAACAGGATACAAGGAAAAGATTAGTCCAAAGGACTAATGGACCACAGCTACCAAGGCCTCCACCAGACTAAGTGCAGTATAGCTAGATGGTGCCCAGCTGCCACCACTGACTGCTCTGACCAGGATCACAACAGAGGATTCTGGACAGAGCTGGAGAAGGATGTAGAACAAAATTCTAACACACAAAAAAATGATCAGATTTACTGGCCTGAAAGAGACTGGAGAAACCCCGAGAGTATGGCCCCCAGACACCCTTTTAGCTCAGTGGTGAAGTCACTTCTGAGGTTCACCGTTCAGCCGGGGATTGGACAGCCCTATAAAACAAAATAGCACTAATGAGGCACAGCAGTCCAGGGACAAGGACTAGAAGGCAGAAGGGGACAGGAAAGCTGGTGATAGGGAACCCAAGGTTGAGTAAGGACAGTGTTGACATGTAGTGGTGTTGTTAACCATCGTCATAGGGCAACATGTGTACTAACTGTTTAATGAGAAACTATTTTGTTAAACCTTCATTTAAATGAGAATAGCAGCACAACTGGAAGAACGTAATCGATGTCATTGAAGTGTGCATGTGGAAATTTTTGAAATGGTGTATCTTCGGCTAAGTATATTTTCACCAAAAAAGAAAAAAAAAGATTGAGAAGGGAGAGGGTTGACATGCCGCGGGGTTGTTAACCAATGTCATAAAACAATATGTGTACAGACTGTTTAATGAGAAACTATTTGTTCTGTAAACCTTCACCTGAAGTACAATTAAAAAAATAAATAAATAAAAATTATGCCTTCCCTACTAATCTGCAAGAAACTCAAGGCTATGTATATTTAAGTCATCTTTGCAACTCCAAAGCCTGGCTTAGTACTTGACTTAATGTAGGTGGCCCACAAATGTACTGAATTTGAAAAAGTCAAGTTATTCAGTATGAGATCAGATAAAGCCCAATTGCCCTTTCTGGTTGTCTGGTGCTGACTGTACTCCATTGTTCTGATTTCCTTTGGGTATTATAAAACATAAACTGTCCAAACTTGTTGGGTAAACAGTAGCTGTTACACGTTAGTCACTGCCACCCACATATCATTTCACCAGGAACCTGAATGAGAGATGTTGACAGAATAAAAACATCTTTAAAACATTTCATTGCAACAATTTTTAAAGAGTATAAACACAATAGAAATACTGTCAGAGAACGCTAAGATTTTGTTCAATGTTTGTGGCATTTGTTTAAGGTTTGTTTAGCTTTATTTTCTTTTTCTGATCTTAGAGGAGTAACCATTCAGGGACATGAGAGTCCCTAGCAAAAGGAAAACATAACAATCCAATGTTTCTCTGATGGTTGATGTTAGGTATCAACTTGGCTAGGCTATGATTCTCAGTGGTTTGGCAGACCTTCCAGTTTGTGATCTGATGTAAGCAGCCAATCAGTTGAAACTGGAGTTTCCTTGGGAGTGGAGCCTGCATCCAGTATATAAATGGATGTCCTGGCAAAGCTCGCTCTCTTTTGACCCTGCATTCTTCTCGTGGCCTGACCTCCAGTTCTTGGGACATAAACCTCCAGAAGTCTCTGGCCAGCCACCTGACTTACACATTTTGGATTTGTCAACCCTTACAACACCAAGAACGGACAGAGGCCTCCAGCCTGCTGCTTGACCTGCAGATTTTAGGTTCATCAGCCCTTATAACCACGTGAGCCAGTAGAGGTCTTCAGCCTGTCATCTGACCCACAGATTTGGGACTTGCCAGCTTCTATAATCACCTGAGCCATTTCCTTGAAGTCAGTTTCTCTGTATATATATTTATATAGGCTTCACTGGTTTTGCTCCTCTAGAGAACCCAGAGTAAGACAATTTCATTGCCCTGACATAAAACTGCAGAAACAAACCAAAAAAAAAAACCTGTATTTTACATCATCTTTTATGTTTCATTGTTTAGCCTCTTTTATATACTTTTCTTCTTTATCCCTTTGTATGTTTGAAGCTGCTCATTAGATGAAAGAGAATAATGGTATATTTCCAGTGAATCTATAAAGATTTATTGAACAATAATGGATTTTAACACTGCACAATGATAAAGCCAGGGAAAGCAGAAGCGTTCCTTGACAAATTAAATTGTAGATATTAAGCCATTGTCAGTATGGAACAAAGTAAAAGGATGTATTCTTGCATAGGAGCATTTATAATGTGAAAATAAAGTGCACAGTAACTGTGGAAAATTCCTAAAGCATATTGCTAATTGTAGTCAAGTACAGTAGACATTCTCCTGAATGTCTGAGAAGATTTATGGAACAAAACATGCAGAATTGCTGATTTCCTTAATTAATAGTTCATTTCAGTTACATATTTTATTTCAGGGAAAAATGTAAAAGATACTGTACAATAGAATGTGTCTGTGAAAATCTCTTTAGTTTTTTTTTTTAAGATAATACCAACATTTGTTTAATATGTTTGTAAATGTTTGTGTGTATATAACATTTACATGGCAATACATAGTGTAATTAAAAAGAAGATATTTGAAAAAACAAAATCAGTCATTTCATTACTAATTTTGCAGTGAATAGATGCATTAAAGTGTTGGTAAACCAGAAAGCTGAGAGAAACAAGGAAGGGTCTTCTCCTAGAGACTTCAGAGAGAACATGGCCCAGGCAACTCTTTGATTTTGACTTCTAACCTCCAGAATTGTGAGACAGTACCTTTCCGTTCTTATCAGTCACCAGTTTGTGGAGTTTTTTTGTTTTGTTTTTGTTGTTACAACAGCCCTGGGAAACTAATATAGATGGACTCAAATAATACCAGTTATTAGCTCAACCTCAGCTGTGTTATTTCACCTTACTGTAGCTCAGTTTCCTTATCTTAAAAAATGTGTGTAATTGTAATTAATCTCATAAACTGAATAGATTTAAGGTGAGATTACCTTTGCATCTGCCCACACTTCCTGTCAGTGACACAGACACCCGTGCCAGAACTAGAAAAAGCCATACAGCACTCAGTGAACCAATTGCTTCCGTGTGTTCCCTGCTGGTGCTGCTCTTCCGGGACAATTCTAGGTAATGATGAAATAGGCCACTCAGCCTGTAAGTGCTCCATAAGAAGAATTTTACTTTTGTAGCTCATTGACCCTTCCATATTCTCGCTATTCATCACCTTCCTCTGTCTTCACCTCTTTCCTTCTTTTTTCTTTATTTAATTTGTATTGTATGGTTCATTAGCAACTTCTTTAAAAAAAAAAAAAAAAACTCATTGCCATTGAGTTAGACTCATGACAACCTTATAGAACAGAGTAAAACTGCCCCATAGGGTTTCCAAAGAACAGCTGGTGGATTTGAACTGCCAACGTTTTGGTTAGCAGCTGTATCTCTTAACCACTGCACCACCAAGTATTCTCTTAATTCCCTCACCTATCTCTCCCTTAATTTCAACAGCCAACTCTGTCAGCTTTTGTGTAGTTGAAGGTTGCTAGAGAAAATATTATGACTGCAGGTTGTTATTGTTGGATGCCGTTGAGTCAATTCTGACTCAGTGACCCCATGTGACAGAGTAAAACTTCACTATAGGGTTTTCTTGGCTTTAATCTTTATGGAAGCAGATCATCAGGTCTTTGTCAAACAGAGCTGCTGGGTAGGTTCAGACTGCCAACCTTTTGGTTAGCAGCCAAGTGCTTCACCATTTGTGCCAGCAGGGCTTCAGACAGTCCTATAAAATCAGGATCACTGGCTTCAAATGAACACCAAATACTTGCCAGAAATGCTAATGGTTTTCTGGTAAGGCCCTTCTGTTGTAAGAAATAGAACAGTGTGCAGAGTATTATGGAGTGAAGAGAAAGTGAGAAAGTACACACAACTCTTTCAGGAATTATAAAACTATCATAAATAATGAGTATGGAAATACAATTTCCCTGTTTCTGGATTTAGGAAAAGGTCATTTTAATCCTTAGACCAGCATGTTATGGCAGGAAGAACAAAGGGTTAGAAGTAAAATAACCTGAATTTGAGCCCTGGATCCATTTCTTATGGATCCTGGAGTCACGTAATCCTTTGGGCTTCAGAAGCTCATTCCCATCCAACTTACCTCAGCAAATGAAATGATATATTGAAAGTGCTTTGTCCTTACTACAGCATGAGGTACAAAAGAGAATTCATGTTTGGATGCCTTCATGTACACCTGTAATTCTCCTATTTATCTCTCATCTTCCAATTATGGGCCATGAACATCACTGGGTATAATTTAGAAGCTGTTGAAAAAATATTCCTCCTCACAAGTCTTTCATTAAACTGGCTCCCAAAAGCTTTATGCATTCTCTAAACTCTTCTCAAATCCAAGCTATGCCTTATTGGAGAAAGTATCAAGATAACATTTATTTCTGTTTAAATACTGTTAGGGGTTGAATTGTGTCCCCCTAAAACATATGTTGAAATCCTAACCACTGTGCCTGCAATATGACCCTCTTTAGAAATAGGCATTTTCTTTTGTTATGTTATTGTAATACTAAAGTAGGGTGTGTTATAAACCTAACCCGTTCTCAGTGGTGTCTCATAAAAAGGGAAAACAGACACAGAGGGACACAAACACACAGAGGATGTAGATATTAAGATGGAGGTAGATGCATCTACAAGCCCAGGAACACCAAGGATTACTGGCAGCTACTAGAAGGTGAGGAGCCCTGGTGGTGCAGTGGTTAAACATTCAACTACTAACCAAAAGGTTGGCAGTTTGAATCCACCAATAACTCCTTGGAAACCCTATGGGAAAGCTCTACTCTGTTCTGTGCGGTCACTATGAGTCAGAATCAACTCGATGGCAATGGGTTTGGATTTGGTTGCTAGAAGACGAACGAGAATAGAAGGATCTTCCCCTAGAGCCACTGCTCTCATTTTAACTCCTAGCCTACCAAAGTGTGAGACAATACATTTCTGCCCTTTAAAGCCACCCAGTTTGTGGTATTTTGTTATGGCAGCCCTAGGAAATGAAGACAAATATCACTGTTTTAGACTTGGATTTAAGATAGTGTTTTTTTAATTTTACAAAAAGTCCTGAAATTTCATTAAAGTGCATGTTATGTTGCTCTCATTATTAATAAATTTATAAATAGATGAAATATACAGTATACATATAGAGTATACAATACATAATATTTACTAGTATTTATTCCATGAAGTTTGTATAGTAGGTAAGACAACAACTTGAAAGTCAAAGAGCCTCAGTTTACAACTCCATCCCTCATTAGTTCTGACTTCTTGGGAAAGTTATTTAAATTAAGTGCTTCAGTATTTTTCATTTGTAAATGATAAAAATAAAATATGTACCTCATAGCATTGCTATGAGGACTAAATGAATCAATCCATGTAAACTGTTTAGAACAGTGTAAGGCACATAGAAAGGGCTCATGAAAATTGACAGTTCCACAATAATAGTAGGAGACTTCAACACACCACTCTCAGTAAAGGACCGAACATATAGAAAGAAACTCAACAAAGATACAGAAGATCTAAAGTCCACAATCAGCCAACTTGACCTCATGTATATATAGAAGAGCACTCCACCCAACAGCTGCAAAATACACATTCTTTTCCAAAGCGCATGGAATGTTCTCCAGAATAGACCACGTCTTAGGCCACAAAGCAAACTTCAACAAAATCTAAAACACTGAGATAATACAAAGTATCTTCTCTGATCACAACGCCATCACAGTAGAAATTAACAACAGGAAGAGCAAGAAAAAAAAATCAAATACATGGAAACTGAATAACACCCTGATTCAAAACCATTGGGAAATAGAATAAATCAAAGATGGAATCAACAAATTCCTAGACTCAAACGAGAATGAAAACACATCATACCAAAACCTTTGGGACACAGCAAAGGCAGTACTTGGAGGTCAATTTAAAGCAATAGATGCACACATCAAAAAAGAAGAAAGGGACAAAATCAAAACATTAGCTACCCAAGCAAATAGAAAGAGAATAGCAAAAGAAACCCGCAGCCACCAGAAGAAAGAAACCAACAAAGATCAGAGCAGAAATGAATGAAATAGAGAATAGAAAAATAATAGAAAGAAAACAAAACCAAAAGTTGGTTCTTTGAAAGGATCAACAAAATCGACGAACCACTGGCCACATTGACAGAACAGGAGAGGACAAACATGACCCAAATAAGAAATAAAACAGGAGACATTACAGCACAGAACCAACTGAAATAAAAAGGATCATAACAGAGTACTATGAAAAAATGTACTTCAACAAATCTGAAAACCTAGAGAAAATGGACAAAGTTCTACAAATGCACTACCTACACAAACTAACACAAAATGATGTTGAAAATCTAAACAGACCCATAAAAAGACAGGAGATTGAAAAGGTAATAATAATAATAATAAAAAAAAAAACCTCCCAACAACAACAAAAAGCCCTGGTCTAGATGGCTTCACTGGAGAATTCTACCAAACATTCAGAGAAGTGCTTACACCAGTACTACTCAAACTGTTTCAGAACATAGAAAAGGAAGGGATACTCCCAAATTCATTCTATCAAGCCAGCATAACCCTGATACCAAAACCAAGCAAAGATTCCACAAAAAAAGAAAATTACAGACCAATACCTCTCATGAATAAAGATGCAAAAATTCTCAACAAAATTCTAGCCAATGGAATTCAGCATCATATCAAAAAAATAATACACCACGACCAAGGGGGATTCCTACCAGGTATGCAAGGATGGTTCAACATTATCCACCACATAAACAAAAGAATCACATGATCATCTCAATCGAAGTCAAACATCCATTCCTAATAAAAACTCTCAATAAAATAGGTATAGAAAGGAAATTCCTCAGCATAATGAAGGGCTTCTCTACAAAATCAACAGCCAACATCATTTTTAATGGAGAGAGGCTGAAAACATTCTCATTTAGAACAGACGCAAGACAAGGATGCCCTTTATCACCACTCCTATTTAACATTATACTGGAAGTACTAGCTAGAGCAATAAGGCAAGAAAAAGAAATAAAGGGCATCCAAATTGATAATGAAGAAGTAAAACTGTCCCTATTTGTGGATAATATGATACTATACATAGAAAACCCAAAAGACTGCACGAGAAAACTACTGGAACTAATAGAAAGATTCAGCAGAGTAGCAGGATACAAGATAAACATACAAAAATCAATCGAATTCCTATACACCAATAAAAACAACTAGGAAAAGGAAATCAGGAAAACAACACTATTTTTAATAGCCCCTAAGAAAATAAAATACTTAGGAACAAATGTAACCAGGGATGTAAAAGACCTATACAAAGAAAACTACAAAACACTACTGCAAGAAACCAAAAAAGATCTACATAAATGGAAAAACATACCAAGCTCATGGATAGGTAGACTCAACATTGTGAAAATGTCAATTTTACCCACAGCAATCTACAAATACAATGTGTCTTAGTCATCTAGTGCTGCTATAACTGAAATACCACAAGTGGATGTCTTTAACAAAGAGAAGTTTATTATCTCACAGTCCAGTAGGCTACTAGTCCAAATTCAGGGCATCAGCTCCAGGAGAAGGCTTTCTCTCTCTGTCAGCTCTGGAGGAAGGTCCTCATGATGCATCAATCTTCCTTTGGTCTGGGAGCATCTCAGCGCAGGAACCTCAGGTCCAAAGGACGCACTCTGCTCCCGGCACTGCTTTCTTGGTGGTGTGAGATTCCCATGTGTCTATGCTCACATCTCTCTTTTATATCTCAAAAGACATTGGCTGGAGGGGCTTGGCCAACATGGTGAAGTAGTTAGACATTTCCTATATCCCTCTTATAACAAAGACCTGGAAAAACAAGTGATTTGATTCTATATGAATATCTAGGAGCCCTGAACAAGGCAAAGTTGAGGAAACGGACTGAGTGACGCGGGGAGGGGGGGAGAGGGAGACGGTCTGGAAGAAGCAAAGAGCGCCAGAGCCACCACAGCAAAACCAGCTCCGCAGCCACACAGGTCTGCAGTGAAGCAGGCAAACAGCTGTGCTGTGCGCACTCGGGAAGCAGTTTCCACATCAAGAGAGACTCAGCAGCAGAGATTCTGCTTGGAGGCTCCCAACCAGTGAAAAGCAAGTGGCTAAGATAAGTACATGCGTGTGGCCTTTCATGGGGATTAAAAAAAAAGCCCCATTTGAGAAAAACCTCTCTCTCTTTTACCTCCTCCCTCCCCGCTCTGCACCGGGAGTCCGCTGGGCTGGAAGTAGATCCCAAAAGGTGCCCTGACCCATTCTCTCAGCCTTGGAGAGGGAACAAACAAGCTACTGACTCCCCTAAGCAAAGAACTCAGGGCCAGCACAGCACCTTTGCTAGGCACAGATATAAGGGTTCGGCAGACTCTGAGTGCCTTACACCGCTGTATAGACTTGTGGGGACACATCTCAACAGCGTTAGCCCTCACTACCATAGTATAACAGGGCAAACATCTGAAGTTTAACTTCAACTGCTTCAGCTGTGAACTGGCAGATTTGTGACCCTCGAAACAGTCCTGCCCCTTAAGTAGGCACTTTTATAGATCTGCAACAGGGGCTTGAGGACTGGTGGGATCACCTAAAGCTCCTAGTCGCCTGCTAAAGGAATCCAAGAAAAAGTGGTGCCCTTGAGTCTTTGCAGCCAACAGAGTGGGGTGCTCATAGTCCGTCTGCAAAACTCACCTACCTACTCACCCTAGAGAATAGGGACACGCTTTACTTTCAGACTCTCAGGGGCAGCCATCAGCCCTCTGCCTGGCTCAGCGTGTGATCCCTTAACACAGCCAGAGTCCAGTGCCTGCACCAATCACACATGCCTCTCTAGGACTGGGAGTGAGAGCCTGCATCACACATTTGGTGACTGAATGCCTGGACACCTGAGCTGAACCCATACAGGAAAATTTAATAGACTCCTGTGTTCACATACTTAGTTACAGAAATAACTACCTGGTGACAGGACTTTAGAGATTCATAGGTGTCAAAAATCAAACTAGTGCACACGAGCAGCTTATTTGGGCATATCAAAACAAAACAAAACAAGAAGCTAGGTCTCACTAAACAAATATAAAATAACATTATAATAAATTATTGATGGCTCGGAGACGACAGTCAATATCAAAACATATAAAGAGGCAGTCCAAGATGGCTTCAGCAAGCTCCCAAAACAAAGAATCAATAAATTCTCTGGAGGAAGAGAACTTCTTGGAATTACCAGAGGCAGAATACAAAAGATTATATACAGAACTCTTCTAGAAATTAGAAAGGAAATTCCACAGAACGCAGAAATAGCCAGGGAACATGCAGACAAACTAGTAGTGGAACTTAAAAAAGTTATTCAAGAAAATAATGACAAATTTAATAGGCTGCAAGAATCCATAGAGAGAGAGTAATCAGAAATACGAAGATTAACAATAAAATTTCAGAATTAGACAACTCAATATAAAGTCATAGGAGCAGAATTGAGGCAATGGAAGTCACAATTAGAGAGACTGAAGAAAAAACACTTGACACCGACTTATTTGAGGAAAAATCAGATAAAAGAATTTAAAAGAATGAAGAAACTCTTAGAGTCATGTGGGAATCTATCAAGAGAAATAACCTACGAGTGATTGGAGTACCAGAACCGTGGGGATAACAGAAAATACAGAGAAAATTGTTGAAGATTTGCTGACAGAAAACTTCCCTGATATCATGAAAGATGAGAAGATATCTACCCAAGATGCTCATAGAACCCCACATAAGGTAAATCCCAAAAGAAAGTCACCAAGACATATTATAATCAAACTTACAAAAACCAAAGATAAAGAGAGAATTTTAAGAGCAGCTAGGGATAAAAGAAAAGTCATCTACAAAGGAGAGTCAATTAGAATAAGCTCGGACTACTCAGCAGAAACCATGCAGGCTAGAAGGCAATGGGATAATATATATAAAGCCTTGAAGGAAAATAACTGCCAGCCAAGAATTATATATCCAGCAAAACTGTTTCTCAAATATGATGGGAAAATTAGGGCATTTCCAGATAAACAGAAGTTCAGGGAATTTGCAAAACCAAACCAAAATTACAAGAAATACTAAAGGGAGTCCTATGGTTAGATAATCAATAACACCAGACAGCAACGCAAGACTAGAACACATGACTGAGCAACCAGATATTGACTCAGATTCAGATATTGAAAATACATCAAAGCTAACACATTGAAAATAGGGAAAAAGACATCAATATGTAAAAAAGGACAATATTAAAACGAAAAAGAGGGACGTAAAAAACGGAGACATTGATTTTTCATATGGAGGGGAAGTTAAGGCAATATAAAG
>NW_004444174.1:2668560-2722172 GCF_000243295.1 Trichechus manatus latirostris
TGGAGAGGTTGTGGAGAGACTGGAACACTTATACAGTGTTGGTGGGAATGTAAAATGATACAACCACTTTGGAAATCGATTTGGAGCTTCCTCAAAAAGCTAGAAATAGAAGTACCATAAGATCCAGCTACCCCGCTCCTTGGAATATATCCTAGAGAAACAAGAGCTGTCACACGAATAGATATATGCACACCCATGTTCATCGCAGCACTGTTCATAATAGCAAAAAGATGGAAGCAACCTAAGTGCCCATCAATGGACGAATAGATAAACAAACTATGGTATATCCAGACGATGAAGCTGTGAAACATCTTATAACATGGTGGAAGCTGTAACTTATTATGCTGAGTGAATTTAGTCAGTCACAGAAGGACAAATACTGTATAAGACCACTATAAGAACTCAAGAAAAGGTTTAAACACAGAAGAAAACATTCTTTGATGGTTACAGGGGTGGATAGGGAGGGTAAGGGTTATTCAGTAACTAGATAGTAGATAAGGATCATCTTAGGTGAAGGGAAGGACAGCACACACTACTGGGGAAGCCAGCACAACTGGACTAAACCAAAGCTAAGAAGTTTCCTCAATACAATCTAATACTTTGAGAGACAGAGTAGCAGGGATGGGGGGTCTGGGGACCATGGTGTCAGGGGACATCTATGTCAATTGGCATAACAAAGCTTATTAAGAAAATGTTCTGCATCCTACGTTGGTGAGTGGCGTCTTGGGTCTTAAAAGCTTACAAGCGGCCATCTAAGATGCATCAATTGGTCCCATCCACGTGGAGTAAAGGAGAACAAAGAACACCAAAGACACAAGGAAAGTATTAGCCCAAGAGACAGAATGGGCCACATAAACCAGAGACTTTATCAGCCTGAGACCAGAAGAACTAGATGGTGCCCGGCTACCACCAATGTACGTCCTGACAGGGAACACAACAGAGGGTCCCTGATGGAGCAGTAGAATGATGGGATGCAGAACTCAAATTCTAGTAAGAATAGCAGACTTAATGATCTGATCGAGACTGGAGGCACCCCAGAAAACATGGCTCCTGGACTCTGTATCACCCCATAACTAAAACAATTTCTGAGGCCAACTCTTCAGACAGGGATTGGACTGGACTGCAGGACATAAAGTAATACTCATGAGGAATGTGCCTCTTAGTCAAGTAGATACAAGAGACCAAAGGGGCAGCTTCTGTTCAGAGGTGAGATGGAAGGCAGAGAGAGTTAAGAGCTGGTTGAATGTTCATGGGGAATCAGGGGCAGAGAGGAGGAGTGTGCTGTCACAGAATGGGGTGAGCGGTGGGGGTCTCATAACAATGTATGTAAAAAAAAAATTTTTTTTTTGTATGGGAGACTAACTGGAAATGTAAATTTCATTTAATTACAACAATTAAAAAAAAAAAGAAACTACTGCTCTTCAAGTTCCAGGAAATTCGTGATATTAAAAAAAAAAAGACATTGGCTTAAGACACTATCCTGTCTTGTATACCTCAGCAGTATAACTGCTGCTAATCCATCTTAGTACATCATAGTGATTGAATTTATAACACATAAGGAAATCACATCAGATAATAAGATGGTACACAATTATACAATGCTGGGAATCAAGACCCAGCCAAGTTGACAGATATTTTGGGGGGACACAATTCAATCTATGACACTCCACCCTTTGGCCCCCCAAAATTCATGTCTTTGCAAGATGCAAAACATATTCATCTCATCATATCACAGCAAAAGTCTTAACGCCAAGTCCAAAATTCAAAAATTTCTCTTTATCTGTGAAATCTAGAATACAAGTTATCTGCTTCCAAAGGTGCAATGGTAGAACAGGCTCAAGCTAGACATTTCCATTACAAATGGGAGTAACTGGAGGAGAAGAAGGGATAACAAGGCACCAAGCAAGTAAGCAGAACACATTACATTAGCCCTCAAGGCTTTGAAAATAATCTTCTGTTCTCTGAGACAATTTACACAAGAGCCCTGCCCTCCAGACTTTAGGTATTGGCCACAGTCTCCAGATTCTGAGTGGAGGCCTCTGGCCCTGGGCTTCAGCTCCGCCTTGCAGGCCCACTGGGATGGCAACTCTGCTCCCTTGGCTTTAGGCACACCATTCTCCTAGTCCATCGGAGTGACAACTCCACCCTTAGAAACACCAGAGGCCATGACTCCACCCTTTGAAACCCCAAAGGTCCTGGCCATACTTTTTGAGACTGAGGCAGCTCAGCTTCTTGTGTTCCTTGCCTCTTCAGCTTCTGCTTCCAGCGGTCTCTCAGCCCTCGAGCCTCTAGCCCACGTGTGCCCTGCTGGGGCAACTGTTCCAAAGCTCTGTAGCTCCACCAATTAAGTGCCTGGAGGCAACCCACTCCGCCAGGAAGCCTCCGGTGCACAGGCACTCATCTCTCTCACTCTATGGGTTGGCTCCAGTGCTGTCTGGCGCTGGTCTCCTGGTTCTGCTGTTGCTGGTTCTCTGCTGCTGCCACTTCTCTGCTACTGCAGGTTCTCTGCTACTGCTGGTCGTCTGCCGCTATGGGTCCTTTATCCATTTACGGTTTCAAAACCACTTCCACGTTTTAGATATCTCTTAGAGCAGCACATCACTTCAGTATCAAATTCTGTCTTAGTCATCTAGTGCTGCTATAACAGAAATACCACAAGTGGATGGCTTTAACAAAGAGAATTTTATTCTCTCACAGTCCGATAGGCAACAAGTCCAAATTCAGGGCATCAGCTCCAGAAGAAGGCTTTCTTTCTCTGTCAGCTCTGGAGGAACATCCTTGTGCTGTATCAATCTTCCCTTGGTCTGGGAGCATCTCAGTGCAGGAACCTCAGGTCCAAAGGACACGCTCTGCTCCTGGCAATGCTTTCTTGGTCATGTGAGGTTCCCATCTGTCTCTGCTCACATATCTCTTTTATATCTCAAAAAAGACTGACTTAAGACACTATCCAATCTTGTATACCTCATCAGAATAACTGCCGCTAATCCATCTTATTAGATCATAGTGACTGAATTTACAACACATAAGGAAATCACATCAGGTTACAAGATGGTACACAATTATACAATACTGGGACTCACAACCCAGCCAAGCTGACAGATATTTTTGGGGAACACAATTCAATCCATGACACAATGCAATCCTGATCCAAATACCAACAGCATTCTTTAAAGAGATGGAAAAACTAATCATTAACTTTATATGGAAAGAGAAGATGCCATGGATAAGTAAAGCACCACTGAAGAAGAAGAATAAAGTAGGATGACTCACACTACCTGACCTCAGAACCTATTGTACAGCTATGGCAGTCAAAACAGCCTACTACTGGTACAACGACAGATACATTGATCAATGGAACAGAATTGAGAACTCAGATGTAAATCAGTCTGATCTTTGACAAAGGCCCAATGTTCATCAAATGGGGAAAAGACAGTCTTTTCAACAAATGGTGCTGGCAAAACAGGATGTCCTTCAGAAAAAAAATGAAACAGCACCCATACCTCACACCATACACAAAATCTAATTCCAAAATGGATAAAAGACCTAAATATAAAACCAAAAACTATAAAGATCATAGAAGGAAAAAAAAAAGGATCAATGCTAGAGGCCCTAACACATGACATTAACAGAATACAAACCATAACTAACAACACACAAACTCCAGAAGATAAGCTAGGTAACGGAGATCTTCTAAAAATTAAACACTTATGCTCATCAAAAGACTTCAGCAAAAAAGGAAAAAGAGAACCTACAGATTGGGAAACAATTTTTGGCTTTCACAAATCCAACAAAGATCTAATCTCTAAAATCTATAGGAAAATCCAACACCTCTACAACAAAAAGAAAAATAATTCAATTAAAAAATGGGCAAAGGAATTGAACAGACCCTTCACCAGAGAAGACACTCAAGTGGCTAACAGACACATGAGGAAATGCTTGCAATCACTGACCACTAGCCGTTAGAGAAATGCAAATCAAAACCACTATGAGATACCATCTCACCCCAGCATTACTGGCACAAATCAGAAAATAACAAATGTTGTAGAGGCTACGGGGAGATAGGAACTCTTGTGCATTGCTAGTGGTAATGCAAAATGGTATAACCACTCTGGAAAATGATATGGCACTTCCTTGGAAAGCTAGAAATAGAAATACCATATGATCCAGCAATCCCACTGCTAGGAACATATCTTAGAGAAATAAGAGCGATCTCACACATAGACATCTGCACACCGCTGTTCATGGCAGCATTGTTCACAATAGCAAAAAGATGGAAACAACCTAGATGCCCATCAACAGATGAATGGACAAACAAACTATGGTACATACACACAATGGAGTACTATGCAACAATAAAGAACAATGATGAATCTGCGAAGCATCTCACAATATGGATGAATCTGGAGGACATTATGCTGAGTGAAATAAATCAATCACAAAAGGACAAATATTGTATGAGACCACTACTATAAAAACTCATGAAAAAGAAACAATCTTTGATGGTTACACGGGAGAGGGGGTGGGGATGGAAAAACACTAAATAGACAATAGATAAGTGGTAACTTTGTGAAGCGTAAGACGGTACATAATACTGGGGAAGCGAGCACAACTTGACCAAGGCAAGGTCATGGAGTCTCCATAGACATCCAAACCCCTTGAGTGACTGAATTACTGGGCTGAGGGCTGTGGGAACCATGGTTTCAGGGATCATCTAGCTCAATTTGCATAACATAGTTTATAAAGAAAATGTTCTACATTCTACATTGGTGAGTAGCATCTGGGGTCTTAAAAGCTTGTGGGCAGCCATCTAAGATCCTCCACTGGTCTCACCCTGTTAGGAGCAAGGGAGAATGAAGAAAACCAAAGACATGAGGTAAAGATTAGTCCAAAGGACTAATGGACCACAACTATCACAGCCTGCACGAGACTGAGTCCAGCACAACTAGATGGTGCCCTACTGCCATCGATGACTACTCTGACAGGGATCACAATAGGGGATCATGGACAGGGGTGGAGAAAAATGTAGAGCAAAATTCTAACTCAGAAAAAAAGACCACAGTTACTGTCCTGACAGAGACTGGAGAAACCCTGAGAGTATAGCCCCCAGACACCCCTTTAGCTCAGTAATGAAGTCATTCCTGAGGTTCATCCTTCAGCCAAAGATTAGACAGGCGCATAAAACAAAATGAGACTAAAAGGGCACACCAGCCCAGGGGCAAGGACTAGATGGCAGGAGGGGACAGGAAAGCTGGTAGTAGGTGACCCAAGATCAAGAAGGGAGAGTGTTAACATGTCGTGGTCATGGTAATCAATGTCACAAAATAATATGTGTGCGGTTTGTTTAATGAGAGGCTAGTTTGTTCTGTAAACTTTCATCTAATGTACAATAAAAACAAAATAAAAAAAAGAAAGGGCTCATGAATATTAGCTACTAATAGTAGTATAAATATGATTATTACCTAGTCACTATGATTCAGGCATTATGCTAACATTTTATATGCAATATTTCATTTAAATCTCACAATAATCCTATAAGTGTCCCAATATGCATTCCACCATCTTTGCTAGTTGTACTCTGATTTCTTTTGGGGAATTACTTCTCCTTTATTGGATAGAGCCTTGACAGATTATTAATTAGAAGCTCTGCCCACTCCTGATTATTAAGATTATTAATTAAGGAGCTTTGGTGACACTGTGGCTAAAGCAATTGACTGCTAACAAAAGGTCAACGGTTTGAAACCACCAGTGGCGGGCTCCACGGGAGAAAGATGTGGCAGTCTACTTCTATAGAGATTTAAAGCCTTGGAGACCCTATGGGGTCAGAATCAACTCAACAGCAGTGGGTTTTTGGCCCGTCCCTAGTCAAGAAAGTATTATGTGACCTAAGTGTATGATCAAACCTATGCTGTTTTCCCTCTCCTTCCTTAGAATTCAAATCTTCTTCACTGTGTTGAAAAATCTGAAAACTTTTATTGTTCATATATCTCAGAGGTGACCTGAAGATAAAAACTTCTAGATGTTTTTGCTTGCTAGCTTCACGGGCCTGTTATGGTTTCTCTGTTTCTGAGCCTGATTATCCAGGATCTATATCATGTTTTTGTAAGCCATTAGATATGATTTCAATAAACTATCTCTAGGATTAATTTACTTGGAGTCATTTTCTATTGCTTTCATAAAAGAATGTAAACTGATATTAACTCTTGTACCCCCAATTTTATAGCTGTGGAGAGGAAAGATTAGGCTGATTAAGCAACTTATCTAAGATAATTGATTTTAGTTAGTGGCATAGTTGGGAGCTAAACACATCTTTGATTCCAAAGATCATGATGTTAAACATGACACTATACTGCATCATATGGAGTTTTTCTTTACTATTCTGGAATGGGTGCAGAACAGTACTTAGACTTGCTAAGTCTAGGTCTGAGTTTTAGCCCTGTAACTAAGTCAACAGGAAAATCCAATTAGAATTCCCTTCCTCTATCTCGAATGTCTTTTACCTGTTTTTCTCTCTTAAAATCTCACTTGTCTAGAAACTCATTTTCAATACAACCTGTTGATGTCTTTTTCTAACCACCCTGCATCAACAAAGTATAATTTTTCTAAACTTTCTCTCCCAATAACACTGGAGACCTCAGTCATGGATTGAATTGTGTCCGCCAGAAATACGTCAACTTGGCTAGGCCATGATTCCCAGTATTGTGTGGTTGTCCTCCATTTTGTGATCTGATGTAATTTTCCGAAGTGTTGTAAATCCTAATCTCCGCCTATGGTTAATAAGGCAAGATTAGATTATGTTAAAGAGAATTAGGGTGGGATACAACACCCTTACTCAGGTCACAGCCCTGATCCAATGTAAGGGGAGTTTCCCTGGGGTGTGGCCTGCATCACCTTTTATCTTACAAGAGATAAAAAGAGAGAGAGGTGAGCAGAGAGATGGGGACCTCATACCACCAAGAAAGAAGTGCCAGGAGCAGTGCATATCCTTTGGACCTGCACTGAGAAGCTCCTAGACCAGGGAAACATTGATGACAAGGACCTTCCCTGAGTACGGACAGAAAGAGAAAGCCTTCCCTTGGAGCTGGCATTCTGAATTCAGACTTCTAGTCTCCTACTAGACTGTGAGAGAATAAGAGAATAAATTTCTGTTTGTTAAAGCCATCCACTTGTGGTATTTCTGTTACAGCAAGCAACACTAGATAACTAAGACAACCTCTTTTTTTTCTTTTTTTTGGTATATTTAGCATACACAGCTAATTATTTTTTACTTATACCAGTTTTGTGATTGTTTCCATACTCTTCATGGCACAGACTTTGTCTTGTTCATTTTCATATCCTTCTAGTGCCTTGCACAAAATAGGTATTTTTATGTATTTTTAATCCAAGGGTATAACCATTATTTTGTGCTTCAGTTACTTTAGTTACCTTGGTTTAGTTCAAAGGGGTGGGTGAATTCGGGAATGAAGGGGAATTTCTCAGTGAGAATTCTCTCCCAAAGCAAGAAATGAAAAAGTAACTCAAACTAGTCTAAGGAAAATAGGGAATATGATTGCTCTTGCAACAGAAAAGTTCATGGATAGTTCTGCCTTCTGTTGTGCTTTGGTTTAGGGCTGAAATGTCTTTAGATCCACATCTTGGTTCAACTTTCTCAGGGTGTCTGTATCTCCAGTCTTCACTGATGGTCTCCACCAGCTTCAAGCTTTTCAGGAAAAGATCGAAAAAAAGCTTTTCCTTTCTAGAAATCCCAGAAGTATACACTGGCTCACATTAGGTCATCTGCCCCTGAACTAATCACTTTATCCAAAGCAGAATGGGATTTATTATAGTTTAAGCCAATCAGAGACTACCGTTATAGATAGACATTCATTTAACCACGTTCACACCAAATTTTTAAAAAGCAGCAAGTGAGAATTTCCCAAATGAGAAAAAGATCAGTTGTATGAAGATGGTAGGAACTTTTGAATGCTGTGAAAGCAGCCTGCAGATTTCCATTTCAATCACTCTCTTGAAAAATACTATTTTCTTCCTGTTATCCCTGGATGGTGCAAACAGTTAAACACTTGAGTGCTAAGGCCTGGAGATCTTCTTCTGAATGATCACAGCCTTAAACACTCCATGGAGCACAGTTCTACTCTGCAGCACATGTGGTCACTATGAGTTGGAATTGACTTGACAGAAACTGGTACAATGCTTTCCAGTGTTTTGTCTTTCTTCCTCCCTCCCTACCTCCCTTCCTTCCTTTCTTTCTCCTTCCCTTCCTTCCTTTTTTAATTAATTTTCTTCTGCCTTCCTAACTAACAGTAACTTCATTACATTTCTTTCTTCCTCTTTCTCACTTGTATGCCCTGCCTCCCTTTGTATCTTACTTCAATTGCATGTAAGAAACTTTGGTCATTAATCAGAGTACAAAATTGACTACCAACAAGCAGAATTGATCCTTCTTACCCTTGAGTAGTTCGCTCTGAGATGAACTGCCTTATAGGAGAATTCTTCATTTGAGTATATCCCATCACATGGAACACAGATATTCCCAAGAGAAAAAGAGTTTCATCATGGTCTCCTTTTTTTTTTTTAATTCAACTGCCAATATGCAGGAAAGAGAATACCTTGAATGTCCCATGTCTCACAGTGCAGCCTGCTACATCATCTCAAAGATGAATCAGTGTGTCTTTAATAGCCTGACACTAGGATTCACAATTGTCCTTTGGTATATAATGCTTACAAAGGCGTTTGATTTTGATATGCAATTGTTTCATCAGTGTAAACACTTTCTGACCTATATCCTTTCGTCTGTATAGCTTCCTTAGCTGGGGAGGAAATGCTACCATGGCAACATATCAGCTATTGCTACCTCTTCATGGCTTCAAGTGTCTATTCAAAAGCAATTAAAATTTTTAAACTTTCAGTGAAACTCAGTGACAGTACAGGTGGCTCCTGCTTCCTAATGCCTCATGGAACTATTTGTAGAAACTCTTGGCCTTCTTTTAAATTATATTCTAGTCTCATATGGGAAGTTAATGACATTTTTAAATTCACAAAATTTTCTTCTCTCATTTAATAAATGTCTTTTGCAAGGAGGGAAACCCTCTCCAAAATATGGGCTGATATTTAATATGCCACTCTTTAAACTTTTATTTTCTGGCTAAAAAGCATCAGTTTCTTTTATCTCTTTCCTTTCACCACCAATCTTAGGAGTTGGTTTCTTTTCCCAGTCATTTTTTTTTTTTCCAGAAAGAAATACACTTTTATAACTTCGTATGAGTTAAAGCATATTCAGAGATGTGTTTGGGCATATTCAGCTTGCCTGCTCACTACCTAAGATTCATCCTGTACTGCAAACCATATACTTCTATTTCTGTACTCCGAGTCTTCAAGTTTTTTTTTTGTTAGTTTTTGTTTTTTATTTTTAAACATTTCCAAATCAGGGTTTTGGCTATGTCAATTCTTTCTGTGGGCCTCTCTCGTGGTTTCTGGTGTCTGTTGATGATCATGGCATTTCTTTGCTTTAGACAGATTCTCACATGGCATCTGTTTTCCTCTGTGTGTATTGCTGTGTTTATTTTTTCCCTTTTTATAAGTCAGAAGTGATAAGGTTTTGGATCCCCATACATAATGTTATGATGTCTTTAATGTAACAAAAACCTCTATTTGCAAACAGGGTCATATTTACTGGTACAGGAGTTTTGATTTCAGCACATATTTTGGGGGACGTAATTCAATCTATAACAAGTACTAGACAACAGCCAGAAGCAATGATTAACTCAGTGATTATCAACCCTATTGGACCCAATGTTGTTAGTTGCCCTCCAGTAGGTTCCAACTCATAGTGACCTTATGTACAACAGAACAAAACATTGCCCAGTCCTATGCCATCCTCACAATTGTTTCTATGTTTGAACTCATTCTTGCAGCCACTGTATCAGTCCATTTTGTTGAGGGTTTTCCTCTTTTTCACTGACCATCTACTTTACCAAGCATGATGTCTTTCTCCAGGGACTGGTCCTTCCTGATGATGTGCCTGAGGTTTGTGAGACAAAGTCTTACTATCCTCTCTTCTAAGAAGCATTCTGGCTGTATTTCTTCCAAGACAGATTTGTTCATTCTTCTGGCAGTCCATGGTATGTTCAATATTCTTCACCAACATCATAATTCAAATGCATCAATTCTTCTTAAATCTTCCTTAGTCATTCTCCAGGTTTCAACGCATATGAGGTTATTGAAAATAAAATGGCCTAGGTCAGGTGCACCTTAGTCCTCAAGGTGATTATCTTTTCACTTTTTAACATTTTAAAGAGGTCTTTTGCAGCAGATTTGCCCAATGAAACACATCATTTGATTTCTTGTCTGCTGCTTCCATGGGCGTTGATTGTGGATTCAGGTAAAATGAAATCCTTGACAACTTCAAACTTTTCTCAATTTACAATGATGTTCTTTATTGTTCTAGTGAGGATTTTTGTTTCCTTTTTTATGTTTATGTGTAATCCATACTGAAGGCTATAGTCTTTGATCTTCATCAGTAAGTGTTTCAAGTCGTCTTCACTTTCAGCAAGCAAGGTTGTGTCATCTACATAACACAGGTTGTTAATGAATCTTCCTCCAGTCCTGATGCCCTGTTCTTCTTCATACAGTCCAGCTTCTCAGATTATTTGCTCAGTATATAGATCAAACATGTACGGTTAAAGGACACTACCCTGATGCACAACTTTCATGATTTTACACCATGCAGTACCCCCTTGTTCTGTTTGAACAGTTACCCCTTGTTCGATGTTACAGTTTCCTCATGAGCACAACTACCATATTTTTATGCAAATAATGTGAGCCTTTTGGGTTTATTTGCTGGCCATGCCCTACCCCCATGAGGCACACTCAAAAGCCAACCCTCTTCCACATGTTGCTGTAAAAAAAAATTAGCACATCACCCTTACAAAAATACCTCACTGAGGAAGGGCACAGCCTGCAAACAAATGCAGAAGGTAAGCATTATTTGCATAAAAATATGCTAACTGTTCTGGAATTCTCATTTTTTGAAGTATTATCCATAATTCGTTATGATCCACACAGTCAAATGTCTTTGCATACTCAATAAAATGCAGATAAACATCTTTCTGGTATTCTCTGCTTTCAGCCAAGATTCATCTGACATCAGCAATGATATCCCTTGTTCCATGTCCTCTTCTGAATCTGGCTTGAATTTCTGGCAGTTCCTTGTCAATGTACTGCTGCAACCATTTCTGAATTATCTTCTGCATAATTTTATTGGCATGTGAAATTAATGATATTGTTTGATTATTTCTACTTTCCTTTGGATCATCTTTCTTTGGAATGGCCATGGATATGGATCTCTCTGAAATATTCTTTTCGGTTCTTGTACATCATCATTTCTTCCATTTGCTTTCGTTACTCTATATTCAAGAGCAAGTTTCAGAGTCTTTTTTGACATCCATTTTGGTCTTTTCTTTCTTTCCTGTCTTTTAAAATAATCTTTTGCTTTCTTCATGTGCAATGTCTTTGATGTCATCCCACAACTCATCTGGTCTTCAGTCATTAGTGTTTGATGCGTCAAATCTATTCTTGAGATGGTCTCTAAATTCTGGTAGGATATACTCAAGTTTGCACTTTGGCTCTCTTAGACTTGTTTTAATTTTCTTCAGCTTCAACTTGAACTTGCATATGAGAAATTGATGGTCTGGTCTGCAACTTGTTCCTAGCCTTGTCCTGAATGATAATATCGAGCTTTTCCATTGTCTTTTTCCACAGACACAGTTGATTTGATTCCTTTATATTCCATTTGTTGAGGTTCACATGTATAGTCACCATTTATATTGTTGAAAAAAGGTATTTCCAATGAGTAAGTCATTGGTCTTGCAAAATTCTACCATATGATATCGGCTGTCATTTCTATCACCAAGGCCGTATTTTCTACTGATCCTTCTTTATTTCCAACTTACAAATTCCAACCAGTGACTGCATGTTGGTCAATTTCAGATGTAGAAGTTGTTAAAATCTTCAATTTCTTCATCTTTGGCATTAGTGGTTGATGCATAAATTTGAATTAAATAATAACAATAAATAAATAATCGAATTAATTAATTAATATTAATAAATATAAACTAGTCTTTCTTGTAGGAGTATGGATATTATCCTATCACTGACAGTGTTGTATTTCAGCACAGATCTTGAAATGTTCTTTTGACAATTTATTCAATGCTATTCCTGTTCAGTTTGTCATTCCCAGCATAGTGGACCATATGATCGTTAGATTCTAAATGATCAATACCAGCCCATTTCAGCTCACTAATGCCTGGGAAATCGATCTTCAAGTGTTCCAGTTCATTTTTTTTTTAATTTTCCTTTTTTTATTGTACTGTAGATGAAGGTTTACAGAGCAAATTAGTTTCTCATTAAACAATTAACACACATATTGTTTTGTTAGATTGGATGCCAACCCCATGACATGTCAACTCTCTCCCCTTCTCAACCTTGGGTTCCCCATTACCAGCTTTCCTGTCCTCTCCTGACTTCTCGTCCTTGCGCCTGGGCTGATGTGCCTATTTAGTCTTGTTTTATTTTATTGGCCTGTCTTTGGCTGAAGGGTGAACCTCAGGAGTGACTTCAGTACTGAGCTAAAAGGGTGTCCAGGGGCCATACTCTCAGGGTTTCTTCAGTCTCTGTCAGACCAGTAAGTATCTGGTCTTCTTTATTTTTGTGAGTTAGAATTTTGTTCTACATTTTTCTCCAGCTCTGTCTGGAACCCTCTGTTGTGGTCCCTGTCAGAGCAGTTGATGGTGGTAGCTGGGCACTATCTAGTTGTGCGGGACTCAGTCTGGTGCAGGCTGTGATAGTTGTGGTTCATTAGTCCTTTCAACTAATATTTCCTTTGTGTCTTTGGTTTTCCTCATTCTCCCTTGCTCCAGATGGGGTGAGAACAGTGGAGTATCTTAGCTAGCTGCTCACAAGCTTTTAAGACCTCAGATGCTACTTACCAGAGTAGAATGTAGAACATTTTCTTTATAAGCTATGTTATGCCAGTTGAGCTAGATGGTCCCTGAGACCATGATCCCCACAGCCCTCAGCCTGGTAATTCATTCCTTCAGGGAATTTGGATGTGTTTATGCTTATATATAAAACAAGTTATTTTCTAGGCTCAGATAATTATAAACATAAACATTCAGAAGTAATATGCGATCAATTTTTGGTAGGTTTTCCACCATTACATGACATCATCCCTGGGCCCTAACAACTAAGGGCCAGAAGATTCCCACCAATAATACAATAATATTTGCACAAGTTTCCAAAGTAGTCTCTTGAGGATGGATCAGCCTTATTGAGAATCTTGGATGGAACTTAAAATACAGTGTTGAATAAGAATAGAATAAAGCAGAATGAGGTGTATAACACAATACTGTTTATGTAAACTGCAAACTGATACCTGGAAATAACAACAAAATTTTTTTTTCAGAAACACACAGCCTCAAATGGGATGGGTGGAAATGGGAGTGGGGAAAAAGAATGGTAATAATGAATGAATGAATGAACAAATGAATAGGTTAAGAGATGAACTTTTAGTGGACTGTTGATGATGATATGCAATGATCTAAGAAATTTGATGATTCTGAAGACCTAAGGTCCAAAAAACCCAAACCAAACAAAAACAAATAAAAAGGCATTAACCAATTCAACAAATAACAGAACCGTGTGCAGTATTTTATTCAAAAAAAATTAGAACATAGTAAGGGCAATTTGGAGCCCTGGTGGCCAAGTGGTTAAGTGTTTGACTGCTAACCAAGAGGTTGGCAGTTCAAATCCACCAGCCGCTCCTTGGAAACCCTAGGAGGCAGTTCTACTTCATTCTATAGGGTCGCTGTGAGTCAGAGTTGACTGGATGGCAATGGGTTTGGTTTTTTTGGTTAAGGGCAATATGATAGAAGAGGGTACAATAGTAGGAATCTTCCTGTTTATTCAACGTGAAACAAAATGAAAAATATAGTGCTAAAATAAAGAACTATAACAGATTGGCCACCTTCAATGTGTGATGTTTTCTAGGGAAGAGTATGTCTGCTGCCTCCACAGCTGTTGCTTCCTTGGAACCTAGGAGACAAGCATTGCATTTTGGAGCAGTAGCACAAGTGCTGGTTTTGCTGACAATGGGGCCAGAGCAGCTAGTACTGACTGTCAGGGCTGTTAGGGACTAAATAACTGCTGAATCAAAGTTCAGTCAAGAAATTAAAATAAAAATACCCTATGCAGTAATTTGTAACATCAAAAGAAATTCCCTGAGGAACCATGAAAATGTTTTCAAAAAAGGCAGTAGATTTTAAGAAAATTAACCTCATTTTGTTTTAATCTGTCAAACATTAGAACTTCAGAGGTCTGGATTAATGTTAGAAACTATTAATCAAAGGTCACATGCTTTTAAAAAGCACCACAGGCATTCCTTTTGCAAAGTCGAGAGAAAAAAGGCTTGCATTTTCCCTAACAGAAAAAAAAAAATCTGCTATAGTTTTCTCTGCTCATATTCCTTTGCACCTTTCATCCATCTTCTACTTTTTGCTTTGTTTCTCTTGGAATGTTGCTCTCAGTAGAGAAGAGAGCAAGAAGTCATACACAACACATTTTTGTGGATTTTTGTAAATGTTAAAAAGACATGAAGGATTATTTCAAACTTCCTTTCCCTCAAACCAGCAGTAACATCTTGCTGCCCGTGTCCAATGCCCTTCCAGGCTTGGCCCCCAAACTGAGCTTTATTTATGCTTTCTTCCATCTTTCCAATGAAAGCTCAGTATCTGAGCATTAAATGATGTAGAGAGAATATATTCCAAAATTATTTTTCCTGAGTTATCATTCATTTTTCTCTGTATGAATCCACAGTTTTAAGCATAAGTAAAAACCAAAAAACCAAAACCCATTGCCCTTGAGTCATTCCGACTCATAGCAACCTTCTAGGACAGAGTAGAAATGCCCAATAGGGTTTCCAAGGCTGTAATCTTTATGGAAGCAGACTGCCACATCTTTCTCCCACAGAGCAGCTGATAGGTTCAAACTACCAACCTTTTGGTTAGCAGCTGAGCTCTTAACCACTACATCATAAAGGCTCCTCAAGAATAAGTAAAGGAAATAGGCAAAGATGGTCAGCAACTTAGGAGCTGTAATAGCGACTTACATTTGTGTCTCCAATATCCTTTCCTCCACTTCTTTTATACAAGTTTTAGCTGGACTGATGGCCATCCAGCTAAGATTAAATTTCCTAGCCTCTCTTGCCGCTAAGGTAGCTCTGTAACTAGTTCTTGGTCAATGAATAAGAGTGAAGTTGAAGTTTTTAACTATGGGTCATGCCTGTAAAAGTGAAAGTGCATGCCCTCCTTATTTCCTTTTTTCTCTTCCCACGGGCTGAAAAGTGGATGTAGTGGTGAGCTGTCTTTGGCTTTGCGTGTGACGACAATATTTTAGGGAGGCTAAGCAATAAGATAAGAAGTATCTGAGTCCTTAACACAGTGGAGATAGCATGCCAGCCTTGAAATGTCAACTCAGACTATTATGTAAAAGACAAAGTACAGCCTTTAAACTACCGTGTTATTTAGTCTCTTATTACAGAGCCTACGCATCCCTTATCCTTAATATCATCCACAGCTTATCCCGAGAATTTGGTGCAAGAAGCCTTGTTTGGAAGCAATGAAATAAAGAAGCTGGTCATATAAGCACTTTTTCACAGATACAACGGTAATGAATAATATCAATACACATATTGAGCAATAAACTAAAATTCCAGTCTCCAGCATACTCTGAGTATGTGTTTTTGTGCATATGTGTGTTCATATTTATAGTTCTTAGAGTTGTTAACTTAAAAAACCTAAGATAATTATACTGCAAAAGTTTAGTAAAAGAATGTCATTTTAAATGTGAGCTTTCAACTTTATACACGTGTTAAAATCTGTTCCTAAGCTTTTAGGAGCATATTTCACATTTTCAAAGGTGTTTATAATGGTGCTTCCTAATTTGCACATTTTGTTAGCAACTGTATAGTACCAATGAGTAAGTAATTATTCTTAAGGAAAAACAATCTTATTATTAAGGAAAAAATGAATACTTGTAAATGAGGTGCAAAAATTTCAGACAACTTTACTAATCTATTTCTTGAATATGATTCCACTATAATGTACTCTTTAACTATGCACATAAGAAATCTTAGGTTCAGAAAAAACGATGTTAGAAGACACATGGGAATCTTTATGTTTCACACTAGCAATCTATTTTCCAAATTCTTATGTCTGGGTAAGAATAATAACAAATAACCTTATTGTGTGCTTGCCATGTACCAGGCTGCATGCAAAGTATTATACATAAATTATTTCATTTACCATTCTCAACAACCTTTTGTGGTAGGTACTGAGCCAGGTTAAAACATTCTACTGCTAACTGAAACGTTGATGGTTCAAATGGGGCAGTTCTATTCTGTCCTATAAGATCTCTATGAGTCGCAATCAACTTGACGGAAAAAGGTTTTTTTTTTTTTTTTTTTTTTTTTTCTGGTTAGAGTAAGTGCTTCAAGTTTTCTGTTCTCTGAGGGCTATATCCAGTAGACGCTGGACAAGGGACTTGTTGCTGACTAAAATCTGAGAACTCTGAAACACACTGTCAAGTGTAAAAAAGCTCCCCTTCCTATCAACAGGATAAGCTCTGGAAGGTTGCTCCTAAATTAGTTTGTTTACAATGCCATAGCAATACTGTAATTTTAGTGTAATTTATTGGTAGAAAGAAGAGGTGACATGGTTTTGTCCTGAAAAATATGCTCCAATCTATGAATGTTTGCAAGTTAGAGAAGTTTAAAAAAGAGGAACTTCTGTTTGTGACATTCTTCTTTAACAGAGTAGAGGCTGATGGTTAGGGTAGCATGTCAAGGATAATCAGTTTGGACTCGAGGTAGGATCATATTTAATTAGAATCCCCCTTAATCATCAACTTGAAATAGAATAATCCTGTATAAGCTAGTATTCCATTAATATATTCCTTAAACTACTTCTTGAATGTATATTAGATGTTTTAGTTAGATAGGTAGGCATTTAATTAGACAGAATTTTGGTTTAATATTAAAATAAGAATTTAAATGGTTAAGCACTCAACTACTAGCCAAATGTCTAGAGGTACCCCAGTACATAGGCCTAGTGATCTGCTTCCAAAAGGGCATAGCCTTGAAAAACTCTATGGAGCAGTTCTACTCTGCACGTGCGATTGCCATGAGTCCAAATGGACTCAATGACAACTAACCATAACAATTGGTATGAAAATGGTGGAATCAGGATTCAAATATGACTTGTCTGATTCCGGAGCCAAAACTGACTCTTAACTACTATTAATTGCCAAAGGATAAGACCTTATTTTGATTATTATTATAAGAAGCTCATTTATGAAAAATAGTATTTAAGAGATTATTCTGAAGGATACGAAACCACTTATACCTCCAAATATCCTGAATGCTTGCCAGATCAAACCACAGCAACAAAGAACTCCACCTTAATACTGCATTCCCTCATAGAGTCATATTTAAAAAATAGGACTTGAATATTAGTTCATATATCTATACTGAAGACTGACATAAGAAGCAATTTTTCGAAATGCAATAGATGTTTTACACAATGTTCTTGAATACGTATTCTACTATATCACACAATGCTCCTTTTATGAAGATCACGAAGAAAATTTCTCTCAAGTCTCAGAGTCAGGAAAGATTGTTAGGAACCATACCTGTTTCTACAATGGTGCCTCTAACTTCCACCTCTCTACCAGATCCTATCTGTTTTAGTTAAGTGTAGGCTACACAGCTAAGAAAAAGAGACCCAAAAATAAAGAGACTTAATTAGATGTTTATTTCCTGCTTACCTAATTTTTCCAGAGATGAGTTACAGGGTGTCTCTGTTCAATTCAGGGACCCAGATTCCTTTCATCTTTTTGCTCTTTCACATGATTGAAGTGGGTTACCACAACTTTCACATTCCAAGCTGTAGAAAGAGGAAGTGAGAAGTGGAGGGTACAAAATTTGCTTTTAAATAAATCTTGTTGAGGTATGTAAAGAATACTTCCATTCATATGACATTGACTAGAGCTTGGTTATATGGCCACGCTTAGCTTCAAAGGAAGCTAAGAAATGTAGTTTCTAGTTGAGTGTCTATGTGTCCAACTAAAACTCTGTTTCTGGGGAAAAAAGAAAACAACAGTTTTTGAAGGACAAGTAGTTTTTCCACACTACTTACTAACATTTAAACCTGTTCAAATTCTCTTACCTTAAAAACAAAACAAAGCAAAGTTTAACAAACACAGTAAAACTCTTGCCTTGACTCTACCTTGTAGCTATTATCTTTCTTCTTCCGATTTGTAGCCAAACTTCTCAAATGTTGTTTAGAATCATTGTCACTTTTTTCGTATTTCTCTGACATTCCTAAAGCAATCTGACATTTTACCCCCTTGTAAAACCGAAATGGTTCTTTCCATAGTTTGTAATTATATACTTAAGAGTGATTACTTTAACCATTCATTGAATATAATTATTGAGTCAGAAACCGCTCTAGGTGGTGAAATACATCAGTGAACAAAAATAAATAAATAAGTAAAAGCTCTCATAATGCTTATATTCTTATTCTAGAGACAGGAGATAAACACGACAATTAATGTTTGATTTTACCCTTTTTATGAGGGCTAAGAGGGCAGGATGTGGTAATTGCGTGAGGCCATGATTACATGAGGCAAGTTAAGAACCTATAAAGCAAGAATCATGTCTGTTTTCCCTCCATTTTATGTCTAGTGCCCAATACAGTGCCTGATGCAGAAGAGATACTGAATAAGTATTTGTTGAAAAATGAGAAAATTACTACTGATCATGTATTTATCTTATTTTGCGACCTTTTGGAGGCTCTGAATTACAATGTACCGCCCACCACTTGCAATTGTACAAGGTCTTATGATATTGGTTAGCCATGCATACAAACTTCCCTGTAACTTTGGTTTAAAGGCAAGGACGGGGCTTGGTGTAAGGCTTGGGTGCAAATACAGCGTCACTCACTAACTAGTAGCCTTGGGAAATTCACTTAACCTGTTTACGATTCAAGCTTCTCATTTGTTAAACAGGTATAAAACACCATATTGCTTTTGCAGTGAGGTAATATAAAGGAACTTAATTATCACAAAACAGTCTATAGGTGACAAAAATGGTTTGTGCTCAACTACTAAACTAACCTAAAGCTTGGCTGTTAGAATTACCTAGCAGCACTGCAAAATAAAGTCCTGGTGATCTGCTTCCATAAAGAATACAGCCAAGAAAACCCTATGGAGCAGTTCTACTCTGTAACACATGGGGTTGCTATGAATCAGAATCGCTTGAAGGCAACAGGATTTTTTTTTTTTTTTTAATGGCACAAATGCTCAGTGTTTTTTGGTTCTCCTACCAATTAAAATATGTGGTAAGTGTAAAGATCATGTTTTTCTTCTCATCTACACAGTAGCAAATATAAAATAATAAAAGTAGAAATATATTCACTTGTGAGATTTGTTTTCTTCACAATAGCAATGATTTTTAAATGCATTGAAACTGATATTGAAGGATTAAATGACCAGAAGCATATCTGTCTACATGATAAGCATCTAACACTGGTCTTTATGTTGTTTCTGATTTTTTTTTTTCTTTCTGGTTAAAGACACACAGCCAGAGGTTCTTAATAAATAGGCTGAGTAAATTGTTTTCACTTATAGTTGTACCCTACAGAATCTTCCCTCTCCTAGCTCTCATATTGAAGTTTTCCCTCCCAAAGTATTCTGTTTTTAATCTTATGGTTTTATGTTAAGTATGATTACGCATGTTTTCCCATATATGTGATCTTAAAAGCCTATTGATTTTAAATTGATCTGTGAATTCCACATAAAAAGAATCATTTCTTTTGCTAAATCATTTCTTTTGAAAATTTATTTTGCTAGCTTTGTTTAAATGAACAATGGTAATCGTTAATAGAATCTTCAATCTTGTTCTTCATTGTGATAGCAACAAAGGAAGGCATTGGTACGTCTAGAACTACCCCTTTTCATATCAATCCGCGGAACAGGGGTTAGCCTTTTACTAAATACACATTATAAAATGATAAAATGATAGACACAAAGTAATAAAATGATCACATCTGTTGTACTTGCACATAATTTAAATTCGACTTTACATTAACCTCTGGAAAACATGCCATTTTGTAAGTTGTGATAGTCTGTCACTCTGAACAGTTTTCTCTGCTTGTTTTCTTCGCATGCTATTTTTTCTTCCCTTACAAGTCTACATTATTATTGTGATACACTTGAAAACTCCAGCTGTCTGGATCAATATTTCTGTCTGTTTCATTTTGCTTAAATCCTTCTACACACTGTTGCAGGCCAGCAGAGTCACATAAGCACTGTCACATGCTTTTTTGTTGCTAAGAGAAACATTACAGATAGCAAAAACTGGCTATTGCACGTCACATGTTGCACGCACAAAAACACATGATGGTTTTAAACAGCTTAAAACATTCAAGGGAAGTTTGCCTCTAAGTGTTATGGTTTTATATGTCATGTGATCACATGGCCTTTAAAAAACTATACTGACTCTAGTTAAATAAAATTAGTTTCTCTCTATGTTAGTATGAAATCAATTAACTGCCTTTACCACTAGGCTGAACAGAGAGCCAAAAAAGGGCATAATAAACGAATACCTTTGCCTGAATAATGAGAATAGACGCATGAACTGTCCTCAGTTTTTCAGTTTCTCTTTCTCTGATTTCAGATTGAAACCAATATTCAACCTCATTTCGAAGACAGTAAAAAAGATATAAACCAAACCCATTGCCGTCAAGTTGAACCCGACTCATAGAGGCCCTGTAGGACGGAATAGAACTGCCCCACAGGATTTCTTCAAACAAGCAGCTGGTGGATTCGAACTGCTGGCCTTTTGATTAGCAGACAAATGCTTAACCACTGACCCACCAGGGTTCCTAATACAAAGCTATGTGTAAAAAAAGGATATGGTAAAGTTTATATCACATTTGACTTTCTAATTTCTGTATTTCTGAATAGTCTGTTGGACATGCTGTCTTTCTTGTGATTTCACTCCAAGTAAATGTGTTTCAAACTTGGGGATCTCATTTGTCTTTTAAAAGTACTTAGAAGGTTCAGAAATGAATATACAAAATACATAAATACATATAAAGTGACGACCATTATGATATAAATATATAAAATATTATTGAATTCTAAATCCTTTTTTTTTTTTAGTGAAAAAACCATTCTTTCATGGATAAATGATTCTTAGTGCTTGGTTTTGTCTGGATTTTGTTCATTCTGGAAAGCTATCATTCATTTTGATGAACAAAGTTGAATACATTATCTTGGAAAAATCTGAATGTGATTTTAATGCAATGAAAGTTATGTCTCAAGTTAAGCCTCCTTGGACAAAAAGAATTGGAAACTGAAACAATTCTTCAGTTAACTGACATGAAAGAAGAAAGAGCATGTTACCTAATCTAACTCACTGAAGCATTACTCAGTTTTTACATTGCTGTTGCAGGCAAGAATTAATAATACTGTAAAAAAAAAACAACGAATCATCTAAAACCTCTAAATATTTTAGAGCAAAAATTTATTTCTCAGTTGCAGATTATTGGGTGACAATTATCCACATCTCTAATGCTTCTGTGCTTTCCTTTTTTTTTTTTGGTGAAGTCAAAAGAAGATTGATTTAAGTCAGAAATCAGGATTTGAATTCCTCTTCCTTCACTGAATGGCGGTATAATATTGAACTTTGCTTTAACTTCCAGAGTTTCATGGAACACTCCACGTGATTGGAACCTTTATATGTGAATATATTTCTAAATGATACATTTTCACATAAGTATGTATTACTGTTAGGAGATGAATTTAGTTGGGGATGTTAGTTTTAGATACTTGGCCAGTTGTGTAGCTACTTAAACTTAGTGCACACTGTGGGAATTCAAAGATCTCACCACATTTTCTTCTAATTTGGGAATTACTCTTTAGAGGTCTTCAGTTTCTGCTGGAGATGCTGTCTCTGTTTTGTATCAGGCCAACTTAGAGACAAACCATAGGCCCTTCGATGGTTTGCACAAACAGTCTACTTGGACCAAATATTGTATGGGCTTCAGTACAGTCAACTGGACATTTGGGAGGAGGAGTCGCTGTTGGTGCAGGTGGCGATCACCCATGTTCCTCACTCCACTGCATACGTGCTTTTCTCTTCCCACTCCTACCTTGGCCACTAGCTCTTACCCTAAATTTTTCTCTTGGAACAGGTCTAATTTTTCTTCCATCTTGTAGAGCAATTCAATTCCATTTGACCCCTAAAGCCAAATTTACATTTCAAAACTCACAGAGGAACTCACCACATAGGACCCAGGTTCATAGGACTACTCTGTTTTAAAAGAAGAATTTGGCACTTTATCCATACACTGAAATAAAATCTTACTCATGAGGTGGGGTGGAGGGTAGTAGGAAGGGATGCATTCCAATCAAAGACAAAATAAAGGCCATGGAAATATATACCTCCAGAGAGGCAGTGGTTAATTAATGCTAATTCCAAGCTTCACTTGGGGTTTGAGGAGAGGAGCCAAACCCTTGGAGTTTCTGATCCAGATGAAGCTAATGCTCTCGGCTTTCTCAATCACAGTCTATCTCAAAACCAAAGCTCCATTCCTCTCCCCAGTCTGGGTGGTGGAGTGTTAGCCATCAATATAGTTGGTTGTTGCCTATGCCTAATTATGGAAATGAGGAAGTAACTGATCTGACCTGCGTCCTAAATGGGTTAAGTTGCCACTGAATAATTTATACTTAGCTATATTTTTGTATATACATCATGCTTGGTAAAGTAGTGGGGTCAGTTAAAGAGAGGAAGACCCCCAGTGAGATGGACTGACTGACACAGTGGCTTCAACGATGAACTCAAGCATAGTAATTTTGAGAATGGTGCAGGACCTGGTGTTTCGTTTTTTTGTACATAGGGTCACTAAGAGTCAGAACTGACTTAATGGCACCTAACAACAATAATATATTTTTGTATATAAATGTGATTTTGGATTATCCTTGATCTTAATCATCCCCTTTCCTAACACCTTTTTACCTAATTGAAGAGATTCTTGGAGCCCTGGATGCACAGTGGTTAAGAGCTTGGCTGCTAACCAAAAATTGACAGTTTGAATCCACCAGCTGCTCCTTGGAAACCCTATGGGGCAGTTCTACCTTGTCCTATAGGGTCGTTATAAGTCAGAATTTACTCGATGACAATGGGTTTTGGTTTTTTTGGGAACAGATTATTTTTATTATTTTTCTTTAATTGTATTGTAGATGAAGGTTTAAAAAGGAACTTAATTTCTCATTAAATAATTAATACACATATTGTTTTGTGACATTGGTTGCCACCTCTACAACATGTCAACCCTCTCCCCTTCTTGAACTTGGGTTCCCCATTACCAGCTTTCCTGTTCCCTCCTGCCTTCTCGTCTTTGCACCTGGGCTGGTGTGACCATTTAGTCTCATTTTGTTTTATGGGCCTGTCTAATCTTTGACTGAAAGGTGAAGCTCAGGAGAGACTTCAGTACTCAGTTAAAAGGGAGTCCAGGGGCCATGTTCTCGGGGTTTCTCAAATCTCTGTCAGACCAGTAAGTCTGGCCTTTTTTTCTGAGTTAGTATTTTGCTCTACTTTTTTTTCTAGCTCTGTCCAGCACCCTCTGTTGTGATCTCTGTCAGAGCAATCAGTGGTGGTACCCAGGCACCATCTAGTTGTGCTGGTCTCAGTCTGGTGGAGGTTGTAGTACTTGTGGTCCACTAGTCCTTTGGACAAATCTTTCCCTTGTGTCTTTGGTTTTCTTTATTCTCTCTCGCTGCAGACAGGGTGAGACCAGAGGAATGTCTTAGATGGCTGCTCACAAGCTTTGAAGACCCCAGATGCTACTCACTAAAGTAGGATGTAGAGCATTTTCTTTATAAACTAAGTTATGCCAACTCAACTAGATGTTCCCAGAGACCATGGTCCCCAACGATCAGCCTAGTAATTTGGTCCCTCAGGGAGTCTGGATGTGTCTATGGAGCTTCCATGACCCTGCCTTGGTCAAGTTGTGCTGGCTTCCTCAGTATTGTGTACTGTCTTATCCTTCATCATAGTTACCTCTTGTCTATTGTCTACTTAGTGTTTTTCCCTCCCCACCCTCCTTTCCACGTAACCATCAAAGACTTTCTTTTTATGTGTAAACCTTTTCATGGGTTTTTGTAATAGTGGTCTCATAGAATATTTGTCCTTTTGTGATTGACTTATTTCACTCAGCATAATGCCCTCCAGATTCATCCATGCTGTGAGATGTTGCTCAGATTCATCATTGTTCTTTATCATTGTATAGTACTCCATTGTGTGTATGTACCATAGTTTGTTTATCCATTCATCTATTGATGGGCGCTTAGGTTGTTTCCATCTTTTTGCTATTGTCAATAATGCTGCAATGAACAGGGGTGTGCTTATGTCTATTCATGTGGCGGCTCTTATTTCTCTAGGATATATTCCTAGGTGTGGGATTGCTGGATCATATGGTATTTCTATTTCTAGCTCTTTAAGGAAGTGCCGTGTCACTTTCCAAAATGGTTATACCATTTTGCATTCCCATCGGCAGTGCATAAGAGTTCCAATCTCCCCGCAGCCTTTCCAGCATTTGTTATTTTCTGTTTTTTGATTCATACCAGTAAAGTTGAAGCTATATCTCTTTGTGGTTTTGAAATGCATTTCTCTAATGGCTGGTGATCGAGAGCATTTTCTCATATGTCTGTTAACCGCCTCAATATCTTCTTCGGTGAAGTGTCTGTTCATATCCTTTGCCCATTTTTTTTTTTTGTTACTATTCATCCATAGAGAGAAATGAAGTCCTGATGTATGCCACAACATGGATGAACCCTAAAAACATCATGCTGAACGAAACAAACTCAGTCGCAAAAGGAAAAATTATATACCATCTCACTATGGTGCAGTGGTTAAGGGCTTGGCTGCTAACCAAAACGTTGGCAGTTTGAATCCTCCAGCCACTCCTTGGAAACCCTATGGGGCAGTTCTACTCTGTCCTATAAGGTCGCTATGAGTCGGAATCAGCTTGACGCCAACGGATTTGTTTTTTTGTTTGTTTGGTTGGTTTTTTTTTTTGGTGTTTGGTCACTTATATGAAATAAGCAAATATATAGAAATCAAAGATTATTAGTGGTTACCAGGGATGGGAAGGAAGAGGAAAGAGAGGAGATTTTGCTTGGGGGCATTAATTGATGTTAATGGTAGTTGAATGAATTGAAGGATAGTGAGAATGGGTGCACAACTTGAAGAATGTAACCAATGTCACTGAATTACACATGTAGAAATTGTTGAGATGGCATTTTTTTTACATATATTTTTACCACACACACACACACACAAAAGGCACAAAACAGTATGCCCACTGAACATTTCTAGAAGAACCAAGTAGGGTAAACATTTAGCTTGTTTTCTTCCCCACTTCCTGTTTTCTTCCCCACTTCCTGTTCTTTGCCCATTTTTGATGGGATTATTTGTCTTTTTGTTGTAGAAGTGTTGGAATTTCCCAGAGATTTTATAAATTAAACCTTTGTTGTATATGTCATAGCCAAAATTGTTTTCCCAGTCTGTAGGTTCTCATTTTACTCTTTTGGTGAAGTCTTTTGATGAACATAAGTGTTTAATTTTTAGAAGATCCCAGTTATCTAGCTTATCTTCTGATGTTTGTATGTTGTTAGTTATGGTTTGTATCCTGTTTATGCTGTGTATTAGGGCCTCTAGCGTTGACCCTATTTTTTCTTCTATGATCTTTACTGTTTCTGTTTTTATATTTAGATCTTTGATCCATTTTGAATTAGTTGTTGTGTATGGTGTGAGATATGGGTCCTGTTTCATTTTTTTTCAGATGGATATCCAGTTTTGCCAGCACCATTTCTTAAAAAGACTGTCTTTACCCATTTGAAGGACTTTGGACCCTTGTCGAAGGTCAGGTGACTGTAGGTGTATGGATTTACGTCTGGGTTTTCAATTCTGTTCCATTGGTCAATGTTTCTGTCGTTGTACTAGTATCAGACTATTTTGACTACCATAGCTGTATAGTAGGTTCTGAAGTCAGGTAGTGTGAGTCCTCATACTTTATTCTTCTTCAATAGTGCTTAAATTATCTGGGACCTCTTCCCTTTCAATATAAAGTTAATGATTAGTTTTCCATCTCTTTAAGGAATGCCATTGGTATTTAGATCAAGATGGCATTGTATTTGTAGATTGCTGTGGGTAGTAGTGACATTTTCACAAAGTTGAGTCTACCTATTCATGAGCATGGTATGTTTTTCCACTTATGCAGGTCTCCTTTGGTTCCTGGCATTAGTGTTTTGAAGTTTTCTTTGTGTAGGACTTTTTCATCCCTGGTTAGATTTATTCCTAAGTATTTTATTTTTTTAGGGACTATTATAAATGATATTGTTTTCCTGATTTCCTTTTCATTGTTCTCTTTATTGGTGTATAGGAATCTTACTGATTTTTGTATGTTTATCTTGTATCCTGCTATTCTGCTGAATCTTTCTGTTAGTTCCAGTAGTTTTCTCCTGGAGTCTTTTGTGTTTTCTAAATATAGTTTCATATCATCCACAAATAGGGACAGGTTTACTTCTTCCTCATGAATTTGGTTGCTCTTTATTTCTTTTTCTTGCCTTATTGCTCTAGCTAGAACTTCCAGCACAATGTTAAATAGGAGTGGTGATGAAGGGCATCATTGTTTCTGTTCTCAAGGGGAATGTTTTCAGCCTCCCTCCATTAAGAATGATGCTGGCTGTTGGTTTTGTATAGTTACCCTTTATTATGTTGAGAAATTTTCCTCATATATTTCCATATACCTTTTTTATTGATAGTTTTTATCAGGAATGGGTGTTGGACTTTGTTGAATGCCTTTTCTGCTTTGACTGAGAAGATCATGTGATTCTTTTATTTATATGGTGGATTACATTAGTTGATTTTCTAGTGTTGAACCATCCTTGCATATCTGGTTTGAGTCTCGCTTGGTTATGGTGTATTATTTTTTTGATATTATGCTGAATTCTATTGGCTAGAATTTTGTTGAGAAGTTTTACATCTATATTCATGACAGATATTGGTTTGTAATTTTCTTTTTTTTTTGTGGTGTCTTTCTGGTTTTGGTGTCAGGGTTATTCTGGCTTTATAGAATGAATTTGAAAGTAACTTTCTTTTTCTATGTTCTGAAATAGTTTGAGTAGTACTGGTGTGAGCTCTTCTCTGAATATTTGATAGAATTCTCCAGTGAAGCCACCTGGGCTGGGGCCTTTTTTTTCTTCTGTTGGGAGTTTTGTTTTTTTTTTAATTACCTTTTCAATTTCTTCTCTTGTTATAGGTCTGTTCAGAGTTTCAACTTCAGTTATGGTTAGTTTGGGTAACTAGTGTGTGTCATGGATTTAATTGTTTCCCCCAAAAATGTCTGTTAACTTCACTAGGCCATGATTCCTAGTATTGTGTGATTGTCCACCATTTTGTCATCTTATGTGATTTTCCTATGTGTTGTAAATCCTATCTTTATGACATTAATGAGACGGGATTAGTGGCAGTTATGTTAATGAGGCAGTACTCAGTTTACAAGATTAGATTATGTCTTAAACCAATCTCTTTTTAGATATAAAAGAAAGAAGTGAGCAGAGAGACAAGGCGACCTCATATCACCAAGAAACAAGAGCCAGGAGAATAGCTTGTCCTTCGGACCTGGGGTCCCTGCACTGAGAAGCTCCCCCACCAGGGGAACATTGATGATAAGGACCTTCCTTTAGAGCTGACAGATAGAGAAAGCCTTCCCCTAGAGCTGGTGCCCTGAATTCAGATTTTTAGCCTACTAGACTGTGAAAGAATAAACTTCTCTTTGTTAAAGCCATCCACTTGTGGTATTTCTGTTATCGCAACACTAGATAATTAAGACGGTGTGTTTCTAGAAATTTGCCCATTTCCTCTAGGTTTTCGTATTTGTTGGAGTACATGTTTTCATAGTACTCTGTTATGATCCTTTTTATTTCACTTGGGTCTGTTGTAATGTCCCCCATTTCATTTTTTATCTGGGTTATTTGTGCCCTCTCCTGTTTTTCTTTTGTCAGTTTGGACAACGGTTTGTTGATTTTGTTGATCCTTTCAAACAACCAACTTGGTTTTGTTGATTCTTTCTATTGTTTTTCTATTCTCTATTTCATTTATTTCTGCTCAGATCTTTATTATTTCCTTTCTTCTGATAGCTGTAGGCTTTTTCTTTTTCTGTTCTCTTCTATTTGTTCAAGTTGTGTAGCTGACATTTTGATTTTGTTCCTTTCTTCTTTTTTGATGTGTGCATCTATTACTATAAATTGACCTCTGAACACTGCCTTTGCTGTATCCCAAGGGTTTTCGTATGATGTATTTTTATTCTCATTTGATTCTAGGAATATTTTATTCTATTTTTTATTTTATTTATTACCCAGTGATTTTTAAGCAGGATGTTATTCATTTTCCATATATTTGATTTTTTCCCCTTGATCTTCTTGTTATTAATTTTGACTTTTTATGGCATTGTGATCATAGAAGATGCTTTGTATTATCTCAATGTTTTGGATTTTGTCGAGGGTTGCTTTGTGACCTAAGATGGAGTGTATTCTGGAGAATGTTCCATGTGCGTTGGAAAAGAGTGTGTACTTTGCTGCTGTTGGGTGTAGTGTTCTATACATGTCTATGAGGTCAAGTTGGTTTCTTGTGGCCTTTAGATCTTCTGTATCTTTGTTGAGTTCCTTTCTAGGTATTCTGTCCTTTACCAAGAGTGGTGTCTTGAAGTCTCCTGCTATTATTGTGGAACTGTCAATTTCTTTTTTCAATGCTGTTAGAGTTTGTTTTATGTATTTTTGAGCCCTGTTGTTGGGTACATAGATATTTATTATGATTATGTCTTCATGGTGGATCATCCTTTTAATCATTATATTCTGTCCTTCTTTGTCTCTTATGGGAGAGTTTGTTTTAAACTCTATTTTATCTGAGATTAGTATTGCCACTCCTGCTCTGTTTTGGCTGCTGTTTTCTTGATATATTTTTTCAATCATTTGATTTTTAATATATTTATGTCTTTGTTTCTAAGATGTGTCTCTTGTAGACAACATATTAACAGATCCTGTGTTTTTATACATTCTGTCACTCTCTGTCTTCCCGTTTTCTGGAACTCTGATCACACACAAATTTTTGCTTTTGATTGTATCCCACATCGTTTTCAGGGTTTCTTCATTTTTTTCATTCTTTTCTCTGATTTTTCCTCAAACAAAGTGGTATCCAAGGATTTGTCTTCAATTTCACTGATCCTATCTTCCACTGTTTCAAATTTGCTCTTAAAACCTTCTATTGCACTATTTCTGAAAACTTGTTGTTTATCTTTTGGATTTCTAATTGCTGTTTTTGTATGATTTCTAGTTTTTTTTTATTTTGACATTTTGTCCCTGTATTATTTTCTTGAATTCTTCCATTGTTTTGTCTATCTTTTCCATGATTTTGTCTGTATAGTTCATGATTTTGTCTATTTTTTCCTTATTTTTGTTTGTGTTTTCCTTCATCTCTTGGAGAGCCCTTAATATAAGAGTTTTGAATTCCCTATCAGGTGGTTCCAATGTCTTTTCTTCTACTGGAACATCTTCTGGTGTCTTATTTTGGATGCTTTCTGGAGCCATCTTATCCTGTTTTTTTTTTAATATGTTTTGATATTTTCTGCTGTCTTCAGGACGTTCAGGAATTATTGTCTTCTTTTATTGATTATAGTTTTGTTTGTTTCATCCTGCTTTTTTAAATTTGGTTATGTCTGGGCAGGTGGCTTGAGAGTTCTTTGTTGTTTGCTCATCTGTGGGCACAACTCTTCTCACCACCTTACCACATTCTCCAGGCAGGAAGGGCTGATCGTTCAGCTATGGTGCAGTAGGGCATATCTAGCAGAGGGGGAGGGACATGGGTGGGTCATTAGTGGCACGTAATGTGGCCGACAGGGCAGGGCGGGGGGCAGTGCAGGACCAGGTCCAGTGGTCTGCACCTGTACCACTTGGGGGTACGGTGCTCAGTGCATGGTGCAGTTAGGTAGGAGGGAAGGGGGATGATGTGATCTGTGGAGCTAAGTGGGTGTGGGTAAGAAAAGAGATAAGAGAGAGAAACAGAAGTGCAAAACAAACAAACAAACAAAACAACGTCCTGAGGGAGCCCACTGGCATGGCAGCAAAGACCGGAGAAGCCATGTGTCGGTGGCTCCCTAGCCGAGCAGTGTGTCACAGCCCATGAAAAACCAGTAGAGATGGCACGTTCAGCCAGGTAGTTGGGAAAAAGGAAAGGAAGGAAGCTAGAGAGAGACAAGAAACTGAGAAAGGAAAAAAAAATGAATGTCCCACGGGAGCCCACCGGTGTGGCTGTGTGGACAGGTGAAGCTGTGTGCTGGTGGTTCCCAAGTGGGCCCTGTGGCACAACCTAGAGATGGCACATGAGACTAAGTGGTCAAGAGAAAGGAAAGGAAGGAAGGTAGAAAGAGACAAGAAACTGAGAGTTAAAAAAAAAATGCCCTGAGAGAGCCCACCAGTGTGGTGGTGCAGACTGGTGAAGCCATGTTCCTTTGGCTCCCCAGCTGAGCAGTGTGGCACAGCCCGTGAGAAAGCTGCGGAGACAGCACACATGGCCAGGTGGTCAGGTGAAAGGAAACGAAGGAAGGTAGAGAGAGACAAGAAACTGAGAGAGAGAAAATAAAATGCCCCAAGGGTCCCTACCATCATGGCAGCACTGACTAAGGAAGCCAAGTGTTGGCGGGGAACGAACAGCTGAGTGGTATGGCATAGCCTGTCAAAAATCGGTGGAGACGACATCTGGAGAAAGGAAAGGAGGGAAGGTAGAGAGAGTCAAGAAAAGGAGAAGGAAAAAAAAAAGTGCTCCGAGGAAGCCCACCTGAATTGCAACGTGGATGGGGGAAGCAGCTGCCCAGTCGAGTGGAGCAGCACAGCCTGTCAAAAAGCAGAAGAGATGGTACACAGTGCCAGCTAGACAGTAAAAAGGAAAGGAAGGAGGTGAGAGAGAGAGAGGAAACAAAAGAAGCCAAACAACAACAAAAATGGCACTGAAGGAACTGGCCAGTGGGGGCAGGAGGAATTGACGTGGCTAGGAGCCAGCGTCTCTCCAACTGAGTGACTGGTGATCTGCTGGAAAACGGCAGAGGCCACACAGAGGGAAGTAAGGTGGGGATGGGAAAAGCTTGTATCCCTGGTTACCAGGTGCTCTGTCTCCTGCTGGGAGCTCAGTGAAGTTGCCTTCTTGTACTCCCTGTCCACCACTCTTGGTGGCTGAAGGGTCCAAGATGGCCTTGCCACACCACCTGGCAGGGGCCTCCTCTCCACAGCTCTCCTCCTTCTCTGTTTTCTGTCAGCCTCCTACTCCATTCGGTGCTTGGTTGAGTTCTTTATTCCCTCTTTTGCCACTTAGGGTTCCAGGATTGATGATTGTAACAGTTTTACCTAGTTTTTAGGGTCTTTGCCTTAGAGGGATGGTGTGGTGCTCCTGTCTATAGTGCCATGTTGGCTCTGCCCCCCGGAACAGATTTTTGATGGAATAAGTTGATAGGACAATAAAAAAAAACAGTTAATAATACATATCAGATAAAAGAAAATGGACAGTTGTAATAAATTACCACTTGTTTGAATTGCATTTAAGTAAATTAATTTTTATGTGTTGACAAATTTGTTTTTTCATGTTAGTTAAGAGCAAAATAAGCATATGGCAATTGGGAAATTAAAAATATCTTCAACATTAATAATTTGGTTATTAATCAATCCCTAGTAATTATGTTTTTAATCCACTATGCTCTGTTTTTCTGTAGTCCCAAACTTTGTTTTGACCCCTTGTTGTATAATTTTTTTCCTACAATTGGTGTTGTGACTCATCTACTGCACATTCATTTCAACTCTGTATGTTTGATGTCTACTATGCTTCAGAACTGTTATATGCTACGGGGATTATGAAGAAGTATATGACATTGTCTTTGACTTGAAAGAGATGCAATATACTTAGACAAACAAAATTTACCCACAGGAGTAATTTAGAGTATAACAAGTACTGTATTCATAGGAGAAATCAGGATTTCTTTTTTTTTTTTTTTCTTTTCAGGCCACAAAATGTTTATTGAGTTTCTTGTCTTTGCCAGGCACTCTACTTGATGATAAAAAAAAATGTAGACATGTCCCTGCCTTTGTAGAAGGCAACAAATATTAAATAAATAACTTCAATAATGGGGCAGTGGTTAAAATCATCACAAGATTGTAAGTCTCAGTAATAAAAGAACCTAACCCAGCCTAGGTGTGAAGTGGTTAAGCATTCAGCTGCTAACAAAAAGTTTGGGAGTTTGAATCCACCAGCTTCTCCTTGGAAACCCTATAGGGCAGTTCTACTCTGTCCTATAGGGTCTGTATGAGTTGGAATCAACTCAGTGGCAATGGATTTGGTTTTTTGGTTTTAACCTAGTCTGGAGAGTTGGGAAGTATACCCTGAAGAAGTTACATTTGAGCTGATAACTGCAAGATGAATAGAATATGGGTGCAGAGACAAGCGATAGAAAAACAGAGGAAGAAGTATGTAGGGAAGTGCTGATTAGGAAAGAAGCTTGGACATTTGAGGATGATAGTGAGAAGGGATGAGGGCAAGGGACGCGGTGAGAGATGTTGAAGAGTGGCCAGATCTTGCAGGATACTATAGGACATATAAAATATTCTGTAATGAATCCTAAGTGTAACAAAAATCTGTTAAGAGAGTTTTAGCAAGAGAGTAATGTGATCAAACCTATCTTTTAAAAATTTCACTATAGCCACTAAGAGAGAATCAATTATGGTGATGGAGAGGGTTATTCCACAGACCAGATAGAAGATGTTTATGACTCAATCTCAGTTAGTGGAAGCATTTGGTGGAGATAAGTGAGGTAATTTAAGATGTATTTATGAAGTAAAATTAATAGGATTTGGTTATGGGTTGACTATGTGAGAAAAAGGAGAGGAAAGTACCAGCAAAAGCTCCCAGTTTCTGGCATGACACATAGGTGAAATAATGGAAGAAAAACTATGAAACTTCAGCCAGAGGGAAGATTCATGTGACCTGGTATAACTGGATAAAGTTCACACAGGCTATGAGTGGAGAGAGAGATAAGTTTTAGATGGAGATGAGAGGGAGGAGCTATTAAGGAAGGGTAATTTTGGATACAGTTGGTAAGGATGGATTCATCATTGGTGCTTCAGATGGTGATAGTTATTGAAAGGCTTAGGTAGATAAACAGGCAGAGATTTTAGAGCCCTTGGATGTTAAAATCTTGATCCCGTAGGGCAATGGGGAGCCATTAAAATTTTGGACAAGAAAGTGGTGTAGTAGCATTATTCCTCTTGGAATGAAGCACAGGGTGTATTATAACTGAAAGAAGCTGTAAGATTGGAGGTTTGAGTCCACCCAGAGGTACCTCAGAAGAAAGTCCTGGTCATCTACTGCCAAAAGATCAGCCTTTAAAAACACTGTGGAGCCCAGTTCTACTCTGACACACATGGGATTCACCATGAGTCAGAGTCGACTCAGAAGCAACTAGTTTTTTTTTTTTTTGGAGGCAAATATATTTTCAAAGGTAATTGAGAATCAACTAGAAGAATATAATAAAAATATATAAATAGATGTTTTAGCTGGGTCATAACATCACCAAAATTATGCTTTAAATGTTTTATGCTTTAAACATTGTTATTTTCTGATTTTTTTCCTTTTTTTTAAATTGTTGTGCTTTAAGTGAAAGTTTACAATTCAAGTTAGTATCTCATACAAAAATTTATACGTACATTGTTATGTGACCCTTGTTGCTCTCCCTATACTGTGACAGCACATTCCTCCTTTCCACCCCGGATTTCCCATGTCCATTCAACCAGCTCCTGACCCTCTCTGCCTTCTTATCTCGCCTCTGGACAGGAGCCACCCATTTAGTCTCTACTAGAGCCAAGAAGCACACTCTTCATGAGTATCATTTTATGTCTCGTAGTCCAGTCTAATCTTTGTCTGGAGAGTTGGCCTCGGGAATGGTTTTAGTTTTGGGCTAACAGAGATTCTGGGGGCCATGTCTCCCAGAGTTCCTCCAGTATCAATCAAACCATTAAGTCTGGTCTTTTTACTAGAATTTGAGTTCTGCACACCATTTTTCTCCTGTTCCATTCAGGGACTCTCTGTTCTGTTCCCTGTCAGGATGGTCTTTAGTGTTAGCCAGACACTATCCAGTTTTTCTGGTCTCAGGCTGATGAAGTTTATGGTTTATGTGGCCCTTTCTGTATCTTCAGATAATACTTTCCTTGTGTCTATGGTGTTCTTCATTCTCTTTTACTTCAGGTAGGTTGGGACCATTTGATGCATCTTAGATGGCCACTTGCTAGCTCTTAAGACCTCAGACACCACTCACCAAAGTGGGATGCAGAACATTTTCTTAAACAACTTTGTTATGCCAATTGACCTAGATGTCCCCTGAAACCATGGTCCCCAGACCCCTGCCCCTGCTACTCTGTCCCTCGAAGTGTTTGGTTGTATTCAGGACACTTCTTAGCTTTGGTTTAGTCCAGTTGTGCTGACTTTCTCTGTTGGGTGTGCTGTCCTTCCCTTCACTTAAGATAATTCTTGTCTACTATCTAGTTAGTGAATAACACTTTCCCTCCCTCTCCACTCTCGTAACCATCAAAAAAAGTTTTCTTCTGTGTTTAAACCTTTTCTTGAGTTCTTATAATAGTGGGTCTTATACAATATTTGTCCTTTTGTGATTGACTTAATACCCTCAGCATAATGCTTTCCAGATTCCTCCATGTTAAGATGTTTCACGGCTTCATCATTGTTCTTTATTGTTGCCTAGTATCCCATTGTGTGAATATACCAAAATTTGTTTATCCATTTGTCCATTGATGGGCACCTAGGTTGTTTCCATCTTTTTCCTATCATGAATGGTGCTGCAATGAACACGGGTGTGCATATATCTATTCGTGTGATGGCTCTTATATCTCTAGGATATATTCCAAGGAGCAGGATTGCTGTATTGTATGGTACTTCTATTTCTAGATTTTTAAGGAAGTACCATATCAATTTCTAAAGTGGTTGTACCATTTTACATTCCTACGAACAGTGTATAAGTGTTTCAGTCTCTCCATATCCTCTCACACATTTATTGTTTGGTGTTTTTTTGGATTACTACTAGTCTTATTGAGGTGAGATGGTATCTCATCGTAGTTTTAATTAGCATTTCTCTAATGGCTAATGATCATGAGCATTTCTTCATGTGTCTGTTAGCGACCTGAATGTCTTCTTTGGCAAAGTGCCTGTTCATATCCTTTGCCCATTTTTTAATTGGATTATTTGTCTTTTTGTTGTTGAGGTTTTGCAGTATCTTGTCAATTTCAGAGATTAGAGGCTGATCGGATTTGTCATAGTCAAAATTTTTTTCCCAGTCTGTAGTTTGTCTTTTCACTCTTTTGATGAAATCTTTTGATGAGCATAAGTGTTTGATTTTTAGGAGCTCCCAGTTATCTAGTTTGCCTTCTGGTGCTTACGCATTGTTACTTATGGTTTCTATTCTGTTTATGCCATGTATTAGGGCTCCTAGTTTTGTCCCTATTTTTTCTTCCATGATCTTTATCGTTTTCAATTTGATATTTAGGTCTTTGATCCATTTTGAGTTTGTTTTTGTGCATGGTGTGAGTTATGGGTCTTGTTTCAGTTTTTTGCAGATGGATATCCAGTTACGCCAGTACCATTTATTAAAGAGACTGTCTTTTCCCCAGTTAATGGACTTTAGACCTTTGTCAAATATCAGCTGCTAATAGGTGAATGAGTTTACATCTGGATTGTCAATTCTGTTCCATTGGTTTATGTATCTGTTGTTGTACCAGTACCAGGCTGTTTTGACTACCGTGGCAGTATAATAGTTTCTAAAATCAGGTAGTGTGAGACCTCCCATGTTCTTCTTCTTGAGTAATGCTTTACTTATTTGGGGCCTCTTTCTTTCCATGTGAAGTTGGTGATTTGTTTCTCTATCTCATTAAACAATGCCATTGGAATTTGGATCAGGATTGCACTGTATTTGTAGATCGCTTTGGGTAGAATTGACATTTTCACAATGTTGAGTTTTCCTATCCATGAGCAAGGGTATGTTTTTCCACTTATGCAGGTCTCTTTTGGTTTCTTGCAGTAGTATCTTGTAGTTTTCATTGTATAGGTCTTTTACATCTCTGATTAGATTTATTCCTAAGTATTTTATCTTCTTGGGGGTTATTGTAAATGGTATTGATTTGGTGATTTCCTCTTGGAAGTTCTCTTTGTTGGTATACAGAAATCAAACTGATTTTTGTATGTTTATCTTGTGGATTCTTTGGGGTTTTCTGTGTATAAGATCATAACATCTGCAAATAGAGATAATTTTACTTCTTGCTTACCAATCTGGATGCCCTTTATTAATTTTTCTAGCCTAATTGCTCTGGCTAGGACCTCCAGCACAATGTTGAAAAAGAGCGGTGATAAAGGGCATCCTTATCTGATTCCTGTTCCCAAGGGGAATGCTTTCAAACTCTCTCCATTTAGGATGATGTTGGCTGTTGGCTTTGTATAAATGCCCTTAATTATGCTGAGGAATTTCCCTTCTATTCCTATTTTGTTGAGAGATTTTATCATGAATGGGTGTTGGAGTTTGTCAGATGCCTTTTCTGCATCAATTGATAAGATCATGTGGCTCTTGTCTTTTGTTTTATTTATGTGGTTGATTACATTGATTGCTTTTCTAATGTTGAACCATCCCTGCCTACCTGTTATAAATCTCACTTGATCATGGTGAAATTATTTTTTTGATATGTTGTTGAATTGTACTGGCTAGTATTTTGTTAAGAATTTTTGCATGAATGTTTGTAAGGAATATTGGTCTGTAATTTTCCTTTTTGTGGTGTCTTTACCTGGTTTTGGCATCAGGGTTATGCTGGCTTCATAGAATGAGTTTGGGAGTATTCCATCATTTTCTATGCTCTTAAATACCTTTAGTAGTAGTGGTGTTAACTCTTTGAAAGTTTGGTAGAAGTCTCCAGTGAAGCTGTCTGGGCCAGGACTTTTTTTTGTTGGGAGTTTTTTAATTTCCTTTTCCATCTCTTCTTTTGTTATGGGTTTATTTTGTTGTTCTACCTCTGTTTGTGTTAGTTTAGGTAGATAGTGAGTTTCTAGAAATTTGTCCATTTCCTCTAGGTTTTCAAATTTGTTAGAGTACAGTTTTTCATAGTATTCTGTTATGATTCTTTTAATTTCATTTGAGTCTGTTGTGAAATCACCCATCTCATTTCTTACATGGATTATTTCCTTCCTCTCTTGTTTTCTTTTGTTAGTTTGGCCAATGGTTTGTAGTTTTGTTGATCTTTTCAAAGAACCAGCTTTTGGTCTTATTAACTCTTTCAATTGTTTTTCTATTCTCTATTTCATTTAGTTCTGCTCTTATTCTTATTATTTCCTTTCTTTTGGCTCCTGAGGGCTTCTTTTGCTGCTCTCTTTCTACTTTTTCAGTTGTAGGGTTGATGTTTTGATTTTGTCCCTTTCTTGTTTTTGGATGTGTGTGTTTATTACTATAAACTGACCTCTGAGCACTGCTTTTGCTGTGATCCAAAGGTTCTGGTAGGATGTGTTTTCATTCTCTTTTGGTTCTATGAATTTTCTTATTCCATCCTGAATTTCTTCTATATTCTAGTAGTTTTTGAGCAAGGTGTTGTTCAGTTTCCTTGTGTTTTTGTTTTTCTTTTTTTTTCCTTGCTTTTTCTGTTATTGATTTCCACTTTTATGGCTTTGTGGTCAGAAAAGATGCTTTGTAATATTTTGATGCTTTGGATTTTTTAAGACTTGCTTTATGGCCTAATATGTGGTCTATTCTGGAGAACGTTCCATGTGCGTTGGAAAAGAAAGTATACTTGGCTGCTGTTGGGTGGAGTGTTTGTACATGTCTGTGATATCAAGCTGGTTGATTGTAGCATTTAGATCTTCCATGTCTTTATTGAGCTTCTTTCTGGATGTTCCATCCTTCACCAAAAGTGGTGTGTTGAAGTCTCCTACTACTATTGTGGAGCTGTCTATCTCTCTTTTCTATGCTGTTAGAGTTTGTTTTATGTATTTTGGAGTCCTGTTGCTGGGTGCGTAAATATTTATTATAGTTATGTCCTCCTGGTTTGTTGACCCTTTAATCATTATATAGTGTCCTTCCTTATCCTTTGTCGTGAATTTTACTTTAAAGTCTATTTTGTCAGAGATTAATATTGCCATTCCTGCTCTTTTTTGAGTGTTATTTGCTTGATATGTTTTTTTCCATCCTTTGAGTTTTAGTTTATTTGTGTCTTTAAGTCTAAAGTGTGTCTCTTGTAGGCAACATATAGACAGAATGTGTTTTTTTAACCAATCTGCCACTCTCTGTCTCTTTGTTGGTGCATTTAGTCCCATTACATTCAGCATAATTATTGACAGGTATGAGTTTAGTGCTGTCATTTTGATGTCTTTTTTTGTGTGTTGTTCACAGTTTCTTTGTTCCACTTAATTTTCTGTGCTGAGTCATTTTTCTTTATGTATTTTCTTTTCATCTTTTTCATTATTGTTGATTTTGTATTGGCTGAGTTTTTTTATTTTTCTTGTTTTTTCTTTTGATGTGTAGGATAGTTAGTTTCCCTTGTGGTTACCTTAATATTTACCCCTATTTTTCTAAGTTAAAACTAGTTTTTTTATTTCTTTATATCACCTTGACTTCCTCTCCATATGAAAACTCTATGTCTATATTTTTCAGTCCCTCTTTTTTGTTTTAATGTTGTCATCTTTTACATATTGACATCTCTGTTTCCCTATTTTCAGTGTTTTAGCTTTGATTTATTTTTGTTACTTCCCTAACTGGGTTGATATCTGGTTGCTCTGTCCTGTGTTCTAGTCTTGGGTTTTTATCTGTTGTTATTGATTTTCTAACTAGAGGACTCCCTTTAGTATGTCTTGTAATTTTGGCTTGGTTTTTGAAAATTCCCTAAACTTCTGTTTATCTGGAAATGCCTTAATTTTGCCGTCATATTTAAGAGACAGTTCTGCTGCATATATAATTCTTGATAGAGTCCCACTTAATTCTTAGAGTTTCTTCATTTTTTTAAGTTCTTTTATCTGATTTTTCCTCAAGTAAGTTGCTGTCAAGTGCCTTATCTTCAGTCTCACTAATTCTGACTTCCATTGCCTCAATTCTGCCCCTATGACTTTCTATTGAGTTGTCTAATTGTGAAATTTTATTGTTAATCTTCTGGATTTCTGATTGCTGTCACTCTATGGATGCATGCAGACTGTTAAATTTGTCATTATGCTCTTCTTTCATCTTCTTCAGTTCCTCTATTGCTAGGTCTGCATTTTGCAATATCTCCTTCCTGATCTCTTGAAGAGTTCTGTATATTAATCTTTTGTATTCTGCCTCTGGTAATTCCAAGAAATTCTCTTTCCTCTGCAAAATTTCTTGGTTGTTTATTTTGGGAGCTTGCTGAAGCCATCATGGTCTGCCTCTTTATGTGATCTGATATTGACTGTTGTCTCTGAGCTATCAATAAGTTATTATATTTATTTATTTTATGTTTGCTTACTGTGTCCTAGCTTCTTGTTTTGTTTTGATTTGCCCAAATAGGCTGCTCATGTGAGCTAACCTGATCACCGGTGCCCCGAAGCTCTAGTGTCCTGCTACCTGGTGAGCAGATCTGCCACTAAGTATGTGAGCCCAGGAGTCTGCCCACTCCTCCTATATGGATTTAGCTCGGGTGTCCAGGTATTCGACCACCAAGTGTGTGGGGCAGGCTCTCACCTACAGTCCTAGATAGGCATGGGTGATTGTTGTAGGCACAGGCATCTGGCTGTAGCAGGGGTCACATGCTGAGCAAGGCAGGGCGCCGATGGCCACCCCTGAGTGTCAGGGAGGAAAGCATGTACCTGTTCCCTAGAGTGCATAGATGGGTGAGTTTTTCAGCCAGACTATGGACACCGAATGCTGTTGGCTGTAAGGACTAGTGGGCACCACCTATTCTTGAACCCCTGTCATGGGTGGCTATGTGGCATTGGTCTAACTACCAGTCCTCAGGTCCCTGATGTAGGCAGGTTAGGAACCTGCCCATTGGGCAGAGCAGTGTCAAATGTCACAAACCTGCCACCCCACAGCTGAAACAATTGAAGTTAGACTTCAGGTGTATACCCTGTTGTACTGTGGTAATGAGGGCCTATGCTGTTGAAATGGTCCCACACAAGTCTATGCAGGGCTGAAAAGCATTCAAAGTCCATGGACCCCTTATGCCTGTCCCTAAGCAAAGGACCTGTGCCTACCCTGAGTTCCTAGTTAAGGGGAGCCAGCAGATTATTTTTTCCCCTTTTTGTTAATTTGTTCGCTGTCCAAGACAGGGAGAATGTCTCAGGGTGCATGACGGTCCTTCCTCCGGCCCAGGGGACCCAGCAATCACTGAAGCTGGCCCGGTACTTACGCAGAGTGGGGAGGGGGGAGGTAAATGGGAGAGAGGTTATTTCCAAAGGGGGCATTATTTGATCCATGTGGTAGGCCAGACACAAGTACTTATCTTTTGCCAATTGAGTGCTCCTTTTCACTTCTTCTGGGTGTTCAAGTAGACTCTCTGCCACTGGGCCTCTCCCAATTTGGAAAACACCTCCCGAGTGCCACTCCTTGCCTCACTACTTACGTGAGCTGATCTGGCCTGAAAGGTGTTGGCTCCCACGGGGGCAGGTCTGGCAACTCCTCACTGCTTCCAAACTGTCCCTCCTACCCCTGCCACTCAGTCAGATTCCTCAACTTTGCATTTGATGGTCAAGGCTCTTAGATTGTCATATAATTGATTCACTTATTTTTTTTGGGTCTTTGTTGTAACAGGGACCACAGGAAACATCTGACTACTCTGCCATCTTGGCCCCACCTCCCCTGATTTTTTTATAAGCAGAAAAATTACAATAGTAAATTCTACTTTTAAAAACTATTGCAATAGTTCTGATATGAGATCATTGAACTAGGCTGAAGGCAATAAAACATAAATAGGAAGAAAAAGGTATAAGAAATGTTGTGAGGGAAGAACTAACAAAACTCAGTGGCTTGATACACTAGATTAAGAGAAGAATCGGCCAGTTTTAGCTACTGAATGATGAAAAAACAGTAGAGTTAAAATAGGAATGTCGTCTGACTATTTGGGAGGAAGATGAAAGTTCAGTGTTCAAAATCTTAAAGAAAAATATTTCATATTCTGTAGGAGAAATAAGACTTGATCTTAGGAAAAGTGTAAGGTGGATAAAAGAATAGAAGAATAAAGACTGAGCCCAAGGTCCTACCCTTCAAAAAGCTTGCTTTTATCATTTTCAATGATAGAGATAATAGAATTTGTATTTAACTAGAGGACTAATGTTTGTTGACAGCTGCATATACACTTATTGGTTGAGATTATAAATTAACTTACTTAAAGCAATTTAGTTTAGTTATGTCTGGGCACTGGGGCTTTAGTAAGGAGACACGCCAGATGTAATTCACATTGTTGTTTTTGTTTGGTGTCATTGAGTTGATTCTTACTCATAGTGACTCCATGTACAACAGAACAAAACAATGCCCAGTCCTGAGCCATCCTCATAATCATTGCTATGTTTGAGCTCATTGTTGCAACCACTGTGTCAATACATCTTGTTCAGGGTCTTCTTCTTTTTTCACTGACCCTCTTCTTTTTCACTGTCCTTCTTCAGAGACTGGTCCCTCCTGATAGCATGTCCAAAGTACGTGAGACTAAGTCTCACCATCCTCCCTTCTAAGGAGCATTCTCGCTGTGCTTCTTCCAAGACAGATTTGTTCATTCCTCTGGCAGTCAATGGTATATTCAATATTTTTTGCCAGCACCACAGTTCAAATGCATCAATTCTTCAGTCTCATTGTCTAGGTTTCGCATGGCTATAAGGCTATTGAAAATACCATGGCTTGGATCAGCTGCACGTTAGTCCTCAAAGTGACATCTTTGCTTTTTAACACTTTAACGAGGTCTTTCACTGTAGATTTCTACAGTGCAATACATCATTTGATTTATTGACTACTGCTTCCATGGGCATTGATTGTGGATCCAAGTAAAATGAAATTCTTGACAACTTCAATATTTTCAGTATTTACTCCAACTCATAGTGACCATATGTCTTAGTCATCTAGTGCTGCTATAACAGAAATACCACAAGTGGATGGTTTTAACGAAGAGAAGTTTATTTCCTTACAGTCAAAGTAGGCTAAAAGTCCAAATTCAGGGCATCAGCTCCAGGGGAAGTCTTTTTCTCTCTGTCGACCTTCTTCTCTTCAGTGTTCCCCTGGACTAGGAGCTTCTCTGCGCAGGGACTCGGGTCCAAAGGATGCGCTCTTCTCCGGGCACTGCTTTCTTGATGGTATGAGGTCCCCAACTCTCTGCTTGCTTCCTTTTCCTTTTATCTCTTACAAGAGATAAAAGGTGGTGCAGGCCACACCCCAGGGAAACTCCCTTTACTTTGGATCAGGGATGTGACCTGAGTAAGGGTGATGTTACAATTCCACTCTAATCCCCTTTAACATAAAATTACAATCACAAAATAGAGGACAACCACACAATTCTGGGAATCATGGTCTAGCCAAATTGTTACACACATTTTTGGGGGGACATAATTCAAACTATGACATTCCACCCTTTGGCCCCCCAAAAATCACATCCTTGCAACATGGAAAACATATTCACCCCATCATATCATAGCAAAAGTCTTAACTCCAAGTCCAAAATGCAAAAATTCCTCTTCATCTGTGAAATCTAGAATACAAGTTATTTGCTTCCAAAGGTACAATGGCAGAACAGGCACAAGCTAGACATTCCCATTACAAATGGGAGAAACCAGACGAAAGGAAGGGATAACAGGCACCAAGCAAGTCAGCAGAACACATTACATTAGCCCTCAAGGTTTTGAAAATAATCCTCTGTTCTCTGAGACAATTTACACAATAGCCCTGCCCTCCAGACTCTAGGTATCGGTCACAGTCTCTGAATTTTGAGTGCAGGGCCCTCTGCCCTGGACTTCAGCTCCACCTTCCGGGCCCACTGGGACAGCAACTCTGCTCCCTTGGCTTTAGGTGCACCATTCTCTTAGTGACAACTCCACCCTTAGAAACACCAGAGGCTGTGGCTCCACCCTTTAAAACCCCTGAGGTCATGGCCATATGTTTTGAGACTGAGGCAGCTCAGCTTCTTGTGTTCCTTGTCTCTTCAGCTTCTGATTCTGTTTCCTGTGGCCTCTTGGCCCTTGGGCCTCATGCCCGCATCTGCCCTGCTGGGGCAAGTGTTCCAAAGCTCTGTAGCTCCACCAATAAGTGCCCAGAGGCACCCCACTCCGCCAAGAACCTCCCATGCACAGGCACTCAGCTCCCTTGCTCCGTGGGTCGGCAAGCCTAGCTCCACTGATAAATAACCTGGAGGCACCCCACTCCGCCAGGAAGCCTCCTGCACCCAGGCACTCAGCTCTCTCTCTCCGTGGGTCTGCTCCAACGCCGTCTCGCACTGGTCTCCTGGTTCTGCTGCTGTTGGTTCTCTACCGCTGCAGGTTCTCTGCTGTTGCTGGTCCTCTGACACTGCCGCTCCTCTATCCATTCATAATTTCAAAACCGCTTCCACATTTTAGGTATCTGTTAGAGCAGCACCCCACTCTCACGGTACCAAATTCTGCCTCAGTCATCTAGTGCTGCTATAATAGAAATACCACAAGTGGGTGGTTTTAACGAAGAGAAGTTTACTTCCTCAGTCAAAGTAGGCTAAAAGTCCAAATTCAGGGCATCAGCTCCAGGGGAAGGCTTTTTCTCTCTGTCGGCCTTCTTCTCTTCGGTGTTCCCCCGGACTAGGAGCTTCTCTGCGCAGGGACCCCAGTCCAAAGAATGCGCTCTGCTCCCGGCACTGCTTTCTTGATGGTATAAGGTCCCCCATTCTCTGCTTCCTTCCCTTTTCTTTTATCTCTTGAGAGATAAAAGGTGGTGCTGGCCACACCCCAGGGAAACTCCCTTTACATTGGATCAGGGATGTGACCTGAGTAAGGGTGGTGGTACAATTCCACTCTAATCCTCTTTAACATGAAATTACAATCACAAAATGGAGGCCAACCACACAATTCTGGGAATCATGGCCTGGCCAAATCATTACACACATTTATGGGGAGACATAATTCAAACCATGACACCATATATTACAGAGTAGTTTCTCAATTATTCTTATTCAATTGGTTTTCTTTATTATTTAATTTCAGAGACTAGTATCTTTTGACTATACATGGAAGACATGAAGAATATTAATTGGAGATAATTTGCTAATTATTCATTCAACAAAGAAAGTACAATAAAATCTGTTTCTAGAACTTGATCTCATAAGAATTCATCATTCTTTTCACCAATAATTCAAATGAAATACAAGTAAAATACTCAAGCAATGTTGTGTATTTTAAAGGGGCATTATTTTTAAAAATTATTTCAAAAATAAATTTATACTATTTATTAAAGAATAATTTTATAATAAATATTTTTTATTCTACCATTAGAATATAAGGGTAGGAATAGACTAGTGTGCCTGTCTTTTTGAAAATTGGCAATGAGGTACTCAATAAGTAATTGTCATGTGAAGGAATGCATCTTTTATCATCTTTACTATTTCAATAAGAGGTACATAATAAAGGTATGATATAGTCATATTGTTTCAACTTTTTACAATATGCAAGGCATGATAATAAAAGATCATACTCCCACCTCAAACAAGACTTTTTTCCTAAAATTTTACTTTGAAAATATCATGCTTACAAAAAAATAAAAAAGTTTACAGTGAATAAACGTGTGCCCACCACTTAGATTCTATAATTAACCTTTTATTATACTGACTTGATAACATAATTATCCATCTTACAGTCCATCTATCAATCCATCTCATTTTTTGAAATGTGTCCTAATAAGTTGAAGATATTGGTACATTCCTCCAAGTATTTAAGCATGCATATAATTAATTAGATTTTAATATATTACATGATTACTTATTTTGAAGTAAAATTTACATACAGTGAAATTCTACAATTCAATCAGTTCATGTACCCTTCACATTTTATACACCTGGGCAACACAAAACCCCTATCAAGATACAGATTATTGTAACTTCAGGAAGTTCCTTCATGCTCCTTCTCTGTCAATCCCTGCTCCACCACCCCTAGAGACAATCACTACTCTGATTTTTTTTCCCTGGGTTAGTTTTTCCCATTCTAAAACTTAACGTAGATGATAAAATAAGGACTCTTCCATGTAAGGTTTCTTTCATTCAGCACAGTGTGTTTGAGATTCCGCCATCTTGTTGCATTCTTTTTCTTGCTGAGTGGTATTCTGTTTTATGAATAAGTCACAGTTTATCTGCTCTTTCGTTGGTGGGCATCTTGGCTATTTCAGTGTTGAACTATTATGAATAAGCTGCTATGGACATTCTTATATGAGGTTTTTTTTTTTTTTTAGAACATATGTTTTTATATTTGTTGAGTAAATTCTGGGCCACAAAGTAGTGCATGTTTAGTTTTATAAAAACTACCAGGCATTTTTTTAAAAGTGGTCGTTCTGTTTTTCTCTCCTACTGATAATATACCTACAAATAACATACCAATATTTGGTGATTTGGTGTTGTCAGTCTTTTTAATGTTAGCCACCCTGGTGGGGCCCTGGTGGCACAGTGGTTAAGAGCTCGGCTTGAATCCACCAGCTGCTCCTTGGAAACCTTATGGGGCAGTTCTACTCTGTTTTATAGGGTCGCTATGAGTAGGAATTGACTCAGCAGCAATGGATTTGGTTCTTTGGGTTTTTACCCTGGTAAATGTAACATTTTTTATTGACATCTGCTTTTCTTTTTTTATAGAAGAGTCTTTCTTTTTTTTTCTTTTACTAGATCACAGAAAATGTGTTTCATTCTGGTTAGAAAGAACTCCAAAATACGTGTAATTAATGAAACTGATAATCTTTCTCCGTCTTTCTTTATGCCCTCATCTGCAGGAGGCCAGAGCAATTGTCAGAAATTTCTTACTCTAAGAATAGAAAATAGCATGGGACCAGGAGCTCTAAGTCAGACTGCTCCTCTTCAGCCTCTACAGGCTCCACCAGGAGTCAAGAAGCCCAGAAGATCTGCCTGTTCCAAAAGATTACCCCTTCCTGGCCTCAACACCACCATTGTCCCGTAAAAGAAGGGATCCCCCGAAATCTGCATGCTTCTGGAAAAAGTATCATTCTTCCCTGTCCCAACACCATTCTTAGCTTTACCATCTTCCTGAAGGTCATCAAAACTCATTTTCTTATGCCCAACACAGCGTATTACTTCTGTCACACAAGGAGGTAAGGACTCCCAAGCCACCCCTTCTTCTCTGAACTCAAGGCTCCATGTGACTCTATGAGCAGTAGGGCAACTACAAGACATACCACCTACTTTATTTGTTTGTTTTTTGAATCCTGTCACTAGAATATAACTTCCATGATTGTCTTAGTCATCCAGTGCTGCTACTACAGAAATACCACACGTGGATGGCTTTAACAAAAAGAAATTTATTTCCTCACAGTTAAAGTAGGCTAAAAGTCCAAATTCAGGGTATCAGCTCCAGGGGAAGGCTTTTTCTCTCTGTCGGCCTTCTTCTCTTCGGTGTTCCCCCAGACTAGGAACTTCTCTGCACAGGGACCCTGGTCCAAAGGACGCGCTCTGCTCCTGGCACTGCTTTCTTGATGGTAAGAGGTCCCCCATTCTCTGCTTGCTTCTCTTTCCTTTTATCTCTAAAGAGATAAAAGGTTGTACAGGTCACACCCCAGGGAAACTCCCTTTACAGTGGATCAGGGATGTGACCTGGGTAAAGGTGGTGTTACAATCCCACCCTAATCCTCTTTAACATAAAATTACACTCACAAAATGGAGGCCAACCACACAATTTTGGGAATCATGGCCCAGCCAAATTGATACACACATTTTTGGGGGGGACATAAGTCAAACCATGACAATGATGGTAGAGTTTCGGTCTGTTTTGTTTTTGTTCACTGCTGGGTCCTCAGTGCCTAGCATACCTGGAACACAGTAGATGCTTAATAAATACTTGATGAGTGAAAATTAAGTTTCATGGCCTGGAATGAGAAAACAATTGAATCTTAAATAGCTAGCATTAAGTTATTAAGTTAATTATGTTGTTAAGGGACCTGCCTTAGTTCACATAGTTACTTAATAACAGTGTTGCACCTCAATTTGTGTCTCCTGGCTAATTGAACCTGAACTTTAGGGTTGGAATGACCTTAAACATCCACCCTCCAAGCTCACTTAGAACTAACTTCTCTAACATGTTTCATAATCCAATTTTGAGTGACATTTGCAGGGATAATGAAAATGTTACCCAAAAAAAACCAAAAACCAAAAACAAACCAATTGCTGTGGAGAAAATTCTGACTCCTGGAAACTTCATGTGTAGCAGAGTAGAACTGTGCTCCATAAAGTTTTCAATGACCGATTTTTCAGAAGTAGCTTGCCAGACCTTTTTTCTGATGTGCCTCTGGGTGGACTTGATTAGCAGCCTAGTGTTTTACCATTGGCACCACCAAGGATGTCATGAGAATGTTAACAGGGTGCTAAAACAGAATTCTTCTTGGCTTAATTTCTGGGCTACTCTTTTTTAGTGTCCTACACTACTAATTTATTTAATCATCACATTGAACCTAAGAAGTCATCATTATTAACAAAAGTGAAGTAAGACCATTTTACAGAAGAGGAAACTGAGGCCCAACAAGATTAAGTAAATTGAAATTTAGCTCCAAATCTATCTCAAAAGTGTGTGCTTTTAACTACTATGCTGTTTTGCTGTTCAGATACCAAAGTAGCAAGGAGATATGACCAAGAAAAAAAAGGGGGCTTATTTTTATCTTGAAGACACTCACTCACCTCAGGCACATAAAATGAGTGAAGGACTTTCTCCAGGATAGCACAGATGGATGCTCCCTCTTCCTCTCAAGCTTGTAGAGAGAGATTTCAATGGGTCTCTCAGAAAAATAGTTAACTAAGCAACATCATGATAAAAGGAAAAAATATTGAAGTTGTCAAGGATTTCATTTTATTTGGATCCACAATCAACACCCATGGAAGTAGCTGTCAAGAAATCAAACAACATATTGCATTGGGCAAATCTGCTGCAAAAGGCCTCTTTAAAGTATTGAAAAGCAAGGATGTCAGTTTGAGGACTAAGGTGCACCTGACCCAAGCCATGGTATTTTCAGTCGCCTCATATCCATGTGAAATCTGGACAATGAATAAGGAAGACTGAAGAAGAATTGATGCCTTTGTATTATGGTTCACAAAGAATATTGAATATACCATGGACTTCCAGAAGAACAAACAAGACTGTCTTAGAAGAAATACAGCCAGAATGCTCCTTAGAAGGGAGGAAGGCAAGACTTCATCTTACGTATTTTGGACATGTTATCAGGAAGGATCAGTCCCTGGAGAAGGACATCATGCTTGGTAAAGTAGAGAGTCAGCGAAAAACAGGAAGACCCTCAATGAGATGGATTGACACAGTGGCTGCAACAATGGGCTCAAACATAGCAACAATTGTGAGGATGGCACAGGACCAGGCAGTGTTTCATTCTATTGAACACAGGGTCACTATGATTTGGAACCAACGCCTAGCAACAACAATCCCCTGAAGTTAGGGAAGTACAGAGGATTTAGTCCGGTCTCCTAGTTGTGAATCCAAAAGGCAGATATAGGTTAAGTAGCCGCTCCAAATGCAAGAGTAAAAGGAATTTGCCACTCAGTTAGGATCAGCTTGCCCTCTCCCTGCTTGTTGGAGCAAAGCATATTTGGATGCCTGAGGACCATGAGAGGGCCACATATGAAAGAAACCCAGCGTGAACATAGCTTTAGGCCTTGGCCTGTAGTATCATTTTAGAGGGGCAAAAGAACCGCCCAGCAAGAAGCTGTTAAAGAAGCCATAAGAGTATGAGGGAACTGCACATGAGTGAGGGAGCCTCTGAAAAAAATGCATATCACAACCACTAGGGATGATGTCAGCTTTAAACACCTGGTAGGCCAATAAAGCATGAAGGCAGCCTATAAGAATGCCAGTCAAGTTTCACATGTCTTTTTTCTCTCACTTTCCTGCCTCCTTCTATTTCAACACTGAGGAGTCAGAGCTGCAGTTAAAAGATGGAAAAAGAGAGTGGGAAGCCTAAGGCAAAAGGAAATTGGCTACAACCCTGAGTAAAATCAAAAGCTTTGACTAGTATGTAGAATCAGACAGTCTAAATACTGAATGAATACTGTTTTGCGACTTTAAAAAGCCCAAGGAAATTTTAATTATGTAAGAATTGGCCAAAAAGTCATGGGACAGCTCAAGTTTTCACCCACAGAGAACTTCCTCACAGAAGCAAAAACATTCATGAGAATGTACTGGTTTCAGGAAGAACCTCTCAAATACATTGATAACTGAGATTATGTCCCAGTCTTTTATACCAACCACATGGTTCAGGTTTATCATGGTGCCCAGTTTTCAAAAAAGGTTGGGAGATTTTTCTTACTCTTCTATTACAGAAATATAAGCTTACAATTTTCTGTTTCTTTTCTATAATTCAAAGAGAGGGTTAAATTCAGGCATACATGGACTGACATCTTACAACCTATTTCTTAAATACTTTTTGATAATATATTCTCATGGTTGGGATTAAAACAAAAGTAAAGCTGTTGTCAGCCCATGAGTGTGAGAATTCTTATCTACACATATTTTCTACATTTTGAAAACAGTGATAAAATTAATGTTAATGCTTAGATACTAAATAATGAGTATGCTTTGCTTGAAAATGTATTTTAAATTAAGGCAATGTTTACAACTAAATCTCACCAGATGATTGTTCTAATTTCTTACATTTAGCTCCCTAAGTAGGAGGTAGGAATTGTAACAAAATACAGAATACATTCCATATCCCCAAATTTATCTTAAGAAGTAGTAAATCTATGAGACATACATCTATTCAGCTTCTGATGGTATAGCCTTAAGAAAGAAAGATCAATTTAAAACAGATTTGATCTGATTTACATTGCAAATTAGGGATGCTGTCATTGGTCTTCCATCTATCTGGGATGATGTCCTAAAACGCTACCCTATTTCTGTAGCTTCTCTCAGGATAGGAAAGATCATGACTTGAGTAAGAATTCCATTCACATCATGTCTCTGTCAGTCATGTTGGTTCAGAGAGGATGAATGCTTGAACTCATGAGAATCTTCCATTTTAGAATCAAAGTTATGAGAATAGCAAAGGATGGGGCTAAAATGTGGGTGATAGTGTAATTTTTAGCCTTTCTTCTTTGTCTTCACACAACCAATGAATACGATTCTCTCTTTTTTTAAAAAACTACATAGATACTACCGGATAGTACAGTTTAAACGTAAAACTGGGCTAGGGAGAATTACTACAGCCTGTTTAAAAATCACAGCAATAATCTCAGAAAGCATTCTAAAACCCTCAGAGATCACAATCATCAAGAATCTGTGGTATATCAATAATTAGAGGAATAATGAGTGTGGTGGCTAGTTTCCAAAGATAGCTACAAACACTTCCACTTGTTCTTTTTATACATGCTGTTCCTACCATCAAGAGGTGGAGATTATGTACCCTCCCTTTGAATCTGGGCTGGGCTTATCACTGCTTTGAACAATAGACTATGAAGGAAGGAATGACATTGACCTTTTAAACTCAGGGATTAAAAAAGCCTGTCTTGCAGGTTCGCCCTTATACCCTTTCAGAGCTCTAAAAGCAACATGAAAGAAGGTCAGGCAAACCTGCTGGGTGGAGCCATGTGGAGGAACAGTGTGGTGTCAAACATCCAGTCCTGCCATCTGACTGTAACTGCATGAAGAAAAAGCACATCTGGGTACCAACCAATCCACAGAACCTGAGATCTAATAAAATGGTTGTCGTTTTAAGCCACTACATTTTGGGGTCATTTTTTACACAGCAATTGATAACTGAAACAATGAGGACCCGAACTCTTGTCTTCCCTTGAAAACACTGAAATTCGGTTTCTTTTCTCAATCAAATGAATAAATAAGTCCATCTTTGCCAAGGCCTCTAAGTAGCAATACTTTTCAAATTGGCTTCTAACGTCTTCTCAACTCCCTAAAACAAATAGCAAGAAAAATTTCATCCCCTGTACACCATGACAAAATAGACTATGATATTCCATTGTCACTAGGGACAAGTGACTAAATTAACTAGATCTCTACTCTGATTACACATGTTGCTATTACACATGGCCATGCAGAGAACCAGTAAAATGACAAGAGATAGCCAAGGTATCCTTAGCCCATTTGTTTTGAGACTTCTGTGCCAAAATTTAAATGGTGATACTTTGTGGTTGCTTTTTGTGTGGATTTGAATTATACAAACTTAAGTTAGTATGATATAAAATACACAGTCTCATTTTTTGATACAAATACCCCAAATCAAAATACCTCTTAAGAATCACATGACTTCAGAAGTTAGTGTGCATTACTGATAAACTGAGATTACATTACTGACACCCGATAAGGCTACTATAGCTGGTAGACAGAAAGGCCCATTATCTTCAGGAAAAGTAATCTGGGTTTTCAATTATGCAGGCTTGTGAGGAACAAACTTTCTTACATAAAATGCCCCTATTCTGAATAGTTCAGGTGATGTTGCCTAAGGTGGTAATGAAGGTGAGTGAAGGGGAGAGATTTTGAAATGTTTTTTGAAAAGACTTAAAAGCTATTTGTCTACAGAAACACAGCACAAATGTTTAAGGGTCTTTCTTGGGATTCATGAGCTCTAACTAGACTCTAAAGCTAGATCTGCCACTTATCAAATGAGTGATGTCAGGCGTATCACTTATCTTCTCTGAAAGTACTTCAATGAAGGGATTCGTTCGTTGTATTCCATTTATCACTCATTCAGTGAACCTTTTTGAGTGTTTACAATGAGCCAGGCCCTGTGCAGCAAGAATACAAACATGAATACAACACAATTGCTGGTACCATGGAGCTAATAACAGAAATTTGTGTAATAGACAATCTCTAGAATATTCTTCAGCTCTACAACTTTATAATTTTGATGGCTTTTGATGTTCCATTACAAACTGAAATTCAAAATGAAAATTACAAGTTGCACATTAATTTCTTTCTGTTATCACACAAAAAAACCACTTGTTTTTATATCATAATAACAACATACCTGTATAGTCTTGCAATATTTAATGAAATGCTCCATAAGTTGTAATATAGCCACTGGGTAAAGATACATTTTTCTTGCAATATTCTATTGATTTGTAGCATGGCCTTCACACAAATTTAAAAGACTGAACAGACAAATTACAACACTTTAATAATATCAAAATTCTCCCTACTTCACCTTTTCAAAGCAGAAAAATTAGTTTTCATTCTTTTATGGAGTCTTGAGGAACATTGACTTGGGGATTTGTGACAGGTGGAAGGTGACTTAGAGAGAATTTGAACTGTATTTTCAAGATTTCACAGTGGGGTCTGCAGAACACCTGCGTCAAAACTCTTTAGGAGTTTATTAAAAATGTAGATTTAGAAGCTTACCCCAGTCCTATTAAAATGAGAACTTTTGACTCAGGCCCGGGGAATCTGCATTGTAAGAAACTCCCCGTGTTGATTCTTATCCACCCTAAAGTTTGTGAGCTACAAATTTTAATCACTTATTTTGAATAGGAAGAAACGGAGGCACTGAGAGGTTAAGTGACTTAAGTAGTTCAATTAGCTTCTTTCTTAGCTTCTTTCTGAAGACCACAGAGATAGAGCAAAGGTAACATTTTGGAATAGACTCTAAAGTGACAGAGAAGAAAGAAGATAAAAAGACATGAGAAACACAGGGAAAATTTTTCACAGCCTACTTTTATCATGTTTGGACCCCTATAACAAGAATGTTCATTCCTCCTTGAAAATTTCCTTCAGCTGTTTACCACTGAACTGGAATTTTAAATGTTATTGACCTAAAATATGCTTCAAATCATTTGACAAGTAAGACAAGTAAAGTCACAATAATGCTATTCTGTCAGCATGTATCATCTTAGGCTTAAATACACAACCAAAACAGAATAGAAAGAAAAAAACACTTTGGTACAAAAAACTGACAGTCTGAGTGACACAGTATGAACTTATTGAAACTGTATGTTTTAGATTACAATTTACTATTTTAAGATAGATATTATACTTTTTTTTTTTTATTGTATTTAGGTGAAGGCTTACAGAACAAATAGTTTCTCATGAAACAGAAGTACACATGTTGTTTTATAACATTGGTTAACAACCCCACAACATAATCAACCCTCTAACTTCTCAACCTCTTTTTTTTTTTGGTGAAAATACACATAGCAGAGATACACCATTTCAAAAATGTCTACATGCACAGTTCAGTGACATTGACTACGCTCTTCCA
>NW_004444174.1:2727710-2729736 GCF_000243295.1 Trichechus manatus latirostris
CCCCTGTTCTGGAACTCCAATCACTTGCAAATTTTTGCTTTGATTGTATCCCACATAACTCTCAGGGTCTCTTGATTTTTCTTTGTTCTTTCTTCTGAGTTTTCCTCAGAGTTGTATCCAAGTGTTTGTCTTCAATTCAACTTATCCTGTCTTCCACTGTTCATATGTGCTTCTCAGCCCTTCTATGACACCGTCCATTTCTGAAACCTTGTTGTTTATCTTTTGGATTTCTAATTGTTGTTTTTGTGTAATTTCTACTTGTGAATTTATTTTGGCATTTTGTTTATGCATTATTTTCCTGAATTATTCCAATTTTTTGTCTGTATTTTCCATGAATTTGTGTATTTTTTCCTCATTTTTATCTCCTTTTTGCTTCAGCTATTGGAGAATTCCGCATATTAGAGATTTGAACTCCCTGTTAGGTAGTTCTAGTGCTTTTTCTTCCACAGGACGGTCATCTGGTGTTATATTTTGGACGCCTACTGGAACCATCCCGTCCTGTTTTTGTAAATGTTTTATTATTGTCTGCTGTCTTCAGGGCATTCAGTAGTTATTTTTCTCATTTATTGATTGTAGATTTGTTTGTTATGTCCCTTTTTTTAAAAGAAATTTGACTATCTCTGAGCAGGTTGACTGTGTGTTCTTTGTTGTTTGCTCGTCTGTGGGGACAATACTTTTCACCTCCTTCTTCAGCTGGCAGGGTCAGTCACTCATATATGGTACGGCAGGGCAGGTCTAGCTGAAGAGGAGTTACTGGGATGCGTTGTTTGTGGCACTTAGTACAGCTACCATAGCTGGTTGGTAATCAGTGCAGGGCAGGTTCCAGTAGGCCGTGCCTGTGCTGCTTGGTGGTGTGATGTCAAGCGCACAGTGCAGGTAGGCAGGATGCAGTGGGGAGATTGTTATGTGTGGAGCTAAAATGGATATGGGGGCGAGGAGAAAGGAACAGGAGCCAAAAACATACAAAGAAACAAAAAAGAATGCTAGGGGAGCTTGCCGTTGGAGTGGAGAGCTGAGAGACTATGAAATGGAGAAAAACAGAAAGGGGAGGAGGAAGAAAAGAAAAGAATGAATGAATAAGAATCAGAAAGGTTAAAGAACTGCAAAGTTACCTGGGATCCCACCGGTGCAGCTATAAGGTCTGGGGAAGTCACTCTCAGGTGTTGCAATACAGCCTGTCTAGAAGGCGCAGAGGTATACAACGCCAGGTATTCAGGGAACAGAAAGAGAAGGAAGATATAGAGAGACGAGAAACTGAGCAATGAAGAAAAACAAAAAGGGAAAAAGTGGAAATAGAAAACAAACCAAATTAAAAAAAAAGATAAATAAAGGCCCCCAAAGAAACAGGAAAAGAAAAAAAAAAACCAATGTAAAAAGAAATGCCCTCAGGGATCTCTGCACGTCTGTGGAAGCCGAAGGGTCGTCTCCCTGCCATGCAGCTCAGCCTGGCCAGAAAGGGCTCCCAACTCAAGACAAGGAAAAGAAAACAAACAAACAATTCAAAACAAACGAACAAAAGCCCCAGGATCCCACCAGCATGGCAGCCCAGACCGGGCAGCAGCTCCGCACTCGAACGGAGCTCTGCAGCCCCTCAGGAAAAGCAAAGATGGTGCACAGAGCCAGGCACTTGAGCAAATGCAGGGAGAGGTGGCGAGAGGCAAGTAAGAAGTCAAAAGAAGCAGGAAAAAAAAAAGCAACACTAGCAGCCAACAAATGGCACTCAGAGATCCAGCTAGTGAGGGCTGGTGTTTCTGGACAAGAGACTGTGTCTGTAGGAAGCAGAGGAGGCCGAGTGTGGGTAAAGAAGTGTAGAGAGTGGGAAAGCGTATATCACAAATTACCGGAACTCTGCAGCCCCTCAGGAAGAAGCAAAGATGGCGCACGGAGCCAGGTACTCGAGCTAAAGGAGGGGGAGATGGAGAGAGGCAAGGAAGAAATAAAAAGAAGCAGAAAAAAAGCAACACCAGCAGCCAACAAATGGCACTCAGACAGCCACCCTTTCGGGTGTGTGGAATCCAAGCAGCCG
>NW_004444174.1:2729942-2732480 GCF_000243295.1 Trichechus manatus latirostris
GTGCTTGGCTGAGTTCTTTATCTCTTCATTTGATGTTTTAGGGTTTCAGGATTGTTGTATTCTCTGTTCGGCTTAGTTTTTCGGATCTTTGCTGTGCAGGGACGGCGTGGTGCTTCTGCCTAGGGCGCCATTTTGCCGGAACTAGATATTATACTTTTAAAAATTGATCTTATACTATCTATATGGGATCAAACTGACAACAGCAACTGGAAAGACTAGATAGAAACCTTAGGAGGCAGTGAGTTTATGTTAATGGGAAAGAGCAACTCAGAAAAGGAAGGTGAGAATGGTTGCACAACTTGAAGAATGTAATCAATGTCACTGAAATGCACCTGTAAAAGCTTGAGTTGGTGTATGTTTTTGCTGTTTATATTTTCAACAACAACAACAAAAAATGAAAAACATTATTAAAAACATGATTATATAATTGAGTGAAATGCCTTAATGATTGTCTAAGCTGTAAACCCACCACCTGTCTGTCAGTTTCTTGTACTGTGGTGGCTTGTGTGTTGCTATGATGCTGGAAGCTATGCCGCCAGTATCTCAAATACTAGTAGGTTCACCCATAATAGACAGGTTTCAGTGGCGTTTCCAGACTAAGACAAACTAGATAAAAGGCCTGGGGATCTGCTTCTGAAAATTAGCCCATGAAAACCTTAGTAATTACAACAGAACAATATTCTATATAGTTCTGGAAGATGAGCCCCCCAGATTGGAAGGCACTCAAAATACAACTGGGGAAGAGCTGCTATGAGTTAGAGCTATCTCAATGGCACCTAACAACAAGCCATAAACCATGTTTGTTCAAGGAGATTTTAAATAGGTACTAACTTTGTATAAATGAAAGATATTTTTAATGTTGTTAATATATTGATTCTTACATTCCTACTACTTATGAAAAGCTAAGAATATTTTGTAACTACATATGTAGATGTTTTACTATCTTAGATCAGTTCCTTTCTAGAAAATTAGAAGTTTAAAAGGCTTGACTTTTAGAAAGTAACCTCCTCAGAATGTAGGGCTGGTTATTTAAGATACTGCCTTCAAGGGAAATAGAAGAGAAACATTTAAATTAGCTTAGGAGCAATTGTGACTTGGACAAAGGATGTAGTGTAAGTAATATCGTTCTGTCTGGATTAGGGTTTCATACAACACTGCTAGTAGAAATTAATTTTTATTTGATGTTGAATTCTTGATGAAGTTTAAACTTGTCAAGAGTTATAAGCTTATAAATGTGTGTATATGGTAAAATTTTATTCAATTAAGCCACATAATGCTCCAGGTATTTTATTGTTCTGAAAATGAGATCTCTGGAACATGTTGTTTCCTGTACCCACAGGCTAATCCTCAAAGTGTACTTTCATAATTGAACATTAGTCTACAATTTGGATTAAATCTTTGGGCATTTACTAGTTAAAAGTGTATTATTTCTTGTACAACGTGTCTTTCTTGTTGACTTTTTTAATATACGAAGGAATTAAGGCCTGTTTATATACTATTTCTTAATTTAAAAATATGAAGAGATCTTATATTAAATAAGACTATCGGCCATCAATGGAGATAAAACAAAAAGAACAGAGTTGGTGCACATGTATTTCTGAAGAGCCAATGTAATGACCTAATATATTCAATATTATGAGTCCATGTAAATATTTTATATTAAAAAACAAACTTACTAGGAAGTTTTTTATTTGTTTCCCTTGAAATATAAGTGCATCCTTGCAATTAAATTATAAAACAATGGGTAATCATTTTTTGATGTTGTAGTTTAAATGAAGTCTACATTTCAAGTTACTCTGTCATACAAAAATTTATGCATACATTGTTAGGTGACCGTATTTGCTCTCCCCATACTGTGACAGCACACTCCTCTTTTCCACCCCTAATTCCCCAAATCCATTCAGCTCCGAACCCTCTCTGCCTTCCCATCTCACCTCCAGACAGAAGCTGCCCGTTTAGTCACATGTATCTACTTGAGCTAAGAGGCACACTCCTCACGAGTATCACTTTATGTTCCACAGCCCAGTCGAATCTCTGTCTGAGGAGTTGGCCTCAGATATTGTTTTAGTTCTGGGCTGATATAGAATCCGGGGGCCATGCTTTCCGGGGTTCCTCAGGTCTCATTCAGACCATTAAGTCTGGTCTTCTTACTAGAATTTGAGTTCTGCACCCCATCTTTCTACTGCTCCATCAGGAACTCTCTCTTGTGTTCCCTGTCAGGGTGGTGGTTGGTGGTAGCCAGGCACCATCTAGTTCTTCTGGTCTCAGGCTGATGAAGTCTCTGGTTTATGCGGCCCTTTCTGTCTCTTGGGCTAATACTTCCTTGTGTCTTTGGTGTTCTTCATTCTCCTTTACTCCAGGTGGTTGGGACCAATTGATGCATCAAGATGGCTGCTTACAAGCTTTTAAGACCCCAGATGCCACTCACCAAAGTAGGATGCAGAACATTTTCTTAATAAGCTTTGTTATACCAATTGACCTAGATGTCCCCTGAAAGCATGGTCCCCAGACCCCTACCCCTGCTACTGTGTCCCTCAA
>NW_004444174.1:2733582-2734643 GCF_000243295.1 Trichechus manatus latirostris
TGGTGTGAGGTATGGGTCTTGTTTCAGGTTTTTGCAGATGGACATCCAGTTATGCCAGGACCATTTGTTAAAGAGACCATCTTTTCCCCAATTAACAGACTTTGAGCCTTCGTCAAATATAAGCTGCTCATAGTTGGGTGAATTTATGTCTGGATTCTCAACTCTGTTCCATTTGTCTATGTATCTGTTGTTGTACCAGTTCCAGGCTGTTTTGACTACTGTGGCGGTATAATAGGTTCTAAAATCAGGTAGTGTGAGGCCTCCCACTTTGTTCTTCTTCAGTAATGCTTTACATATCTGGGACCTCTTCCCTTTCCATATGAATTTGGTGGGTTTTTTTTCTCTATCTCTTTAATAAATGCCTGTGGAATTTGGATTGGGATTGCATTGTATCTGTAGATCACTTTGGGTAGAATTGACATTTTCACAATGTTGAGTCTTTCTATCCATGAGCAAGATATGTTTTTGCACTTACTCAGGTCTCTTTTGGTTTCTTGCAGTACTGTCTTGTAGATTTTATTGTATAGACCTTTCACATCTCTGGTTAGATTTATTCCTAAGTACTTTATATTCTTGGGAGCTATCGTAAATGGTACTGATTTGGTGATTTCCACTTGGAAGTTCTCTTTGTTGGTGTAGAGGAATCCAACTGATTTTTGTATGTTTATCTTGTATCTTGATACTTTACTGAAATCTGCTATTAGTTCCACTAGTTTTCTTGTGGATTCTTTAGGGTTTTCTGTGTATAAAATCATATCATCTGCAAATAGAGATACTTTGACTTCTTCCCTACCAATCTGGATGCCCTTTATTTCTTTTTCTAGCCTAAGTGCTCTGGCTAGGACCTCCAGCACAGTTGTGAATAAGAGTGGTGATAAAGAGCATACTTGTCTGGTTCCTGTTCTCAAGGGGAATGCTTTCAAAGTCTCTCCATTTGGGATGATGTTGGCTACTGGCTTTGTATAAATGCCCTTAATTATGTTGAGGAATTTCCTTTCTATTCCTATTTTGTTGAGGATTTTTATCATGAATGGGTGTTGGACTTTGTCAAATGCCTTTTC
>NW_004444174.1:2734771-2737764 GCF_000243295.1 Trichechus manatus latirostris
GTTCATGAGGGATATTGGTCTGTAATTTTCTTTTTTTGTGGTGTCTTTACCTGGTTTTGGTATCAGGGTTATGCTGGCTTTATAGAATGAGTTTGTTAGTATTCCATCCTTTTCTATGCTCTGAAATACCTTTAGTAGTAGTGGTGTTAAGTATTCTCTGGTTGTTTGGTAGAATTCTCCAGTGAAGGTGTCCAGGCCAGGGCTTTTTTTGTTGGGACTTTTTAAATTACCTTTTCAATATCTTCTTTTTGTATGAGTTCATTTAGTTGTTCTACCTCTGTTTGTATTAGTTTAGGTAGGTAGTGAGCTTGTAGAAATTTGTCCACTTCATCTAGATTTTCAAATTTGTTAGAGTACAATTTTTCATAGTATTCTGTTATGATTTTTTAAATTTCAATTGGGTTTGTTTTGAAATCACCCATCTCATTTCTTATATGGGTCATTTGCTTCCTCTCCTGTTTTCTTTTTTCCAGTTTGGCCAGTGGTTTATCAATTTTGTTGATCTTTTCAAAGAACCAGCTTTTGGTTTTGTTAACTCTTTCAATTGTTTTTCTATTCTCTATTTCATTTAATTCTGCCCTAATTGTCATTATTTCCTTTCTTCTGGCACTCGAGGACTTTTTTTGCTGCTCTCTACTTGTTCCAGTTGTAGGGTTAATGTTTTGATTATGGCCCTTTCTTCTTTTTGGATGTGAGCATTTATTGCTATAAACTGATCTCTGAGCAATGCTTTTGCTGTGTTCCAAAGGTTCTGGTAGGATGTGTTTTCATTCTCATTAGATTCTATGAGTGTCTTTATTCCATCCTTAATTTCTTCTATTACTCAGTAGTTTTTGAGCAAGGTGTTGTTCAGTTTCCTTGTGTTTGTTTGTTTGTTTGTTTTCCTTGCTTTTTTTATTATTTATTTCCACTTTTATGGCTTTGTGGTCAGAAAAGATGCTTTGTAATATTTCGATGCTTTGGATTTTGTGAAGGCTTGCTTTATGGCCTATTATGTGGTCTATTCTAGAGAATGTTCCATGTGGGTTGGAAAAGAAAGTATATTTGGCTGCTGTTGGGTGGAGTGTTTGTACATGTCTGTGAGATCAAGTTGGTTGATTGTAGCATTTAGATCTTCCGTGTCTTTGTTGAGCTTCTTTCTGGATGTTCTGTCCTTCACCGAAAGTGGTGTGTTGAAGTCTCCTACTACTATTGTGGAGCTGTCTATCTCTCTTTTCAATGCTATTAGAGTTTGTTTTATGTATTTTGGAGCCCTGTTGTTGGGTGTATAAATATTTATTATAGTTATGTCCTCCTGGTGTATTGACCCTTTAATCATTATATAGGGTCCTTCCTTGTCCTTTGTGGTGGATTTTACTTTAAAGTCTATTTTGTCATAGATTAATATTGCCACTCCTGCTATTTTTTGAGTGTTGTTTGCTTGATATATTTTTTCTGTCCTTTGAGTTTTAGTTTGTTTGTGTCTTTAAGTCTAAAGTGTGTCTCTTGCAGACACATATAGATGTATCGTGTTTTTTTATCCAATCTGCCACTCTGTCTCTTTATTGGTGCATCTAGTCCATTTACGTTCAGCACAGTTATCGATAGGTATGAATTTAGTGCTGTCATTTTGATGTCTTTTTGTTTGTGTTGTTCACAGTTTCTTTGTTCCACTTAATTTTCTGTGCTGAATCATTTTTCTTTGTGTATTTTCTTTTTGTCCTTTATTTTGTATTTGCTGAGTCTTTATATTTTTCTAGTTTTTTATTTTGACTTGTAGGATTGTTTGTTTCTTTTATGGTTACCTTAATATTTACCCATATTTTTCTAAGTTTATATCAGTCTTTTATTTCTTTATATAACCTTGACTTCCTCTCCATATGAAAAATCTATGTATACATTTTTTAGTCTCTCTATTTTGTTATAATGTTGTCATCTTTTACATATTGACTTCTGTTTCCCTATTTTCAGTGTTTTAGCTTTGGTTTATTTTTGTTACTTCCCTATCTAGGTTGATATCTGGTTCCTCTGCCCTGTGTTCTAGTCTTGGGTTGTTGTCTGATGTTATTGATTTTATAAGCAGAGGACTCCCTTTAGTCTTTTTTGTAATTTTGATTTGGTTTTTGAAAATTCTCTAAACTTCTGTTTATCTGGAAATGCCCTAATTTTGCCATCATATTTGAGAGACAGTTTTGATGGATACATAATTCTTGGCTGGCAATTTTCTTTCCTTCAAGGTTTTGTATATGGCATCCCATTGCCTCCTTGCCTGCATGGTTTCTGCTGAGTAGTCACAGCTTATTCTTATTGACCCTTCTTTGTAGATGACTTTTTGTTTATCCCTAGCCACTCATAAAATTCTCTCTTTGTCTTTGGTTTTGGCATGTTTGATTATAATATGTCTTGGTGACTTTCCTTTGGTGTCTACCTTATGTGGGGTTCAATGAGCATCTTGGATAGATATCCTCTAATCTTTCATGATATCAGGGAAGTTTTCTGCCAACGAATTTTCAACAGTTCTCTCTGTAATTTTTGTTATCCCCCTTCTTCTGGTACTCCAATCACTTGTAGGTTATTCCTTTTGCTAGAATCCCACATAATTGTTAAGGTTTCTTCATTATTTTCAATCCTTTTATCTGATTTTTCCTCTGATAAGTTGGTGTCAAGTGCTTTATCTTCAATCTCACTCATTCTGACTTCTATTACCTCAATTCTGCTCTTATGACTTTCTATTGTATTGTCTAATTCTGAAATTTCATTGTTAATCTTCTGGATTTCTGATTGCTGTCTCTCTATGGATTCTTGCGGCCTGTTAAATTTGTCATTATGCTCCTCTCTTATCTTTTTAATTTCCTCTATTGCTTGTTCTGTTTTGCTTAATTTCCTTCCTAATCTCTTGAAGAGTTCTGTATATTAATCTTTTGTATTTGGCCTAGGTAATTCCAAGAAATTTTCCTCCTTTGTAAAATTTCTAGATTCTTTCTTTTGGGAGCTTGCTGAAGCCATCATGGATT
>NW_004444174.1:2737864-2755328 GCF_000243295.1 Trichechus manatus latirostris
TATTTATTTATTTTATGTTTGCTTACTGTGTCTTAGCTTTTTGTTTTGTTTTGATATGCCCAAATAGGCTGCTCGTGTGAGCTAGTTTGATTATTGGCACGTTTGAAGTTCTACTGTCCTGTCCCCAGGTGGTTAGCTCTGTTACTAGGTACGTGAGCTCAGGAGTCTGCCTACTCCTCCTGTGTGGATTCAGCTCAGGTACCCAGGTAGATAGCCACCAAGTGTGTGGTGCAGGCTCTCATCTACAGTCCTAGAAAGGCATGGGTGATTTGTGTAGGCACAGGCATCCTCTTGCAGCTGGGTGACACACTCTGAGCAAGGCAGTGGACTGACAACCGTCCCCAGGTGTCCAGGAGGAAGACATGTCCCTGTTCCCTAGAATGTGTAGGTAGGTGGGTTTTGCAGCCTGACTATGAACACCCAGTGCTGTTGGCCGTAAGGACTAGGGGGCACCTCTTATTCTTGGGCCCCTATCACAGAGGCTAGGTGGTGTGTGTGGAGCCACCAGTCATCAGGCTCCTGATGTGAGTAGGTGAAGATCCTGCTTAATGGGCAGAGCAGTGTCAAATTAAACAATGGGTAATCTTTTTATGCTGCTTACTTATTTAACTGTGAGATTTAACAACAAGCTACTCAGAATATTGAACCATAAGCCTTAACTAAATATAGGAGGAGATTTGAGACAAATATTGCAAAACTAATAATCCTTACAAGAAATATTATGACTGCTTGTATATATTGAAAGGCTGTTATGTTTTAGGCACTGTGCTAGGTACTTTAAGATTTTTTTGTTTGTTTATTTGCTGGTTTTACTTAACTTTACCATAACCAATTTAGCTACATCACTGATGAGAAAATTGAGCTAACAACGGTGAAAATAAATTAACTTACTGAAAGAGATGTAACTAATATTAGGCAAATCTAAAACTTAAACCCAGGCTTGATTCCAAATTTCAAAGAAGGAAAATACTAATTTAAAATACAGGCATTAGGTGTTAAGGTAATCAATTTTAGATATAAACAGCAATTCCTATATTTGTAGGTATTTGTTCAAGGAAAAGGCGACATTATATTAATGGAACCTATCTTGGTTATGAAAGTAAGTTCTTGGTTTAAGCGCAGTATGGTACAGAGGCAGCATAACATAGTGTCTAGAGTGCTGTGTTAGAATACATATGCTGGAGCCCAACTAGCTAAATTAAAATATCAGCCTCACTGTTTATTAGCTGTATGACATAGGGCACATGACTAGTTCCTTCTTGGCACATCACAGTTTCATTATTTGTGAAATGGAGATGTTAAAAGTACCAATCTTACAGGGATATGGAGGATTAGGGGAGTTCACGTTAGTCAAGTTTAGTGGCGGCACATGGTAGGTGGGGCATGCATGTGAGCTACTGCTCTATCACACATGATAGATATGGGATGGATAGCAAGTGTCAGTAAGATTAGGAGAAAAAGTGATGGAAATTTGGAGCTGGAGAAAGAGAAACATGTATATTTTGCTAATTAGTGGGATTAAGAAGGAAAGATAATTCATATAAATAATTTAGAGAGCTGATTATGGTATTCATGTTTAATGTAGCATAAATTAATGTATTCAATAAATATTTACAGAATGAATTTTGCAAGTCAGGCACTAAATTAAATGGAAGAGACATTAGAGTGAGGGAAAGAGACACTGTCCATGCCTTTTTAGGGTTTATAGTCCAGGCATGTATCAATAACAGAATTAAACTGACATCAACAAATACTTCTAAGTACAGCTATGAAACTGAGAATAACTGGAATCTCTAGCATCTGTTCAGCTATTGAATTCACTTATTACTGCAGTATTATAAAGTATTATAATTCAGTAATGCCATTGAGTTAATTCTGACCCATAGTAACCCTATAGGACAGAGTAGAACTGCCCTATAGGGTTTCCAAGGAGTGGCTGGTGGATTCGAACTGCTGACTTTTTGGTTAGCAGCCGAATGCTTAGCCACCAGGGCCCCAAAGTATTGTAAAGGGCATGGCAAATGCCTAGAATGTTATTTTACTTTCATTTTCCTTTAAAATTATGTCTAATTCTCTATAACTTTTTGTATAGAGTAAAATTTGATATAAAATATTTTAATAATTAAAGCTGTATTAAATGAGTGTTTTTAAAGTTTCAGCAATTAGCTACTAGAATAAAAAGACTGGCTATCCAATTTTGGTATGTTTTGATGTGAATCAACAGAATGGTGAAAGTAGGCTTCACTAGCACTATTGAATAGTCCTGAGCAGTTAACAAATATAGAATTTTAGGTAAAGGGAGGCTCAAATTTTTCTTAGTGGCTTATGTCAATGGTAACCAGACACTCATATTTTCTAAGACAGTCTCACTTTAAAATGTTAATTTTGTCAGTCATATTATGAATTTGACTGAACAATATGGCCATCATTCATAACAAATATACAAGTATCTTGTGTTTTTGTGAGTTACTGTAAGTTAAAGATTTATTTGACTATTTTTGGTGAAATTATATTTTTTTGTCACGATTTGATGTAACAATTGAGTCAGTAAAAATACCATTTGTCTCTACTGAATATTTTAATACTTGAAATTCACTCTTAACTCTACAGTACAGTAAGGCTTTATTATTTTTATTGGATCTAATATACATTGTCCATAAGGGGGGAAAATGCTATTGTATAGTGCCATATCATTTATAAAGGATTATAGTCACTGCAAGGAAAAACAGATACATTAAGTTTTCATAATACTGCTTAATATTAAATAATGTTTTACAATCTTTTACCATGAAATCACACAATCACTTACTCTACCATGTGTCTTTTCAGTGATACAGAAAAGATTACAAGTTTGCCCCTGATCTCAATGAATTTACAATTTATTTGGGAAGAAAAGACAGAAAAATATAAAAACCTAAAAGGTAGCAGCCAATCTAAATAATATTAAAAGCAAAGATGGAATATATGTAAATATTACCATTATTAATTGTCATTTAAATTATATAGAATATTTTTATGGAAACGGAATTTGAATAGAATTTGGAGCATAGTATACAGGAGGCGATTCTGGGTGGGTGGAAACAAAAATGAATAAAAACTTGGAAAAGGGAAAGCCCGTTGTGTATTGAGGAAATAGTAGGTTTCAAGGGCTGGTTTGAATAAAGAGTTCATAAGGGGAGATCAGTTCAGCTCAGTTCAGAGAATATTAATTGAACTCATGTTACATGTCTAGACTGTGCAAGATACTGGAGGAGGGGAATACAAATTTACACATGTTCATTCAGTTAATAATAATTTATTATCCAAACATTGTAAGAAGTGCTGATAAAATAATTCCTGCTCTCAAGCATATAATCAGGATAGATAGACCTAGTGTATCAGGTAATGGAGTGTCTGGGTGGCACAAAAGGTTAAAAGCTGGACTACTAGCCGAAAGGTTGGTGGTTCAAATCCATCCAGAGATGCCTCGGAAGAGAGTTCTGGCAATCTGCTTCTAAAAGGTCACAGCCTTGAAAACCCTATGGAGCAGTTTTACTCTGTAGACATGGGGTCGCCATGATTCGGAATCAACTCCATGGCAACTAACAACAACAACAACAACACCCCTCCCCGCCCCTTCAGATATTCAAGGATTATTCTAGTATAATCTCTACCCCTGGAGGGTAGTTTGGACCTATTGATACCCTTCAAAAGAATACAGCCTCAGAATACAGCAAAAGTGATGGGATATCCCTTCTAAGATTAGATTACAAAAAACTATGATTTTTGTCTTGCTTGCTATGACTCCCTCTGGGGGAAGCAGGCACCATGTTGTGGATATCCTTATGGAGATGCCCATGGGGCAAGAAATGGGTGAGGCTTTTAATTACACAAGTGACCTGATCAATTAAATAGATGACAGTGCTTGCAGCATAGAGAATAAAACATAAGAGGGCAATACTAGATGCAGGAAAAATAATAACGTAATTAAGAAGCTTTTTTAATAGTCTACATTAATGAGAAGGAGGATCTGACCTATGGTAGCCCTGGTATGACTGGACAAGAAAATATAGACATGATAAATACTTATAAATACACATCAGCAGTATTTTACTGATGATTTGATGTGTAATGGCATGGAAAGGTAAGAGGGATTGAGAAGCTGAATATAATCTACAGTTTTCTGCTTTGGTTGATGTGTACATATTCATTTTCCCTTTCCTTAGTTATCATAGAAATTCAATTTTATTGAGAATGGCAATACATCCAGCTAAGACACATTTCTAAAATTTTCTTCCAGGTTTGTAATAGTAAGATATGGACAATGTAATGCGAGAAGTCTCACATTGTTTGGGATTTCTAGAAAAGGACCTTAGAAAGCGAAGAGACACTGTCTTTCTCCTTCCACCTTCTTGTTGCCTAGAATACTTATGTGATGGCTGATGGAACTGGTGTCTACTTCTGAGAAAGTCTGCCAGTGAAAACCTTATGAATAGCAGCAGAATATTGTCTGATATAGTGCCAGAAGATGAGCCCCTCAGGTTGGAAGGCACTCAAAATATGACTGGGGAAGAGCTGCCTCCTCAAAGTAGAGTTGACCTTAATGATGTGAATGGAGTCAAGCTTTTGGGACCTTCATTTGCTGATGTGGCAAGACTCAAAATGAGAAGAAACAGCTACCACCATCCATTAGTAGTCAGAACATGAAATGTAGGAAGTATGAATCTAATAAAATAGGAAGTCATCAAAAATGAAATGGAAACCATAAAAATTGATATCTTAGGCATTAGTGAGCTGAAATGGACTGGTATTGGCCATTTTGAATCAGACAATCATATGGTCTATTATGCCAGGAATGACAAATTGAAGAGGAATGGCATAGCATTCATTGTCAAAAAGAACATTTCAAGACCTATCCTGAAGTACAATACTGTCAGTGATAGGATAATAGCCATACACCTACAAGGAAAACCAGTTAATACGACTATTATTCAAATTTACACACCAACTAATAATGCCAGAGATGAGGAAATTGAAGATTATTACCAGCTTCCACAGTCTGAAATTGATCAAACATGCAGTCAAGATTAATTACTGGTGACTGGAATCCAAAAGTTAGAAGCAAAGAAAAATTGGTAGTTGGAAAATATGGCCTTGGTGATAGAAATGACATCAGAGATCTCATGACAGAAATTTGCAAGACCAACGACTTCTTCATTGCAAATACCTTTTTTTCAGTGACATAAAAGGCGACTATACACATGGACCTTGCCAGATGGAATACATAGGAATTAAACCAAATACATCTATGGAAAGAGATGACGAAAAAACTCAACATCATCTGTTGGAACAAGGCCAGCGGCTGACTATGGAACAGACCATCAATTGCTCATATGCAAGTTCAAATTGAAGCTGAAGAAAATTAGAAAAAAGTCTATGAGAGTCAAAGTACAAATCTGAGTATATCACACCTGAATTGAGAGACCATCTCAAGAATAAATTTGGTGCATTGAACACTAATGACTAAAGACCAGACAATCTGTGGAATGACATCAAGGAAATCATACATGAAGAAAGCAAGAGGTCATTAAAAAGACAGAAAGGAAAGATCAAAGTGGATGTCAGAAGAGACTCTGAAACTTGCTCTTGAAGGTAGAGTAGCTAAAGCGAAAAGAAGAAAAGATGAAATAAAAGAGCAGAACAGAAGATTTCAGAGGGAACTTGAGAAGACAAAGTAAAGTATTATAATGAAATGTGCAAAGACCTGGAGATAGAAATACGAGAGAGAAGAACACGCTTGGCATTTCTCAAGCTGAAAGAACTGAAGAAAAAAATTCAAGCTTCGAGGTGCAATAGTGAAGGATTCTACGGGGGAAAATATCAAACGATGCAGGAAGCATCAAAAGAAGATAAAAGAAATACAGAGTCACAGCAACAAAAAGCATTGGTCAATATTCAACCATTTCAGGAGGTAGCATATGATCAAGAACTGATGGTACTAAAGGAAGAGACCCAAGCTGCACTGAGGACAATGGCAAAAAACAAGGTTCCAGGAATTCACAGAATACCAGTTGAGATGTTTCAACAAACGGAGGCAGCGCTGGAGGTGCTCACTTGTCTATGCCAAGAAATGTGGAAGATCCCTACCTGGTCAACCTACTGGAAAAGATCTATATTTGTATCCATTCCAAAGAAAGGTGATCCAACAGAATGTGGAAATTATCAAATAATATCATTAATACCACATGCAAGTGAAAGAAATTATGCTGAATAACATTCAAAAGTGGTTGCCAGCAATACAAGCTGGATTCAGAAGAGGACATGGAACAAAGGATATCATTGCTGATGTCAGATGGATCATGGCCAAAAGCACAGAACACCAGAAAGATGTTTACCTGTGTTTTATTGACTATGCAAAGGCATTTGACTGTGTGGATCACAACGAATTATGGATAACATTGTGAAGAATGGGAATCGCAGAACACTTAATTGTGCTTATGAGGAACCTGCACATAAACCAAGAAGCAGTCATTCAAACAGGACAAAGGGATACTTCATGGTTTAAAGTCAAGAAAGGTGTGCGTCAGAGTTGTATCCTTTCACCATATTTATTCAGTGTGTATGCTGAGCAAATAATTCAAGAAGCTGGACTGTATGAAGAACACAGCATCAGGATTGGCAGACGCTCATTAACAATCTGCGTTATGCAGATGACACAACCCTGCTTGCTGAAAGTGAAGAGGACTTGAAGCACTTACTGATGAAGATCAAAGGCCACAGCCTTCAGTATGGATCACATTTCAACATAAAGAAAAGAAAAATCCTCACAACTGGACCGATAAACAACATCTTGATAAACAAAGAAAAGATTGAAGTTGTCATGGATTTCATTTTTCTTGGATCCAGAATCAACACCCATGGAAGTAGCAGTCAAGAAATCAGATGATGCATTGCATTGGGCAAATCTGCTGCAAAAGACCTTTTTAAAATGTTAAAAAGCAAAGATGTTATTTTAAGGACTAAGGTGCACCTGACCCAAGCCGTGGTATTTTCAATCATCTCATATGCATGAGAAACCTGGAAAACAAATAAGGAAGACCGAAGAAGAATTGATGCCTTTGATTATGGTGTTGACAAAGAATATTGACTATACCATGGACTGCCATAACAACGAACAAATCTGTCATGGAAGAAATACAGGCAAAACGCTCATTAGAAGCAAGAATGGAGAGACTTCGTCTCACCTACTTTGAACACATTATCAGGTGGGACTAGTCTCTGGAGAAGGACATCATACTTGGTAAACTAGAGAGTCAGTGAAAAAGAGGAAGACCTTCAATGAGATGGATTGATACAATGGCTACAACAATGGGCTCAAGTATAACAACAATTATGAGGATGTCGCAGAACTCGTCAGTGTTTCATTCTGTTGTGCATAGGGTCACTATGAGTCAGAACTGATTCAACAGCATGTAACAACAACACAACAACAATAAAATAAAGTGGAAAAAACCACATGGTCTTCTCAATAACCCATTCAGTGGAGTCTATTTCAACTCATAGCAACCCTATAGGACAGAGTAGAACTGCCTCATGTCATAGGGTTTCCAAGGCTGTAAATCTTTATGAAGCACACCACTACATCTGTCTCAGGCAGAGCAGCTGGCGAATTCAAACCGCCGACCTTCGGTTAGCAGCAAGTGCTTTAACCACTACACCACCAGGGATCCTCCTGGTCATCTCAATAGATGGAGAAAAACCATTTGACAAAATCCAAAATTCTTTAATGATAAAAATGCTCAATAACCTAGGAACAGATTGCTAAAACCTGAACCTGATAAAAGGCATCTCTGAAAAACCCACAACTAACATCATACTTAATGGTAAAGACTGAATTAGTTTCTGCTAAGATCAAGAAAAAGGCAAGGCTATCTGCTCTTATCTTTTCTAGTCAACATTGTACTGGGGGTTCTACCTGGGGAAATTAAATAAGAAACAGAAATAAAAGACATTCAAAATGAAAACAAAGAAATAAAATACTGTAGTTGCCGATAACATAATCTTATATATAGAAAATTCAAAAAAATCCCCTAAATGCTATTAGAATTAATAAATGAGTTCAGCAAGGAGGCAGAATAAAAGATTAAGATACAAAAACCAGTTATATTTATACACAATGTAATAAATACTATGAGAATAAAAATAAGAGAAAAAACTCCATTTATAATAGCATCAAAAAAATAAAATATTTAGGAATAATTTTAACCAAAGAAAGACTTATGCACTGAAAATCATAATGGGATAGTAATGTACTGTGTGCTCCATGGGGTGGAGCATACAGGCCTTGTTGCTGGAGTAGGTATATATGGTTTAGTGCATATATGATTAGTAAGTAGTTAGATGTAGGAATTCAAATCTCAAAGGAGGGTAAAGGTAAGGCTGGAGATATAAGTCTGTGTCATATTAACCTATAAGTGGTTAAGTATGCAAGTGGATGAGGCTGTTCAAAGAGAGCATGTCAAGGAAGAAGACTGGAACACAAGGGTTTAAGACGGAGACAGAGCTGGATGGCCCTAAGACAAGATTCAAAAGGAAGAGATGTTAAGGAAAAGAGACAAGTCTAGTTTTCTCAGGTAAACCAAAAAATTATAGGTTTTAAAGGGATGTCTTTTGACTAAAATACAGTTAATTGTGACATAAAAGATTGACATTTACCTTGAAGACTATACCTTTAGCAAAGTGAAAAAGAAAGAAATTCAGATTGCAGTAGTTTGAGAGTAAAAGTATGTATATATGTTTAGCTATCTCCACACTGTCTTGTATTTTCATCACATACGGTGAATGTCTCAACTATTATATATTGCTGTATACTTTTGTTTATATGCCTGTGACCTTTTCAGGGATAAGCAAAAAAAAAAAAAAATTTCTTGCCATCGAGTTGGTTCCGACTCATAGCAACCCTATAGGACAGAGTAGAACTGCCCCACAGGGTTTCCAAGGAGCAGCTGGTGAATTTGAAATATGAACGTTTTGGTTAGCAGCCAAGCTCTTGACCACAGTGCTACCAAGGCTCCAGTAAGGATAGAGACCACACTATTTTGTATCCCCAGTGCTTGGTCACAACAGTTAACATAATGGTGTATATAGAGACAAAAAACATAAGTTGAAGGATCACATACAATGCAGAATTTGGTGGGAGATGAAGTTGGAGAGGTAAGCAGTGGCAGATCATGCAGAACTTTATTTGCCATGAATTGGTGCAGAATTTTAAATGGGAGTAATGTGGTCAGATTTAGCACTCTGGCAGATTCATGGCAGAGGGTCTAAAGGCCATATGACTAGAGTCAGGGACACTACACTGTGGCATTATAGTCACAGCAAGAGACTGAATGACTGACCTTCATAGTTGGTCATTAAATAGATAGTTATGAGGTAAAATGCCAGGATGAGTTGTGACCAAGGGAAGTAGCTGATGAACTTCTAAAGACGATTTCACATGTGCTTTAGTTGGATGCCACTTATGGACAATGTTTACTAGATGACCATTAGTTTTCCACTCACAATGTGCCCGACACAAGGTAAATGCCTGGAGGAGAAAACTGAACATGAAGAGAAGTCAGGAATGACTCCCAAGTATCTATCTTTTTGACTGCATGCATGTGGGTAGCACCTAATGAAAAAAGAATAAACGAAGAGAGTTAGCTTTGGAAGGATACTGTGGTCAGTTTTAGCTTTATTGGACAGAAGTATCTGCAGTCTATTCAGATGCAGGTGACCATTATGAAGTGGATATGAGTCTGAAGTTAAAGGAGTCATCTGAGCCTCTTCAGCCAGGATCATATTTAAAAATAAAACTAGTTCAAACTAGTTCAAAACGACTAATATGCAATGTTACTTTATGGTAGAAAAAATGTAGATAAAGGAATATAGCAAAATACACACAAGGATCATGGTGAGTTTAAACTGTGATTAAGGTGTTTTAAGCCTTTACATAATCGTGAATATATAAAATCACAATATATAAGACCTGGATAGAAAACTTTGAAATATGTTTAGGGTATCTTTATATGCATCTATTGTTAGAGAGAGCTATGCCACTGCTAAGTTTCTTATTTTGGAATGTGAATAGCTAGGAGTGGATATTAATTTATGAATGAATAAAGGGTGAGAAACAGAACCAGGGGGAGAAAGGAAATGTTTAAGGGAAATATTTGGAAAATTTCTGATGACTATTTCACATATACTTTAATTAAATGTAACTTTTGGATAATGTTCTTGGGGAACCTTCTTACTTGGGAGCATTAGGTGACCATTAATTTTATATTAGTATATGTCTCTTTATGTCTGATGACTGAATCATTGTTGAGTCTTGAACATTTTAAAGAATAAGCATTAAATAGCATTTTTTCAAACTGTCCCAATTATATGCCAATGTTGTCTAACATACCAAAAAACAGTTTGAAAAAAAAAGGAGCTTTTCAAATTAACAGAATGATTTTAAAGTATCGGAGCCCTGGTGGTGCACTGGGTAAGCGTTTTGCTGCTAACCAAAAGGTTAGCAGTTCGAATTCACCAGCCGCTCCTTGGAAACCCTGTCCTACAGGGTTGCTACGAGTTGGAATTGACTGGACAGCAATGGGTTTTGTTTTGTTTTGTTTTGTTTTGTTTTGGTAACAGGACTTGATAGTCATTATGCTTAATATTCATATTATCTTCATGTCTCTGGTACATAATCTAAGAAGAACATCAAAAAAGTAAAGAGGAAAAGAATGAAAGAAATAGTGGAGCTTTCTAAGTGTCTTATGTCTACCCTTATCTGCATGTCTAAAATCCATCAAACCAAAAATGGTTTATGACCAATTTAGTGACAAAACCTGAAGTTAATGGAAATGAGGCTGTTTATGCTCTTTAATCATACTTAGTGTGAATATGTGCCTGCCTATATATGTGTGTGTATATACATATGCATATGTGTATATATATATATATACACACACACCTGTCTATCTACACACATTTTGCTACAGAGAGCAAATGTTCTCACCAACCAGGAAGCTAAAGGACATTCAGTGTCCAGAGCTTTTATTGAAGGTCTTCCTTACATAATACAGACTCCAGCCTCTCTCTCCTGAGGTTAGTAGTTATCACAAAGTAATAAGGATGCTTTGAGGCCTCTGAACTGGCCACCAGGAGACAATCATCATGAGGTACCCTGAGGTCAGTCAATATCAGGAGGGAATCTTGAGACACCTCCATGTGGAAGTCTCTGGGCAGGCCACCATGAGATAATCATCACAAAGTAAGTCCCTCTGGACTGGCTGGCCAATCCCCCCACCCCAGAGTCATCTCTCTGGCATAATATGTCAGGTCTGGAGTCCTCGCACTTATCTAAAGTCCTAGCAATTATCTCTTAGGAACGGAGGATGAAGACCTCAGACTTTGGGTAAGGTTAAATTCTAAAAACTTCCAGCCTAGACTGTGTGCTCACCTCCTTGGTGGGAAGGTACTCGTTGCCGTTGAGTTGACTCTGACTTATAACGACCCTATAGGACACAGTAGAAATGCTCCATAGGGTTTGCAAGGCTGTAATCTTTACAGAAGCAGATTGCCACATTTTTCTTCCACGGAGCGGCTGGTGCATTCCAATCATGGACCCTTCAGTTCGCAGCGAGTGCTTAATCACTGAGCAACAAGAGCAAGAAGGTAGGTCCCCTTAATGGCCAACTCTCACAAGTACATGGAGAAAGAAAGGGCATTTCCCTTAAAGGAACTGATGCTGGCTAAAGAAGAAAAAGTCATTTACCCAGTACATATTGTATTCTTCAAAAACAATCCAATGTAGGAGCACAGAAGGCAATGAATAGATACCAGTGGAATAGATGAAAGAATGAACGCATTTCTATAACTATAAATGATTGTTTTATAACATCAAGCATATAGTAAGATAAAAAAGGAGGCACATCTTAGAAGAAAATAAACCATACCAAGAGCATTTTTTAACAATCTCAACCTATTTAGAAATTTTAATTTTGCTTTACATAAGTGCCTTATAATAGGATATGGATATTAAACTCATTTTACCCAACCATGGCTTCTTAATCCTTTCTAACATTTGATTGAAGTTTTTTGAACTTGTACAAATTTGCCTGGAAGTATTAAAAGAAATGTGCACCAGATTTGTTGGGCTGGGTTATAGCTTAATTAAAATAGAAAAAAAAAATATATATATATATATAAGGGAAACCATGGTGGCAGAGTGGTTAAGAGCTACAGCTGCTAACCAAAAGGTCGGCAGTTCGAATCCACCCGGCATCCTTTGGAAACCCTATGGGGCGATTCTACTCTGTCCTATAGGGTCGCTATGAGTCAGAATTGACTCGATGGCAACAGGTTTGTTTGTTTTTTTTAAAGTATAAGCAAAATCTGACAAGGACAATGTTGCTCCATAATAAGACTGCATTAAATTTACTGCAGTCATTTTTCACTTCCTCAAGTCGTCAATCATTTAAATATAATTTAACACGGTATAAATGGCATAAAACTTAGAAAGCATTATATGGCTGGAATAGTTTTATTTGATTTTACATGTGCTCATTTAATCAGTTTGCATTGTTTGATTACATAAAGCATTTATTTTATTAGCACTAACATCTCTAGCAACAGACTTTTGACTCAAATTCTTGAAAAGTGGCCTAATTTTCACAATAAAAAGTTATGATTGTATTTATCAATCTTTTGAGTTATATTAAGAAAGATATTACAATTTTACTGTGTTTCCAGTGCACTTCCGGCATTTTTGTCCAGACAGCAATGCATTTGTCTACTGAAAAAGTACAGCACTAACTTAAGGTGCCAACAGTGGATCATTGATACATGTTTGGAGATCTTTGCCACGATTAATGTTGGCAAAAAAGCAAGGGATAGTATCATTAGTAAGCCAATCCTCGAAACCATGACCCTAAACTTTCAAACCAAGGAACCAAATCCCATAAAGTGTTTAGTTGTACATAAGCAGCCTCAACAGTTACTCTTTTTTTTGTCGTTTTTGTGAATGTATCTGTCACATTACTTTTACCAATTCAACTTCTAACAGGTGTACAGCTTATTGACAGCAATTACATTAATTGGCTGTGCAACCGTACCCTTAATCAATGCGATTTTTCCATTATTGTAAATCTAAACTTGGGACTCCATAAGCAATACCACTCCTTTCTCCGAAGTCTTCTTAAAACCAAACAATAGTTTAACTTAACTAGTAAAAATATCTGCCTTGAGCATTGTGGTCTTTTAAGATTTATCTACATGGTATCAAATTAACAGCATCTCGAACAATTAGGAAACTTAGGGGGCAGTGAGTTTATGTTAATGAGAGAGAAGCAATTCAGAAAAGGAGAGTGAGAATGTTTGCACAACTCAAAGTATGTAATCAAGGTCACTGAACTGTACATGTAGAAATTGTCTAACTGGTGTATGTTCTGCTGTGTATGTTTTCAACAACAACAATAAAATAATTTTTTTTTTTCAAAAAAGCCAATCCTTTTCAGAGATAGTGGACTTAGCAACATATTTGTAGCAGTGTTTTTCTCCTACATTCTGCCCCTAGCTACTTATGAATTACTTAATTTATTCTCACTAAACATTATTCACAGCATCTTACTTCTAACGGACATCACATATTCCTGTCAGAGTGCCATCTATGCATTCGAAGAAATGTGTATGGAGAGCTATGTTGGGTATAGGAGAAGGCCTGTGCATTTTACAATATTCACTTACAGGCTAGAAACAAAGTTGCATTTTATAATACCAGTTACTTACATTGCTTAGATAATAATATCTCCATGATGCTAGTCTTTCTTTTTAATACGATCTACAAATATCTGCATATGAAACTATACTCAGTGCTTTAGGCAATAACAGTATTGCGAATGGGATCAGCTTCCGGGTCTAGAACATAAGATTAGTAACACAGAGAGCACGGAGAGATTCCTTTCGAAATTGGGTGGTTGTTGATGAAAATTACTAATGCAAATGCAGAGGGCTTTAGATGTCAAGACATTAACACAGTACAGGAAACAAAATCACAGAGATCAGATGCTGTTTGGTATGATAATGTTGCTCAGGCAAACTGGATTTTAACATAGTTCTCCATTTTTATTTCTTTCCACAGGTGCATGATCAAACATATCCTTGCTGCCAGTCCTGAGAACCAAGGTGACTATTTTCAAGGGTAGAAATATGTGCAAATATCAGCTGTTCAGTCATCATAGATCCTCTAGAGGACAAAAGTAGGTTGGAAGTCATAATTGCCATCAATCTTATAAATAAGGTTCCAAACTAAATGAGTCTAGAATAGATCACCTTTTAAAGTTTATTTTAGAGATAACTCCTCTGCCTTTATGTTTCTACAGTGGCTGACACTATTATCCTGCTACATACCTTGTAGTTCACTTACATTGTATTCTAAACTAAGTTTATTTACTTGTATTAAAATTAGCTTAATATTTGGGAGAATCAGAATTTTTTTCCAAATTATAAAATTTTGAGACATTAAGGAAACCTTCAAAACTTACTGCCCCTCAATCCTCCAGGACGAATTACTACAATATGACCAGGAAACCTTCTGGCCTAGAAATAAGTATTCTAATTTAATTCTGTTACTTTGCTGGCACAATTTGATGGACATGAAAACATTTCTTAATGGTGGATAAATTATCCTAATTTAAAGAAATGGTTCTAATATTGCCAGACAGTCAATACGAGCTCATTTTTTGAGGAGGTCAAGACAGATCATCTGTACCAATGTGTTAATTCAGTGAAATAACAGGAATGTAGCACATTGAAATAAGTCAATACAAAGAGAGAAATGGAGTAAACTTTGTAGTAATACCACTGGATTCTTTGTGTTTCTCTTCCTAACTAAAGCAATGAGAATATATACAAATCAGGCCCCTTTCCTATCAATAGAAAGATTGATATTTACCTTTTAGATTAACAGAGATTTTCTTTGTCAGTTTGAGTACCCATCATTTTAAAAACTTGTGTTGTATGGAGTGTCTAGAAGGCACTTTATTTTATTGTTGTAGTTTAAGTGAAAGTTGAAAGTTTACAATTCAGGTTAGTCTTTCATATGAAAATTTGTACATACATTGTTATGTGACCCTAATTGCTGTCCCTATACTGTGACAGCACAAACCTCCTTTCTACTCCTGATTTCCTATGTCCATTCAACCAGCTCCTAACCCTCTCTGCCTTCTCATCTCAGCTCTGGACAGAAGCTGCCCATTTAGTCTCATGTATATCCTTGAGATGAGAAGTGCACTCTTCACAAGTGTCATTATATGTCCACAGTCCAGTCCAGTCTGTGTCTGAAGAGTTGGTCTCAGGAATTGCTTTAGTTCTCGGTTGACAGAGAGTCCAGGGGCCATGCTTTCTGGGATACCTCCAGTCTAAGTCAGACCATTAAGTCTGATCTTCTTACTAGAATTTGAGTTCTGCACCCCACCCTTCCCTGGCTCCATCAGAAACTCTCTGTTGTGTTCCCTGTCAGGGCTGTCTTTGGTGGTAGCTGGGCACCATCCAGTTCTTATGGTATCAGGCTGATGAAGTCTATGGTCTATGTGGCCGTTTCTGTCTCTTGGGCTAATACTTTCCTTGTGTCTCTGGTGTTCTTCACTCTCCTTTACTCCAGGTGGTTGGGACCAATTGATGCATCTTAGATAGCTGCTCGCTATCTTTTAAGACCCAGATGCCACTCACCAAAGTAGGATGCAGAAGATTTTCTTAATAAACTTTACTATGCCAGTTGACCTAGATGTCCCCTGAAAGCATGGTCCCCAGACCCCTGCCCCTGCTACTCTGTCCCTCAAAAATGTTTGACTGTATTCAGGACACTTTTTAGCTTTGGTTTAGTCCAGTTGTGCTGACTTTCCCTGTAGGGTGTGCTGTCCTTCCCTTCACCTAAGATAATTCTTGTCTACTATCTAGTTAGTAAATAACCCTCACCCTCCCTCTCCACCCTCGTAACCATCAAAGAATGTTTTCTTCTGTGTTTAAACCTTATCTTCAGTTCTTATAATAGTGGTCTTATACAGTATTTGTCCTTCTGTGATGGACTAAATTCACTCAGCGTTATGCCCTCCAGATTCCTCCATGTTACATTTCATGGATTCATCATTGTTCTTTATTGTTGTGTAGTATTTCATTGGGTGAATATATCGTAATTTGTTTATCTACTTGTCCATTGAGGGACAACTAGGTTGTTTCCATATTTTTTGCTATCCTGAACAGTGCTGCCATGAACATGGGTGTGCATATATCTATTCATGTGACGGCTCTTCTTTCTCTAGGATATATTCCAAGAAGCGGGACTTCTGGATCATATGGTACTTCTCTTTCTAGCTTTTTAAGGAAGCACCATATCAATTTCCAAAATGGTTGTATCATTTTACATTCCCACCAACAGTGTATAAGTGTTCCAGTCTCTCCACAACCTCTTCAGCATTTATTATTTTGTGTTTTTTGGATTAATGCTAGCCTTGTTGGAGTATTTCATTGTAGTTTTGATTTGCATTTCTCTAATGGCTAATGATCATGAACATTTCTTCATGTGTCTGTTAGCCGCCTGAATATCTTCTTTGGCAAAGTGCCTGTTCACATCCTTTGCCCGTTTTTTAATTGGGTTATTTGTCTTTTTGTTGTTGAGGTTTTGCAGTATCTTGTAGATTTTAGAGATTAGACGCTGATCAGATTTGTTGTAGCCAGAATTTTTTCCCAGTCTATAGGTTGTCTTTTGAATCTTTTGGTGAAGTCTTTTGATGAGCATAAGTGTTTGATATTTAGGAGTTCCCAGTTATCTAGTCTCTCTTCTGGTGCTTGGCATTGTTACTTATAGTTCGTATTGTGTTTATGCCATGTATGAGGGCTCCTAGCATTGTCCCTAATTTTTCTTCCATGATCTTTATCATTTTTGATTTGATATTTAGGTCTTTGATCCATTTTGAGTTAGTTTTTGTGCATGGTGTGAGGTATGGGTCTTGCTTCATTTTTTTGCAGATGGATATCCAGTTATGCCAGCACCATTTGTTAAAGAGGCTGTCTTTTCCCCAGTTAACAGACTTTGGGCCTTTGTCAAATATCAGCTGAATTTACGTCTGGATTCTCAATTCTGCTCCATTGGTCTATGTATCTGTTGTTGTACCAGTACCAGGCTGTTTTGACTACTGTGGTGGTATAATAGGTTCTAAAATCAGGTAGCGTGAGGCCTCTCACTTTGTTCTTCCTCTTCAGTAATGCATTACTTATCCAGGGCCTCTTCCCTTTCCAAATGAAGTTGATGATTTGTTTCCCCATCTCATTAAAAAATGCCATTGGAATTTGGATCGGGATTGCATTGTATCTGCAGATCACTTTGGGTAGAATTGACATTTTCACAACATTGAGTCTTCCTATCCATGATCAAGGTATGTTTTTCCACTTATGCAGTTCT